>NC_029780.3:82395170-82396147 GCF_000817695.3 Arachis duranensis | reverse complement strand
ATCAAAGTGTGAACCCGAATCCAAAGAATTATCTTACAATGGTTCGGGGGAAATACTTAGATTTTAGTCCGGAAAATGTGAAGTTGGCGTTCAACTTACCCATGATACAAGGAGATGCACGCCCCTACACCAGAAGGGTCAACTTTAATCAAAGGTTGGACCAAGACCTTATGGACATATGTGTGGAAGGAGCTCAATGGAAAAGAGACTCCAAAGGCAAGCCGGTTCAACTAAGAAGACTGGACCTCAAGCCTGTGGCTAGAGGATGGTTGGAGTTCATTCAACGCTCCATTATCCCCACTACCAACCAATCTGAAGTTACTGTGGATCAGGCCATCATGATTCATAGCATCATGATTGGAGCGGAAGTAGAAGTTTATGAAGTCATCTCCCATGAATTCTACAAAATAGCCGATAAGTCCTCTACTTTGGCAAGGCTAGCTTTTCCTCATCTTATTTGCCATCTATGTTACTCAGCTGGAGTTATCATAGAAGGAGACATCCTCATTGAGGAGGACAAGCCCATCACTAAGTAAAGGATAGAGCAAACAAGAGAGCCCACTCACGGAGCCCAAGGGACGCATGAGGAAGCTCATCACCAAGAAATCTCGGAGATGCCTCAAGGGATGCACTTTCCTCCCAACAACTATTGGAAACAACTCAACACTTCCTTAGAAGATTTGAGTTACAATGTGGATCAATTAAGGGTAGAACATCAAGAGCACTCCATCATTCTCCATGAAATTAGAGAAGATCAAAGGGAAATTAGGGAGGAGCAACAAAGGCAAGGAAGGGACATAGAAGAGCTTAAGGACATCATTGGTCCTTCAAGAAGAAGACGCCACTAAGGTGGATTCATTCCTTGTTCTTATTTTTTTCTCTGTTTTTCGGTTTTTATGTTATATGTTTATCTATGTTTTGTGTCTCTACTTTATGATCATTAGTAGTTAGTAACTATGTCTTAAAGCTATGAATAA
>NC_029780.3:82358987-82394981 GCF_000817695.3 Arachis duranensis | reverse complement strand
CAGTGCATATTTTTGATCTTGTTGTTTATGAATGTTAAAATTGTTGGCTCTTGAAAGAATGATGAACAAAGAAAAATGTTAATGACAATTTGAAAAATCATGAAATTGATTCTTGAAGCAAGAAAAAGCAGTGAAAAAGCAAAAGCTTACGAAAAAAAATGGTGAAAAACAAATAGAAAGAAAAAGAAAAACAAGCAGAAAAAAGCCAATAGCCCTTAAAACCAAAAGGCAAGGGTAAAAAGGATCCAAGACTTTGAGCATCAATGGATAGGAGGGCCCAAGGAAATAAAATCCAGGCCTAAGAAGCTAAATCAAGCTGTCCCTAACCATGTGCTTGTGGCATGCAGGTCCAAGTGAAAAGCTTGAGACTGAGTGGTTAAAGTCGTGATCCAAAGCAAAAGAGTGTGCTTAAGAGCTCTGGACACCTCTAATTGGGGACTTTAGCAAAGCTAAGTCACAATCTGAAAAGGTTCACCCAGTTATGTGTCTGTGGCATTTATGTATCTGGTGGTAATACTGGAAAATAAAGTGATTAGGGCCACGGCCAAGACTCATAAAAGTAGCTGTGTTCAAGAATCAACAAACTTAACTAGGAGAATCAATAACACTATCTGAAATTCTAAGTTCCTATAGAAGCCAATCATTTTAAACTTCAAAGGAAAAAGTGAGATGCCAAAACTGATCAGAAGCAAAAAGCTACAAGTCCCGCTCATCTAATTAGAATTAATATTCATTGATATTTTGGGATTTATAGTATATTCTCTTCTTTTTATCCTAATTGATTTTCAGTTGCTTGGGGACAAGCAACAATTTAAGTTTGGTATTGTGATGAGCGGATAATTTATACGCTTTTTGGCATTGTTTTTAGGTAGTTTTTAGTATGATCCAGTTACTTTTAGGGATGTTTTTATTAGTTTTTATGCTAAATTCACATTTCTAGACTTTACTATGAGTTTGTGTGTTTTTCTGTGATTTCAGGTATTTTCTGGCTGAAATTGAGGGACCTGAGCAAAACTCTGATAGGAGGCTAACAAAGGACTGCTGATGCTGTTGGAATCTGACCTCCCTGTACTCGAAATAGAGTTTCTAGAGCTATAAAACTCCAAATGGCGCACTTTTAACGGTGTTGGAAAGTAGACATCCAGGGATTTTTAGCAATATATAATAGTCCATACTTTATTCCTGATTAGACGATGTAAACTGGCGCTCAACGCCAGTTCCATGTTGCTGTCTGGAGTCAAACGCCAGAAACACATCACGAACTGGAGTTGAACGCCCAAAACACGTTACAACTTGGCGTTCAACTCCAAAAGAAGCCTCAGCTCGTGGATAGATCAAGCTCAGCCCAAACATACACCAAGTGGGCCCTGGAAATGGATTTATGCATCAATTACTTACTCTTGTAAACCCTAGTAGCTAGTCTAGTATAAATAGGATAGTTTACTATTGTATTAGAAATCTTGGGCGTTTAGTTCTCAGATCATGGGGGCTGGCCATTCAGCCATGCCTGGACCTATCACTTATGTATTTTCAATGGTGGAGTTTCTACACACCATAGATTAAGGGTGTGGAGCTCTGCTGTACCTCAAGTTTTAATACAATTACTATTATTTTCTATCCAATTCGATTTATTCCTGTTCTAAGATATTCGTTGCACTTCAACATGATGAATGTGATGATCCATGACACTCATCATCATTCTCACCTATGAACGCGCGTGACTGACAACCACTTCCGTTCTACCTTAGACCGGGCGCATATCTCTTGGATTCCTTAATCAGAATCTTCGTCGTATAAGCTAGAATTGATGGCAGCATTCATGGGAATCCGGAAAGTCTAACCTTGTTTGTGGTATTCCGAGTAGGATTCTGGGATTGAATGATTGTGATGAGCTTCAAACTTCTGAAGGCTGGGCGTTAGTGACAGACGCAAAAGAATCACTGGATTCTACTCCAACCTGATTGAGAACCGACAGATGATTAGCCGTGCTGTGACAGAGCATTTGGACCTTTTTCACTGAGAGGATGGGATGTAGCCATTGACAACAGTGATGCCTTACATACAGCTTGCCATGGAAAGGAGTAAGAAGGATTGGATGAATGTAATAAGAAAGTAGAGATTCGGAAGGAACACAGCACCTCCATGCACCTATCTGAAATGCCCACCATTGGATTACATGAGTAACTTTATCTTTATTTCCTGTTTATTTTATTTATCTTTTAATTATCTAATACAATCACATTTGAATCAGCCTAACTGAGATGTACAAGATGACCATAGATTGTTTCATACCAACAATCTCCGTGGGATTGACCCTTACTCGCGTAAGGTATTACTTGGACGACCCAGTGCACTTGCTGGTTAGTTGTGCGGAGTTGTGACTAAGTGTAATTCACGTGTGAGAGCTACCAAATCATTGGAGCCATTGTTGATGATCACAAATCCGTGCACCACTAAGGTTTACCTCACGTCGTAAAGCAAAGGTTAACCAGAGATTACAACAGTTCTAAGCTCATACATATAATATATAGAAGGAATAATATAATCTAGAAGTCGGATGAAGGATATAGCTCAAAAAGAAGATTTTAAAAGTGCAAAACGAACTAACAAAGCGTCTAACTTAAGCACAAGGGATAGATGTGCTATAAACAAAATAATAATATAATAGTGTAATATCATAGGAAACTAGCCACGGCTCGCGGAGTTTAAGCTGGCTAGCCAAATATACAGATAAGAGGAAACTGAAGTTTAAAATGGCTTATACAAGTTTTGTTCTCTCTCAAATATAAGCCTCTAGGCCAAAATAAAAATACAAAAGTGAGAGATATATATAAATAAACGAAATATATCAAAGAGACTCAAAAGGTATCCGGATTCTTCGCTTCTGCCACCAACCAAACAACTCACCAAGGTGGGTTGCAACCTGCATCTGAAAAACACAACAGAAATATGGTATGAGAATCGGAGGTTCTCAGTTTGGTAACAGTGCCCAGTGATGTAGGATATAAGACCCCGGGACGCTAAAGGCAATCCTAGACTCCATATCCTTCACAAGAATTCAAGCTTAAAGCATTCTAAACCAAAACAACATAATATGTAATTCCTTAATACAACTCCATAGTACCATAATAGGGTAATTTATATTAGGGAAATTCTACTCTAATCAAACACCGCTGTCCCATAGCCTTCACCAACCGATCCGCCATACAATCCCATCGCCACCGCCTTCCGAACCTCCTCAACCCTAGTAAAAGCACAAGTATATACAATACAAGTAAAACACAAGTAGAGGCATATACGGCAATTAATACAAGTAGCAATTAGACATGTTAAACACATAGGGAAAACAATATCAAGTCGGCAAAAGCATACAAACATGTAGAAAATGCATATGATGAATTCTTGCCCTACTGGCTGTGATATCATGCTGTGGGAGCCCCCAAGATATAGTGCTCTGATCACTATCCAGGGTTTTGCGCCAGTACGCTCTGATGATCCGAAGGGATGCGAGCGGGATCTATTGCCTCCGACCTCACATCTAAGCACAAGCGGGACGAACCACCACCCTTATGCTGCCGCAGCTACCTCGACAGGCGGGATCCAACCTCGGCCCCTGCCGGGAGCATAGCGTTTCATAATCTCAATGAAAAGTAGTGCAGTGGTTTTTCAGAAACATTTTTAATACAAGATGGATCCATCACTTTATCCAGAGCCCTCAACTCTGTTCAACCACTATTCCTTAATTCACATCTCATCCATCAACCATTCATCACACATCATCAAGCCTTTCTCAGTACAGCAGAAACCTAATACTCCGTTTGCTAACTTTTCCTAATAATAGAGTCTAAAACCCTTAAACTATTTCCCATGTTTGAGTATCCAAAAATATGTCCAAAAGTCTTAAAAAGGTGTTATAGAAACTTACAACCTCGTCGGGAAGGTGAAATAGTTAAAAACAAGGCAAAATTTGAGAAACAGGGCGTGTGCGTCCGCACAAGGGTGTGCGTGCGCACGCCCAGGAAAAATCTTTAAAGTGTGCGTACGCACAGGGATGTGCGTACACACAGGTACCAGAACTTTCAAAATCTGTTCACTCGCACAACCTATGCCAGCGCCCCCAACAGACTAGCCTTCCCAATGTGTGCGTGCGCGTGCGAACAGGTCTGTGCGTACGCACAGGTTGTAATTTCTTATTGGTGTGCGTGCGCACAAGCTGTGCCAGCGCTGCAAGCAGACTGCCTACCTATGCATGTGTCGGCGCACGGGTCTGTGCGTGCGCACAGGTCATAATTTTCGCAGAGTGTGCGTGCGCACATACCAGAAAACTCAGAATTCTATAACTTTGCAGAATTTCAAATTTTCAACACCAACTTTGAATGATCATAACTTTCTTTACAAAATTCCAAATTTCACAAACTGTATATCAATTGAAAGGTTTTTCAAAGATCTTTAATTCTAAAGAAATTTAAACCAATTCTGAAAACCAAGGCAAAAGTTATTATCAGACAAATTTCACCAAAAATAAACTTTTACACAAAATCACAATTTCGCTATTTCTTTCTAAAACATAACCAAAATCAAGCCATACCATTCCAAACTCCGATTTTCATCAAAATCAACCCTCTATGTCATACAACCCTAAATTTACCACATTTTTCCTTCATCTTTCCTCATCCACAACATCACATCAATATATCTCATATATCAAACTCCATTAACAATTTTCCAACTATATTACCAATCAATCAACACATATATCACATTTATCAACATAATACACTACTCAACTTCACAAATCATTCATCCTCATCATATCACTATTAATCATCATTATCAACTCAAAATTCATCATTTCATCAAACATCATCATACAATGACCTCCAACAACTCATCAACCATTCGAATCCAATCCTATCCTATGAGTCACTAGCCTAAGTGTCCATGAATATTATATACTACATAGAGGAAATCAAAACCATACCTTGGTCGATTTCCAAACGCTCCAAACACCAAACTGAAGCCACCAAATTTGATCCAAAGCCTCAACCAACTCCAACAAACACCAAAGCTCAAACTCACCAAAATCAAAACCTAAGATACTTAAAACAACTAAACACAAGAGTTTAGTGAAATCTTACCTTTTCCAATGTGATTAGGGGTAAAAGCCAACAATTACCCGCTACTAGAGATCACCTAAACAAGCAAAACCACAAAATTTACTCAAAATCATAACCTCAAAAATACAGAAATCTAGGGCACAAAACTGGGACGTGATATGCAATTTCTTACCAGGTTTTCTTAGATAGAAACGTAGAGCTCGACAAGAGCTTTGCGTGGCCACAAACAGCTTGTCAATCAGAGGTCCGTAGCTCAAGTTACAAGCAAAAGAAGATGAGAGTGAATAGTACTCTTTCTTCTCCCTCTCTTCTCAACTCAGTAGCGCCCCCTCTTTCAAATGAGGGTGGAATGAGCTGAAAACTTCATTTAATGAGGGTTGTATATGTTGGACTTGGGTCCACTTGGATCCGGTCCAACCCGCTAAGTGTTTTTAGTTCGTTTGCTCTACTTTGGACCAAAACCTTTAACACTAACGCCCGGTTTTCTATTTCGAATATTTTTCTAAGGTTTTTGACTATTTCCACTTTTTCTCGCACAGCACCGGGCAGACTAGAACTGGTTCAACTACCGGTTCGCGGTTTTTCACGGTTTTTCGCAGAAACACATTTTCTGACTCGAAAAGATCCACTGAGTCCAAAAATAATATTTAAATCCCCAAATTCTCATCCTAACTTTTCGAAATTTAATTTAGGCATTTAAATGATTTTATTCGTGAAAAATTCAGTTCTTACAATTTATGAAATATTTCTTATTTAATTTTCCTTCTTTTACCCGCAAATGACATTAGATAGGATGAAGGAATGACATTGATCACGAAACTCAGCTCCCGGAGCAAACTCCCCAACACGAACATATTTTAACACGTTCTTTCTCATGACCTGTGAAGGGTACAATCAGATTATCAATTTGCGGACCAAGAATATACATAGAAAAAAGATCAACAGCCAATGAAAAATAAAGTTATTCCAATTTCATTATGCACGCATAACTGCTCCTGGTATCTTTAACAATACCCAGCCGTTAATGAATAT
This sequence comes from Arachis duranensis, assembly GCF_000817695.3. NCBI lineage: Eukaryota > Viridiplantae > Streptophyta > Magnoliopsida > Fabales > Fabaceae > Arachis > Arachis duranensis. The sequence goes on along the minus strand of NC_029780.3, from coordinate 82,388,832 downwards.
AACTCGGGAAAACAATTATTACCAACACATCATGTTGCACACTTTGGTCGAGGGCCAGCGCAACACAAGCATTCTTGATAAATTTCCAGGGGTCATCCCCTCTGTGTTGATCATCGGCAATTTGAGGAAGGCTAGATGATGTACTTGGGTCATCTTTTGATTTGCTTTTCCTTTCCATGTTAAGTAAGAGTTGATCTGGGGAATAGAAGGCAAAATAATATAACAACTAATAGTTTGAATCAAAATATCAGACAACTTCAGTCCCTGTTCCCCAAAGCTCGGTAATTGTTTTACCTATTCTTTGATATATTCTATCATTTCTGATTTCAAAACCTCCGCAGTTCCAATGTTAATCAATGGGGTGTAAGAATCACCATTCAGCATCAATTCTCTGATTCCTGCTTGCTTTTGTGCATAGCTCCAAAGAATATACAAGAATTGAGAAACAATGACAGCAAAATGATCTTACAGGGAGGCATAATATAAACTAAACAAATTAGAGATGAAGAATACAAATATAACTTCAATACTAAAGGCTAACCAATTAGAATTCAATAAATCAATTCTCCATAGTAACAACTCTTTGCCTTCAAACTTGTAGATTTAAAGTAATATTCATGGAAGGCAACTTGCCTGGATTTTCTTTGGCAAGTACTCCGTAATATTCCAGCTTGATATAATGTCAACTTCAGATTCATTTGATTTTTCTGGTATTCCACCATAGTTATACTATAGGGGGAAAGAACAATAACTAAGCAATCATGCTGATTTGAATTAAATAACATAAGAGTGAAACGATTGCAAGCCTGCACAACTACATACACTTCAAAATCAAGTTAAACATTAGGGACGATTTTGTATGCAAAAAAAGGTTTAGGATGAAAAAATTTTCAGCCTATATCTTAGAGATCAAAATCGTACTTAACCCTAACTAGTTCTAACCATAAAAATTTTGAACTCTAAGAAAACTAACCATGAAAAAACTAAACTAAATTTATATTTATAAAAGATGAATTTTGTTAAACAAAAATATCCAATAGTCAAATTTAGAGTTAATTCCGTTAAATGCTTTTCAAAATTCTTAAATACCCTTTCTATTATCTTCAATATTTTTATCTCTAAACGCTATAATCTCTTCTACTTCTATTACCTAACACCCAAAAGCATACCAGAGAACTTGACAATTTTTATAATACAAATTTTGTCGTTCCTGGACGATGTGGGCTCCTCTTGAGATACTTTTGAAATTAATTACAAAATCATTTGAGTGTGTGAGTCAAACTTCGGTCTTCAATTTTAATTTTAGTTTTATACTCATTTTTTCTTAAATAAATCATATTTTTTAGGGCAAAGCACATAAGGAATCCAAACCCTAAGCAATATTACATAAATCCCATAAACCATATAACGTTACATGAAAGTATTCATTCACATTTCTATATAAATCGAATTAGGTTAATTCAAATTAGTATGGTTTCATGATTAGTTTCGATTTATCAAGGAATAAAATTTGAAATGCTACCCATAGTTTTGTACCCCCTAGTAAATCGCTACAAGTAGCTTTGATTTAGCCCATTGTTTTACCACTCCTAGTAAATTGAACGGGTTAAATTCGATTTATAATTGTAACAAGCTATAGTAGTAAATAGACTCTAATAGGTTTGATTTAGCATAGATATCCCTATATATAAAATTTGAATTCACTTATTTCAAATTACATTTCACCAAACTCAACACCCCCAAACCGAAAAATCCAAAGGAACTAAGGAGATCTATACTACAAGATTCAAATTGCAAAAATAAAAGACGACTCAAATCGAATCTATCGGTTGGACGGAGTCGTCCATATTGCTGGTAGCGTCCATGAAGAGGTTAGTGAATGAAATTTAATTTATTTTCTTTAAGAAATAAAGTCTAGTTAGTGATATTAAATCGTTTAGAACTTGGTTAGATGTGTTATTAGAATTTTTAAACTTCAAATAGTAGTTAGAGTATTGATTTAGGGGTAGTAGTTTGTTAGAACATTGAAACTACAAATTCATATTAGATGAGGGATAACTAAGTGTTAGTTAGAGTAGTGATAACATATTTAGTTAGAATTTGTAAGTTTTAAATGTTAGGAGTTTAACCAGGTTAAAAATTTTGTTGGAGTTTAATGTAATTTAATATAGGTTTTAAGTGTTAGATTGACTAGGTAGTAGAATTTAAAAATTTTAATTCTTAAATGTTAGATTAACGAGGCACAACAAGTTTAGTTATTGTTCCGAGTGTTACCTGAAACTGTAGGTCGATCTTGGATGAGATCTTCTGTGCTGGTCGGAGCCGACGTGTCCGACTTGTGGAATTGAGAATGTTGCTGAGCCCTTGTCACCGAAGGGTGGGGGTACCTGCAAGGGACTCCGATGCTTAAGTTAGCAAGGGTATTAAACAAGTATTGAGTAGAATCAAAGTATGAGTTATACCTGGGTGCTCTAGTGTATTTATAATAGTGAGGAGTGACCTTCTGTGGATAAGATAAGTTAGTTATCTTATCTTATCTTTATCTTCAAGTGAGGTCATCTTTATCTTCAAGGGAACTGCCCTTCTCTCTGTAGGCTTGGGCTGCCTTAGGATTTGGGGCGTGTTCCTCAATTTGAGTCCCTTCTTTGCGCTTTCCTGGTGACTTGCCCGAGCTCTTTGGAAAGAGGTCGGGTTGTCCTGACCTGAAGAGGTCGGTCACTTTGTCCGTTGAACATCCCGGGTCGGACAGCTCGACCCAGGGTATGAACAGTGCCCCTGCTTGAGCTCGGTCTTCTTTTTTGAGGTCGAGTCCTTGACTTCGGTCCTTCTTTGGTGAAGCCGAACTCAAGCATCTTGTTGATTCCTTTGTAGTAGTTTTTGAATGTAGAACGTTTCCTCTAAAAGCGCGCGCTTTTATATCAGCGCTTTTTGGGAACGTGCGAAGGTTTAATGCTTTCATTAATTTTAGCATTAATTGCCCCGTTTCCCTTTGGCTCTTTACTTTGATTTTGAAAACCCAAAAAACGGTTTCTCTCCTTCGCCCTTTTCGTAACTTCTTTGCTCCCTTCGCTCTCTGTTTTTTGTCTGCGTTTCTACTTTCTCGTGTTTGCAGCGTCGCTTGGCGTTTTTTCTGGAGCTTTTGTTTTCGCCTGGAGTTTTGCAGTTTCGCATTTCTCCCTGTGACATTGCTCTTGTTCGCGTTCTTTCTTTTGCTTGTGAGAGGGCGTTTCCAGATTTCGTCTTCCATCTTTAATTTCTTTGAAGCTCGCCGCTCTATCAGGTTGGTACTAGCTTTCTTGCTTCTTTCATAGCTTCGTCTTCGGTTTTTAGGTGAAGCTTTGATTTTGCATGTTTGAAAGCTTGAATCTTTTCGTGGTCTTGTATTTGCTTGTCACTGTAACATGTTTTTCCTGTCTTTCTTTTATGCATTCTCTTGGCATTTCTGTCGAGGCTTTCTAGGATTTTATTGTTGCTTCTGGTTGTTTCCTATCTGATACCGATAGAAAATCTGCTTTGTTTGGAGATTGCTTTTTGTCTGATTCTGAAAAAGTTCGCACCTTTGATAATTTCTACTTGGCGTGCTTTGATTTTTGGGAATGCTTTTTGCTTGGTATACTGTAATGATGCTTGGTTTGCTGTTTTGAATTCTTTCTGAGAAATGCTGGGGTGCGAGCAATAGATCTTGCCTGGAAACCTTGCTTTGTTACTGCCTCCAAAGGATGTCCCAGGACTTTTGGTTTGAGTCTTGGGGTTTTCCTTTTCTTGTTTCTTCGCCTGTATCGTATTGTCCGAGTTGTTTTCTCCCTTTGTCCGGGATGTTTTTAGTAACCCCATCTTCTTTTTTTACTTGTAGGATTAGTTGGCCTCATGTCTTCTCGCAATAACATTGTAGAGATGTCTTCCAGAGTTCCCGAGGGGATGTCCGATTGGCTGGACTCCCTTGTTTTATTGTGTGTTTCTGTTGTGGATGCTAAATTTTGCACAGAGCTGAAGAAGAGCCATAGGATTTGTGGTAACAATGCCTGTGAGGAGGATTACGAGCTTGTTGCTCCTGATTCTGATGAGAGAGTTTGTTTTCCGACTTCCATTGAGAAGGAGCGTCCCTTCTTCTATGCCTATGAATACTTCTTCAGCCAGTTGAACGTTACTTTTCCTTTTACTGCTTTCAAGACCGACCTATTGTGGTCATGTAATATTGCCCCATCCCAGATTCACCCAAATTCTTGGGGTTTTATTAAAATTCTTCAACTTCTCTGTCGTGAATTAGATGTAACACCTTCCCAGACTCTTTTCCTTTATTTGTTTGTTTCCGCCAAGCCTTGCGGTTCTTCAAAAAAGAAAGCTTCCTGGGTTTCCTTCAGGTCCGCCCAGGGCCACAAAGTTTTTGCTATGTATGATGAGTCCTTTAAGGACTTCAAGAATTACTTCTTTAAGGTTCGTGTTGTCGAGGGGGCCCGCCCCTTTTTTCTTGATGAAAATGATGAGCCTTCCTTCCCTCTAGAGTGGCAGAGGGATGTGAGAGTGTCTCGCTATACCTGGGAGATGCTTGATGATGTTGAGCGTGCCCTTGTTGTTGTTCTTGAGGATCTATGGGGGAAACCACCCCATCTTGATACAAAAAGGTTTTTGAATGACCAGTCCTTGGTTCGAACTGTTTTGGGTACTTGTCTGACTTGTCTCTTATACTTGTTTTTTAATTTTTTTTCTTCCTCTTGTTGTGACTGTAACTCTTTGCTGTGGCTAATTCTGTATTTGCAGAGATGTCAAAGAACAACGACTCCATGAAGGCCTTTAAAAAGGCAAAGAAGGCAACTGCTGCTCTGAACATCTTGGCCAAAGTGGCCGGCGGGGGATCTTCTCAGGTCCCAGTGAGGCCTCCTGTGCCGAGTTCTCCCAGACCGAGGAAAGCAATTCCTACTCCTCGGTTTCGTCAGGTCGATCCTCCACAGACTTCTGTCGTTGCTTCTGGTGTTCCTCCCTTAAAAAAGTAAAAAACATCCGAGCCCTTTAACCTGGATGCCCCAGATTTTGATGCTATTGAGTTTGTTGACCAGTAAATTGCCCCCTATGGTGGGCTCTCCATGGACGACGTGTCTCATCTTCAGCATCTGGATTTTATCACCAAAAGTAGTGTGAAAATGGCACATATGGGTGTGGCTATTTTCCGAACAGTTCAGGGGATCCCGATTCATGCCACAAAATCCTTCATGGAGGAGGCCAAATCAGAATTTGATCAGATCAAGGGTCTGAAGGATGAGTTGGAGGTGAAGTTGGCGAAGGTAGAGAAGGAGCTGGAGGGTGAGAAGGCCAGCTCTATTGCTTTGGCTGCTTCTTTGAAGTTGGCTGAGGACATGGCACTGAAGCACAAGGATAGCTATGTCTCAGCTTATAGGGAATTAATGCATCTCCGGGATGATTTGGAAACTGCTCGGGTTAACTATGCCAAGCTTCAGGGTCACCTTGTGGGCAGCGTAACTGCTGCCTCCAAAAACCTAATGGAGTAGTTCCGGATTGTTGCTCCTGATGCCGACTTGACTCTCGTCAGCCTGGACAATGTTGTGAGGGATGGTAAGATTGTCCCTGATGACTAGGATGATGATGATGCTGACCCTTCTCCAGTGCCTTCTCTTAAAGTGTCGGCCTCCTTGGTTTCTCCCGTTACGTCTGATCCGGATTGCCAGATTCTGAACCGAGATGATGGAACTGTAGATGTTGTACCTATTCAGACTTGCCCTCCTTCTTCCCGTACTGATGCTGCCAGGAAGGCTCCAGATCTTGGTTGACCTCCTTTTTAAGTATTTGTGTAATTAGCCCGGTTTGTGGACTTTGAACTCTTTTTAGTAAATGATGCTTTGTTGACTGTTGATACTCCAGTTGCTATTTTTAGCAACTTTATTTTGAAAAACAAAATGGTTTCTCTGGCTCTTAGGGTTGGCTTCAAGCGGCCTGTTGAGTCTTTGTTTTATGGTAACTACGATATGCTTTCTTGCAACTTTCTTTATCGTTTACCTAGAATTTTCAGATTTGTTTTTTATCCATCCTCTTTTGATCGCTTTTGTGGCGAGGTCAAGGTCTATCGGGTCGAATTATCTCCCCTCTGTTGGTTGATCTTCTCAATTGATCTTTTCGAGCAACCCCTTGGGATTATTTTTTATAACCTTTTGTAGCTTTAGTCCGACTTCTTCATGTCGGTCCCCGTTTCGTTACTAGGTTATCCTTTTTTCTTAGATCTTGTTCAGATCTCTTTTGAGGTTTTACCTTTTGTAACTTTATCTTTTTCGGGCGGACTTCGTCATACTGGACTCTGTCGAGTTATTTGATAATCCTCTTTTTTGGACCTTGTTCAGGTCTCTTTCAGGGATTACTTTTACAGCTTGTCTTGTAGGAGACCGACTTCGTTAGGTCGATCTCTTCTAAGTTGTTTTTGTAATCCTCTTTCTTGGACCTTTGTTAGGTCTCTTTCAGGGGTTACTTTTACAACTTGTCTTGTAGGGGACCGACTTTGTTAGGTTGATCTCTTCTAAGTTGTTTTTGTAATCCTCTTTCTTGGACCTTTGTTAGGTTTCTTTCAAGGATTACTTTTACAACTTGTCTTGTAGGAGACCGACTTCGTTAGGTCGATCTCTTCTAAGTTGTTTTTGTAATCCTCTTTCTTGGACCTTTGTTAGGTCTCTTTCAGGGATTACTTTTACAACTTGTCTTATAGGAGACCGACTTCGTTAGGTCGATCTCTTCTAAGTTGTTTTTGTAATCCTCTTTCTTGGACCTTTGTTAGGTCTCTTTCAGGGATTACTTTTACAACTTGTCTTGTAGGAGACCGACTTCGTTAGGTCGATCTCTTCTAAGTTGTTTTTGAAATCCTCTTTCTTAGACCTTTGTTAGGTCTCTTTCAGGGATTACTTTTACAACTTGTTTTGTAGGAGACCAACTTCGTTAGGTCGATCTCTTCTAAGTTATTTTTATCCTCTTTCTTGGACCTTTGTTAGGTCTCTTTCAGGGATTACTTTTATAACTTGTCTTGTAGAAGACCGACTTCGTTAGGTCGATCTCTTCTAAGTTATAGCAATTCCTCTTTAATAGGGTTGGCCAGACCTCTTTCCAGGGATTTGCTGATAACTTGGATTGACTTGGTCCGACTTTTTAGTGTCGGCCAGTCTTTTTAAGGTATTATATAGCAATCCATAAAACCTCGTTAGGTTCTTTTTTGGGACCACTTTCGATAACTTCTTGCATTATTCTGTGTTCATCTTTGCCGATTTATAGATGGTGGTTTCTGTCCTGGTTTAATCAACCTTTAGGTGAATCGCGTTTTCACCTTTGCCGGTCGAACATTCCTATCGAGATCGTATAGTGAATCTGTTCTTCACTTTCTATTCGATCCGTTGCTTTATAATCGGACGATGAATGCTTCAGATTAATGCGTCTTGGGAATTTGTAGAATATCTTAAATGTATTTTATTTAAAGAAAGTGCAAATATATACAAGCGGGAGATTTTCATACCCTTAAGTCGGATTAAATCTCAATCTTGACGCCTCATTAAAAAACCTTTTCAGGAAAAAGAGTGCATCTTGTGATGAGACCTTTATCTTTCCTAACTATAGTACCTTCTTAGGTTACAGGCGTGCCATGATCTGGGGAGTTCTCGTCCCTTGAGTTCGGACAGTCTGTAGTAGCCCTTTCCAAGTACTTCTGTGACTCGGTAGGGTCCTTTCCAGTTGGCTACCAGCTTTCCTTCTCCGGGTCGAGTTCCAATATCATTTCAGATTAAGATGAGATCATTCTCAGCAAAACCTCTTGGCACTACCTTTTGATTATACCTGGCAGCCATTCGCCGTTTTAGTGCTTCCTCTCTGATCCGAGCTCTTTCTTGGATTTCCGGAAGTAGGTCAAGCTCTTCTCTTTGAAGTTGAGAGTTGGTTTGTTCATTGTAGTGGACTACTCGGGGAGACCCTTCCTCTACTTCTATTGGAATCATTGCCTCCACTCCGTATGCTAATCAAAATGGTGATTCGTTCGTAGTAGGATGGGGGGTTGTTCGATACGCCCATAGGACTTGTGGAAGTTCCTCGGCCCAAGCTCCCTTTGCTTCTTGCAGTCTCCGTTTCAGTCCAGCCAATATGACTTTGTTGGCCACTTCGGCTTGTCCATTGGCTTGGGGATGTTCGACGGATGTGAACTGATGTTTTATATTCAAGTCGGCCACTAGTTTTCTGAAGCCTGCATCTGTGAATTGGGTGCCATTATCTGTGGTGATGTAGTATGGGACCCCAAACCTTGTAATGATGTTACAATATAGGAATTTCTGACTTATTTGAGCAGTGGCATTGGCTAGGGGTTCTGCCTCGATCCATTTTGTGAAATAGTATACCCCCACTATGAGGAACTTGACTTGTCCCGATCCCTGGGGAAAGGGTCCGAGAAGGTCGAGTCCCCATTTTGCAAATGGCAGGGTGAGGTCACGCTGAGGAGCTTTTCTGGTGGGGCGATGTGAAAGTTGGCATGCTTCTGACATGGTGGGCATGTCCTTACAAATTTTGTGGCTTCTTTTTGTAGAGTTGGCCAATAGAATCCCGCCCGAAGTACCTTTTTGGTGAGAGCTTGTGCTCCGAGATGATTACCACAAATGCTGCTATGTACTTCCTCCAGGACTTCCTTTGTGCTGGAGGTGGGTACCCATTTTAACAATGGTATTGATATCCCTCTTTTGTACAGGGTGTTGTTTATGATAGTGTAGTACTGTGCCTCCCTTTTCAACCTCTTTGCCTCTTTTTCATCTGTAGTGAGTGCTTCTATTTTGAGGTAGTTAATTATGGGGGTCATCCATCCTTGATCCTGACCTGTTATGGCTAGGATTTTTTCTTCTTCCGATATTGATGGGTTATGCAGTATTTCCTGGATGAGGCTTCTATTGTTGCCCCCTGGTTTGGTGCTGGCTAGTTTTGAGAGTGCGTCGGCTCAGGCATTTTGCTCGCGGGGTATGTGGCAGATCCTATAATCCCCGAGTTATCCGGGCTGTTCTTTGGTTTTATCCAAATATTTTTTCATGGTAGGATCTTTGGCTTGGTAGCTTCACGTTATTTGTGAGGTAACGACTTGTGAGTCACTGTAGATGTTGAGTTTCTGAGCTCTGACCTCCCTAGCCAGCTTCAAACCAGCTAATAACGCTTCGTATTCCGCCTGGTTGTTTGAGGCCAGGAATTCGAATTTCAGGGAAAGCTCAAGTTGGGTTCCTTGGTTGCTTTCAATTATCACACCTGCACCGCTTCCGGTTTTATTCAAGGAACCGTCCACGTATATGTTCTACTCTATGGGGATTTCCTTGGTGTTTGTGAATTCTGCGATGAAGTCGGCTAGGTATTGTGATTTAATGGCTGTCCGCACCTCGTATTGGAGGTCGAACTCGGACAACTCGATTGCCCATTGTAGGATTCTTCCTGCTAGATCTGTTTTCTGTAATATCCCTTTTATGGGCTGGTTGGTCCGAATTTTAATGGTGTGCGCTTGGAAGTATGGGCGAAGTCGTCGGGATGTGAGTATCAGAGCGTAGGAAAACTTCTCTACTTTCTGGTAGTTCAGCTCTGACCCCTGTAGTGCTTTACTAATGAAGTAGACAGGTTGTTGTCCCCCTTCATCTTCTCTAATTAGTGCTGAGGCTATTGTCCGACTTCCTACTGCGAGGTACAGTATGAGTGGTTCTCCCTCTTGTGGTCGAGATAGGATAGGGGCTGTCCCAAGAATTCTTTGAAGTCTCGGAAGGCTTGTTCACATTCCGTTGTCCACCCGAAGTTCTTTCCCTTCCTTAAGGTAGCGTAGAAGGGGAGGGATCTTATTGCTGACCCTGCTAGGAATCTGGACAAGGCCGCCAATCTCCCATTGAGTTGTTGTACTTCTTTGACGCAGGTTGGGCTTTTCATGTTGAGTATGGCCTGGCATTTATCTGGATTTGCCTCGATTCCTCTTTGTGTGAGCATGAAGCCCAAGAATTTACCTGCTTCCACTACGAAGGTGCATTTAGCCGGGTTGAGTCGCATGCCGTGCTTCCGTATGGTGTCGAACACTTGAACCAAGTCGGTTAGTAATGTCTCTTCACTTTGTGTCTTTATCAACATGTCATCCACATAGACCTCCATGATTTTTCCGATGTGGTCTGAGAAGACTTTATTCATTAGCCTTTGATAAGTTGCTCCCACGTTCTTAAGGCCGAAAGGCATTACGATGTAGCAATAATTTGCTTTTGGTGTGAGAAACGAGGTTTTCTCTTGATCCGGAGGATACATTGGGATCTGGTTGTACCCTGAGTATGCGTCCATGAACGAGAGATACTTATATCCCGATGAAGCATCTACTAGAGCGTCGATGCTTGGGAGTGGATAAGGGTCTTTTGGGCAGGCTTTGTTGAGGTCGGTGTATTCGCCACTTCCCATTTGACTTTCTCACCAAGACGACGTTTGCTAGCCATAGTGGGTATTTAACTTCTCTTATGAACCCTGCCTCTAGTAGTGCTTGTACTTGTTCTTCTACAGCCTGAGACCGTTCTGGCCCGATTTTTCTTCGTCTTTGTTGTACCGGCCGGGATCCCGGGTAGACTGCCAACTTGTGGCTCATTAGTTCGGGATCTATGCCTGGCATGTCAGCAGCTTTCCATGCGAAGAGATCAACATTATCTCGTAGGAACCGTATTAGTGATTCCTTTGCGTTTCCTTTTAGGATCGTGCCAATATTAGTTGTTTTATCCGAGGTATCTCCGATCTGGACTCTTTCTATTTCTCCTTCGGGTTGTGGGTGGAGTTTTTCTCGTCTCTAAACTCCGCCGAGTTCGATTGTGTGGAACTCTCCTCCTTCGCCTCGGAGGTTTAGACTTTCGTTATAACAGCGACGCGCCATCTTTTGATCTGCTTTTATTGTAGCTATCCCTTCTGCAGTTGGGAATTTCATACATAGATGTGGAGTTGAAACTATTACGCCGAGTTGATTTAACGTTGTTCGACCTATTAAGGCATTGTAGGCTGAGCTTATGTCGACCACGATATAGTCTATCTTGAGTGTTCTGGATTGGTTCCCCTTCCGAAGGTTGTATGTAATGAAACGTATCCCAGTGGCTGTACTGGGTATCCCCAAGTCCGAACAGGCTGTTCGGATATGCTCTTAGCTCTTTTTCTTCTAAGCCGAGCTTGTCGAAGGCAGTTTTGAATAAGATGTCGGCAGAGATTCCTTGGTCAATTAATGTACGGTGAAGGTTGGCGTTTGCCAATATGATTGTGATGACCATGGGGTCGTCGTGTCCTGAGATGATTCCGGATGCATCTTCTTTGGTAAACGTGATTGCTGGGATGTCTGGCGCCTCCTTCTTTCCTTCGACATGGTATACTTCTTTGAGGTGCCGCTTGCGGGATGATTTGAAGATTCCTCCTCTAGCAAATCCGCCATGTATCACATGGACGTGTCTCTCCGATGTGCGGGGTGATCGTTCAGATCGTCCGACATCTTCATCCCTTCTTCTTTTTCTTGGTTCTTCGTCCCGATTGGCCAAGAATCGATCTAGTTTTCCTTCCCTTACTAATTTCTCTATAACGTTTTTCAAGTCAAAGCATTCATTGGTGGAATGTCCTCGGACTCGATGATATTCACAGTATTCGTTCCGATTTCCTCCTCCCCTTTTGCCTTTGAGTGGCTGGGCTGGGGGTATTTTTTCCGTATGGTAGACTTCTCTGTAAACATCTACCAAGGATACCCTAAGAGGGGTGTAGTTATGATATTTTTTGATTTTCTCCCCGGAGCGATCTTCCTTTTTCTTGGATTCTTTATCTTTATCTCGGTAGGCAGAATCGAACCTCGAGGCTTCCCCAAGTCGAGAATTCTCCTCCATGTTGATGTACTTCTACGCCCGTTCTTGTACTTCGTCTAGGGATGCTGGGTACTTCTTTGATATAAATTGGCTAAATGGTCCTTCTCGTAGGCCATTTATGAGGCCCATAATGGCAGCTTCTGTTGGTAGATTTTGTATGTCCATGTATGTTTTGTTGAATCTTTCCATGTAGTTACGAAGACTCTCTCGATCTCCTTGCTTGATTCCTAATAGGCTGGGTGCGTGTTTGGCTTTGTCCTTTTGTATGGAAAATCTGGCCAGGAACTTTTTGGCCAGGTCGTCGAAACTCGAGATGGATTTTGGAGGTAGGTTGTCGAACCATCTAATGGCTGTCTTGGTAAGAGTTGTTGGAAAGGCTTTGCAGCGAACTGCATCTGAGGCGTCAGTGAGGTACATCCTACTTCTGAAGTTGCTGAGATGGTGGTTAGGGTCCGAGGTGCCATCATACAGAGTCATATCCGGAAGTTTAAAATCTTTTGGGATTTTGGTCTTCATAATTTCCCTGGTGAATGGATCTTGATCTTTGTGAGAGCTATCCTCTGGGGTGGATCGAGTAGCTTTAGTTTTGAGATTAGCTTCGAGTTCCATAAGCCTATTTTCTAATTCTCGGCGCCGCCTTATCTCCCAATGTAGATCCTCTTCTTTTTCGCGTTGATGTTGGGCTTCTTTCTCAAGTTGCTTTAATCGATCTTGAAGTGCTTCTATCACCCCCAAATTTGATGAATTTTTGTCTCCATTGGATTCCGGAGTATCTTTAAGTATAGCATCCATGTTCTTGTGCGGCGTTCTATCTTCCAAACCTGAGTCGTGGTCGTTGTCATGGTTTCCGCCATGGTGTTGGGATGACTTCCAGGCTCCCCGGCAACGGCGCCAATGTTCCGAGGGTTACCTGAAACTGTAGGTCAATCTCGGATGAGATCTTCTGTGCTGGTCGAAGCCGACGTGTCCGACTTGTGGAATTGAGAATGCTGCTGAGCCCTTGTCACCGAAGGGTGGGGGTACCTGCAAGGGACTTCGATGCTTAAGTTAGCAAGGGTATTAAACAGGTATTGAGTAGAATCAGAGTATGAGTTATACCTGGGTGCTCTGGTGTATTTATAATGGTGAGGAGTGACCTTCTGTGGATAAGATAAGTTAGTTATCTTATCTTATCTTTATCTTCAAGTGAGGTCATCTTTATCTTCAAGGGAACCGCCCTTCTCTCTGTAGGCTTGGGCTGCCTTAGGATTTGGGGCGTGTTCCTCTATTTGGGCCCTTCTTTGGGCTTTCCTGGTGACTTGGCCGAGCTCTTTGGAAAGAGGTCGGGTTGTCCTGACCTGAAGAGGTCGGTCGCTTTGTCTGTTGAACATCCCGGGTCGGACAGCTGGAACCAGGGTATGAACAGTTATAGTTTAGGATTTAGCTTTAAGTCCTACATATTAGATAAACTACTTTGTGTTAGAATTTAATTTAATTTAAGTTAGTTTAGTGTAATTTAATTTAATTTTTAAATGTTGCATTATCTATGTTCATGTTTGCAATATCTGATGCATTAAAGTATATTTTTATTAGAATTATCTATTTTAGGTGATTTTTGTTTTCTAAATTGTTATGGTTCTTAGAGGACTTTTTCATCGTCATGCAGCCCACCGATGTATTACTAGCATGCGGAGGCAGCATGGTATGTCCCTAGATAAGAGGATCATGCCGTACTTGCAGATGGCCAGCTTATCCCATCTCACGAAGCTCAACGACTACCAGTTTAAGTTTGATGAGCCACTGGTCAGTGCATTTGTCAAGAGATGGCGTCCTGAGACCCATACCTTCCACATGTCGCTCGAAGAGTGCACGATTATGCTACAAGATGTTGCGCCAATTAGGCCTCCTCATCGACGGTGACTACGTCAGTAGATGTCTGACGGACTTCGAGCGGTACACTGATGGCGGGCGACCTGCATGAGATTGGTTTGTGGAGTTATTAGGTGTGTTTCCTCTGGCGGACTGCATCGACAAGTTCACTGTGAAGTGCACTTGGATGCAGGAGACATTTAGTGACCTTCCTTAAGATGCAGATGAAGAGACAATTAGGAGGTACGCGAGAGTGTACATCGTAATGCTACTATCGACGCAGCTCTTCGATGACAAGTCCGGTACACGTATGCATATTAGGTGGGATCCGCCGCTCTATTGTGGTTATACCAGTGCTTGTAATGTGGGCTTTTTGATATCCTGACTTAGTTCAATGGGTCTTGCCCATTCTTCCTTGGTTAGAACTTGATGTAACTCCTTATGCATAAGTGTTGCCAAGTTTCCAAAGCTCTCCTTGAGTTTTTTTGCACGTGCTCTAGTGATGGGGCCCTTTGGAAGTGTGAAATTTCCATTCTGCGCTTTTGCCTTAGAATGCCCCAGTTATCTTTTTGAGCATGTATCAATACGTCTTTTCTTTTAGAGGTCTTAATACCTCGTCACCTCTGCTTTACGACCGTATAAGGCTCTGTGTGGTAGGGTGTTACAGAACTCAGCTAGGCCAACAGTGTCTTATAAATCTCTGGCCCCAAAATCAGATTCTACATCCAGAGACCCTTGCTGTCTCATGGCATCTAAGTCTAGAGTCGTAAAGTGAGGCGGGTACTGTTGAGTTCTCGAGCTTGATGCTCTACCAGGCCCAAGAGGAATACTCCTCCCTATATCATGATCGCTGTCATCCTCAATCATGGCGGGCTCGACATTATCTTCATCCCCTAGCACGTCTTCCACCACATCCGGTTCTCCATCCTCCTTAGAAATTGGGATCATAATAGGAGTATTGATGTTAGCACCTCTTTTCACAATCTCATCACAGTATAGATCAGCTGCGAAAGACGTAGATGCCACCAAATTTTCCATAGATGCCATTTTAGGCAAAGATGAAAACACAACAATAAGGGTTGAACTGGAGGCTGCTGTCATTAGTACTGATTGATGATTCCATTTTAACCCTCCTGAGCTAGAGACCACATCCACAAGCTTGGCCAATAGTACAGAGATTCTCACCTCGAAAAACTGCCGATGATAGTAAAATAAAACTTGCAGATCCTAGTCATTGTCTATCACAAACAAGTCGTACTTCAACCCATCGCGAACAACAAAAATCGAAATTCTATAATATAACTTCTCTATCTGTTTCATTCCATGCAGTTGTAGTACGGCATTCTGAAAATCAACAAGGCTCGTCGAAGGTCTGATAAAGACACTCAACGGATCCTTATCAATAAATCTTATACGTGCTCGTATTTTGTTCTTAATTGTGCCTTTGTAGTGCACAAGAATTAGAAAACTTTCTTCACTAGCTGTTATGAATTTACCTCTATTCAACACACTATATTATAATCCTATTTATATAGCACACGCTTCTTAAGTAAATCGAATTAAATCAATTCGATTTAATCACATTCATCTCTTCCCAAGTAAATCAAATCTATTAGCTTTAATTTACCATGATTGATTAGTACGTTTAAATTGAATCATATTGATTCCAATTACATGCATTATATTTCTCTCACGTAAATCAAATCAAGCATATTTGAATTACATGAGTTGGTAGTAAATCGAATTTCATGCCTTCGATTACGAAGCCAAGGTAAATTGAACTAGGCTGATTCGATTTACGTGAAATGAAGGTAAATCAAATTATATCGATTTACATATAATTAAGGCATTCGTGTCCACTCTTTGCATTTAGGACATTCACGTAAATTAGAAACCCTAATGGCTTGTTTATGTGATTTGTCCTATTTTTTAATTAATAATTATGGATAATTCTTAAAATAAATATTAAACCTTATTAATTTTATAAATTTAAAAAAAACAAAGATATCATTAATGAATAATAATATATAATTCTTAAAGAGAAAATTCTACTCCTCTAAGAGATGCTAAAATGACACTCTCCTCCTTTTTATTTGTAAAATATATACTCCCCTCTCATATAACTTTAAAATCTCATCTTTAATCTATTTTAAATTGTGTTAACTAACGTTAATTTTATCTATTTTTCAAGAAAAATAAATTATTTTTTACAAAAATATCCTTTAACAAAAATTTTAATTTTTTGGGATTAAATTTTATTTTCCGAAATACCCTTTAACACTATTGATTAAATTGTATTTATACTAAAATATTTTTAAAAAATTTTAGAAAAATCTTTAAAAAAGCCATGTATAAAAGGAGAAGCATGAATCTACCAAGGACAACCTTCAGAAGTCACTGTGATCCTTCAAAGACAACCTTCAGAAGCAAAATGATTGTCATTTGTGTTTTTGAAAAAAATAATTTGATCATTAAAAAAAATAATATCTTATAAAAAAAGTAATTTAATCATTAAAATTTTTTAAAAAACAATTTTAATAAAAATACAATTTAACCAGTAAAAAAATTATTAAAAATTTTTTGATAAATAAAATTTAATCACAAAAAAATAAAATTTTACTAAAAAGATATTTTTATAAAAAATAATTTTTTAAAAAAAATAAATAAAATTAACATTAGTCTAACATAAGAAATTTAAAATAAATTAAAAAAATTACAAATAGAGAGGAGGGATATATAATTTTCTCATTCTTAAAATATCAGAAATATCAGACCGACTTCCTATTTGCCACCCTTAGTAAACCCCAACGTCTAAAGAGAATATACCTTTTGAACTGGTTTAACGGGGGTGTGTCAGGCCCTAGCTGTAGTTAGGGGTGTTGGATCGGGTGAAATCAGGTTTGTCCTGACCTAGACCCGACTCTAAATATACACCGAATCTATTTTTTAGACTCTAACCCGACTCTAAACCCGATAAAACTTAAACATTTTTCGGACCACAACTATACTAGGTCCAATCCGGGTGAAAACCGGGTCTTTAAAACTTTAACAATAATTTATAAAGAAACTTATTTATGATGCACTTATTTATAAATAAGAAACTTGTTATCGAAAAGTTGATATCCATATTTGAATTTGAATTTGTCCATAAATTCTAATTTTATACTTCTTTGATCTATTTTCTAATTCAACAAGTGTGATTAAAAATAAAACAATAAATTTATAATTAATATAACATAATATTAAAATTAATTTAAAACATATATATCTTTTTTAATTTTCTTATGGTACACATAGATCAAATGAAGCCGGATTCACTTTGATCCGGCCCGAAATAATAACCAGGTCTATTTTTGAGACCCTTACCCGAATCTAGACCCGATAAAATCATGCGAAATTAGCCCCTAAAATATTCGAAATCGGGTCGAACCCGACCATGTGCACCCCTAGCTGTAGTGTAAGGCTTGGGTGACACACGAGAGGCACAGTAGCAAGCTACTGTAGTGGCCCCTCCCCCTCAAAATATGCATAATTAAACAACATATTTGATTTAAGATCAATAGGCATGTCCCAACAGCTTTAGTTACAGGAACAGATACTACACTTTATCTTAGCCAAAAAGCCAAGAAAGGTATGATTTCAGAATTGTTCAACTGTTTCTTTTATGTTTGTTCTTTTCATCTTGGCAATGTGCGACTTTTTAGCGAGTAGTTTAAACTTTCTGAAGCTTCACCAACCATGCACCGGTGTAACTAATCTTATTCCAACTTAGATTCATCATCACCCATTTCGAACACAATTAGCATTATTAGTATGAATTGAAATGTTATTGCTAGATGTGAGAAACAAACTATTCTCCAACAGAGAGCTTCCTCAACCATGCAAAAGGAAAATGAAGACTCGGATATGAGATTCATTTTAGATCTCAACCTCAAAAAGAACAGCAGAGGAACTAACGATCCTTTTGAGAGCAAGTTATCTTCATCCCCTAGCACGTCTTCTACCACATCCAGTTCTCCATCCTCCTTAGAAATTGGGATCATAATAGGAATATTGATGTTAGCACCTATTTTCGCAATCTCATCACGGTATAGATCAGCTGCAAAAGACGTAGATGCCACCAAATTTCCCATAGATGCCATTACAGGCAAAGATGAAGACACAACAATAAGGGTTGAACTGGAGGCTGCTGTCATTAGTACTGATTGATGATTCCAGTTTAACCCTCCTGAGCTAGAGACCACATCCACAAGCTTGGCCAATAGTACATAGATTCTCACCTCGAAAAACTGCCGATGATAGTAAAATAAAACTTGCAGATCTTAGTCATTATCTATCACAAATAAGTCGTACTTCAACCCATCGCGAACAACAAAAATTGAAATTCTATAATATAACTTCTCTATCTGTTTCATTCCATGCAGTTGTAGTACGGTATTCTGAAAATCAACAAGGCTCATCGCAGGTCTGATAAAGAAACTCAACGGATCCTTATCAATAAATCTTATACGTGCTCGTATTTTGTTCTTAATTGTGCCTTTGTAGTGCACAAGAATTAGAAAGCTTTCTTCACTAGCTGTTATGAATTTACCTCTATTCAACACACTACATTATAATCCTATTTATATAGCACACACTCCTTAAGTAAATCGAATTAAATCAATTCGATTTAATCACATTCATCTTTTCCCAAGTAAATCAAATCTATTAGCTTCGATTTACCATGATTAATTAGTACGTTTAAATTGAATCATATTGATTCGAGTTACATGCATTATATTTCTCTCACGTAAATCAAATCAAGCTATTTGAATTACATGAGTTGGTAGTAAATCGAATTTCATGACTTCGATTACGAAGCCAAGGTAAATTGAACTAGGCTGATTCGATTTACGTGAAATGAAGGTAAATCAAATTATATCGATTTACATAGAATTAGGACATTCGTGTCCACTCTTTGCATTTAGGACATTCACGTAAATTAGAAACCCTAATGGCTTGTTTATGTGATTTGTCCTATTTTTTAATTAATAATTATGGATAATTCTTAAAATAAATATTAAACCTTATTAATTTTATAAATTTAAAAAAAACAAAGATATCATTAATGAATAATAATATATAATTCTTAAAGAGAAAATTCTACTCCTCTAAGAGATGCTAAAATGACACTCTCCTCCTTTTTATTTGTAAAATATATACTCCCCTCTCATATAACTTTAAAATCTCATTTTTAATCTATTTTAAATTGTGTTAACTAACGTTAATTTTATCTATTTTTCAAGAAAAATAAATTATTTTTTACAAAAATATCCTTTAACAAAAATTTTAATTTTTTGGGATTAAATTTTATTTTCCGAAATACCCTTTAACACTATTGATTAAATTGTATTTATACTAAAATATTTTTAAAAAATTTTAGAAAAATCTTTAAAAAAGCCATGTATAAAAGGAGAAGCATGAATCTACCAAAGACAACCTTCAGAAGTCACTGTAATCCTCCAAAGACAACCTTCAGAAGCAAAATGATCATCATTTGTATTTTTGAAAAAAACAATTTGATCATTAAAAAAAATAATATCTTATAAAAAAGTAATTTAATCATTAAAATTTTTTAAAAAACAATTTTAATAAAAATACAATTTAACCAGTAAAAAAAATTATTAAAAATTTTTTTGATAAATAAAATTTAATCAAAAAAAATAAAAAAATTTTACTAAAAAGATATTTTTATAAAAAATAATTTTTTAAAAAAATAAATAAAATTAACATTAGTCTAACATAAGAAATTTAAAATAAATTAAAAAAATTTACAAATAGTGAGGAGGGATATATAATTTTCTCATTCTTAAAATATCGGAAAATATCAGGCCGACTTCCTATTTGCCACCCTTAGTAAACCCCAACGTCTAAAGAGAATATACCTTTTGAACTGGTTTAACGGGGTTGTGCCAGGCCCTATCTGTAGTTAGGGGTGTTGGGTCGGGTGAAATCAGGTTTGTCCTAACTTAGACCCGACTTTAAATATACACTGGATCTATTTTTTAGATTCTAACCCGACTCTAAACCCGATAAAACTTAAATATTTTCGAGCCACAACTATACTAGGTCCAAATCGGGTGAAAACCGGGTCTTTAAAGCTTTAAAAATAATTTATAAAGAAACTTATTTATGATGCACTTATTTATAAAGAAGAAATTGTTATCGAAAAGTTGATATCCATATTTGAATTTGAATTTGTCTATAAATTCTAATTTTATACTTCTTTGATCTATTTTCTAATTCAACAAGTGTGATTAAAAATAAAACAATAAATTTATAATTAATATAACATAATATTAAAATTAATTTAAAACATATATATATTTTTTAATTTTCTTATGGTACACATGGATCGAATGAAGCCGGATTCACTTTGATCCGGCCCGAAATAATAACCAGGTCTATTTTTGAGACTCTTACCCGACTCTAGACCCAATAAAATCATGCGAAATTAGCCCTTAAAATATTCGAAATCGGATCCAACCCGACCATGTGCACCCCTAGCTGTAGTGTAAGGCTTGGGCGACACACGAGAGGCACAGTAGCAAGCTACTGTAGTGGCCCCTCCCCCTCAAAATATGCATAATTAAACAACATATTTGATTTAAGATCAATAGGCATGCCCCAACAGCTTTAGTTACAGGAACAGATACTACACTTTATCTTAGCCAAAAAGCCGAGAAAGGTATGATTCAGAATTGTTCAACTGTTTCTTTTATATTTGGAGGCTTACCTGTTTGTTCTTTTCATCTTGGCAATGTGCGACTTCTTAGCGAGTAGTTTAAGCTTTCTGAAGCTTCACCAACCATGCACCGGTGTAACTAATCTTGTTCCAACTTAGATTCATCATCACCCATCTCGAACACAATTAGCATTATTAGTATGAATTGAAATGTTATTGCTGGATGGGAGAAACAAACTATTCTCCAACAGAGAGCTTCCTCAACCATGCAAAAGGAAAATGAAGACTCGGATATGAGATTCGTTTTAGATCTCAACCTCAAAAAGAACAGCAGAGGAACTAACGATCCTTTTGAGAGCAAGTTATTTTATTTCTAAGCTACATCAAATTTTTATGGTAAGATTTAGATCCCCCTCCACACCCCCTCAAAAACGCCATTTTAAAGAGGAAGCAATTTACTGACTAAAAAATTTAAAAGTAAAAGAAAACATTAAATTGTTCCATCAAGAATTTTCCATGTGTTTAAAGTTTAAACTCAATCCTTAACTACAACAAAAAGGAAAAAATGAAGTCCTAAAAAATGAATGTTGAAACCGCCACACTAACTAGAGCAAAATAGAGCTTGTATTTCAAATTATTATCAAATTTTCATTTAGTTCATTGTGTTTTAATCAAAATGAAAAAGAAAAAGATAACTGTGTATATTCATCATTTACATAGTCATAATGTTATGCCATCTGCTTAATTCATTACATCTATCTGTTTCTTTAAGACAATTTTTCCAATTCCTTTGGGGGTCGTTTGGTTACAGTTTCAATCTGTAATCAGTGAGGTTCATGTCTTTTGCTTCTTTTCAAGTGACAATATTCTTTAAATTTATATTTAACATAGACATAGGGAAACAAAATATGCATAATTAAACTACTACATATTTGATTTAAGATCAATAGCCATGCCCCCATAAAATACAACAGCTTTAGTTACAAGAAAAGAGAAGACAATATCTCAAGGTACGTGAATAAACCTATTACATCAACCCAACACAATATCCATAAAATAAATAATAAGAAATTAGTAATGAACTAATCCATTCGTGGGTAAAATAGAACTAATTCATTGACAAGAAATGCGCCCTTGCAAGTGTATATTCCTTTCCTGCAATCCATACACCAGTTTGTGACCATTGCACATCTTCCCAGTCCAAATTATCCTCCAGTACCTAATTAGACAGTGCAAGTTTTCTGAAAAATAGTATATATATATAATATATAATAATATAATACCACAACTATATCTTAGAATATCAAGGAATATCACATATAATCAGTTAGTTAACGTGATTACTATTATTATATGAATATTTCCTTATTTGATTAAGATTAAAGTCCTTAATATTGTGACTTGAATTTAATTTTGATCCCCTATCGTATTAATCAGTTTTACATGTACATCTAATTACATAATGTCACATCAAAAATAACTACATTTTACACTAACCATGTGATTACGTAAATGGTCATTCGAAAGACGGATGTGATTAAATGACTGAGTAAGACGTTTTAACTGTCAGTGTATCGAAATAAAAAAGAATTCTATAGTTGGGATCAAATAACACTAGTGTTAATTTAAGTAAATGTTATGCTGTTAAATAATTTGTTGTTCGTGTAATTTTTTCAAAAAAGAATAAATAAACTTAGATTAGTTTATATGTTATAAATCAATTTTAAAAAATTTCATGTCAATCCAAAATAGTTTGCTATACTTTTTATATATTTGAAAATCAATATAATGTATTCGTTACAGAAACAAGGATTATTCAATTATATGCTATTGATGGCCGATTTCGGTAAAAAATAGTATAAATGATCAAATGGTGCTAGTTTAATAAGTAACTTTTCAAGCAAACTCCCAACCAAATGTCCAAAAAGAACCAAAAAATCAATGTTCTTTTCCCTTCAGAAACTGCATTCTTCTTCCTCCTCCTCCCTCCTCCTACATGATTTTTTTTCTCTTTTTTCTCCCACTTTTCCCTCTTCTTATTCTTCTTATTCTTATATTTATGCATTTCTCAATTAGTTATATCTAAATTACACAATTGAGAGGACAAAATTCTACGGATCTTACGTACATGCAAGAGTAAAGCAATCAAAGAGAGGATTGAAAATACCTCAACATGTTCAGGGGGCAGAGGGATGCCAATGGTGCGCATCACCTTCTGGGGCAGAGGCTTCTTACAACGAGACCAACGGAATGCCTCAATCATGACATTATCACCATCATGTTTTTCACCAATCGCAGAGTGGTGGTGGTGGTGATTCTGAGACTTCTCTGTTCCTGCGTCGCGCAATGGAGTTGTTGGTGTAGCCATGACTCGATTAAAGAAAAACCAATGGGAAGTTTCTTAACTTCACTAAGGCCTCTCATCGAAACAGATTAATACTTGTCAAGACATAATCATGGATTCTTCGTTCAACTATAAATGGAAATAACACTGGTAGTGGTAACACAGAAATTTTGTCCAACATGGTTTTCATATTTATAAGCACATTCCTGTTGCATGTGAGTAGGACATTTACCAATTATAATGGCTTCTTTTTTATTTTATTATTTTTCTTTTAAAAAAAAAGAGAGAGAGAAAAAAGAATCAAATAATGAAGCCTTCTTGCAAAACTACCATGTCAAAAATACCTATAAAAATGTGTCTCCAAATACAAGACTTCCCCCTTCTTCAAACGAGCAGACGTGTAGAGTGGTCTTTTAAGACCTTTGTCAGCAACAATGCTTATGCTATATTTGGTCCTGGTGATCATGAATATTCAATCAATGAGTAGGGATAAATGTAAAAATTAAAATGAAGTTATCAGCAAAATAGACATGTTGCATCCCAAGTATAATTTAGGATCTGAAATTCTGCAATCTTATCCACCTTGCATTGTTTAAGGCTGATATATTCTTGAAATATACCAAAATAACACAATTGGGATTTCTACTGTTTATATACGCTGCAAAACAAAAGATCCGAATGGTAGCATACCAGGGCTCATTGCAGAGGTTGTACTGTATTGTGACTTCTCGAACAAATCTTTGCTGTCGCAAAGCATTCTGAAAAGATAAGGGACCAACTTGTAAGATGGTAGCAACTAGGTTAGCAAAACAAATCTCAGACTTCAATCAAACGTGAAATTCTTTTG
This sequence comes from Arachis duranensis, assembly GCF_000817695.3. Taxonomy (NCBI): domain Eukaryota; kingdom Viridiplantae; phylum Streptophyta; class Magnoliopsida; order Fabales; family Fabaceae; genus Arachis; species Arachis duranensis. The sequence goes on along the minus strand of NC_029780.3, from coordinate 82,365,223 downwards.
AAATCACTTTGATCTAGAAAAAAAAAATGAACAATCCATATATATGGCAACTTAGAAAGCTGATCCCTGAAAGTACATATATAAGAGAATCAAAACAAGCTTCAACAGGTCCATAAATGAATTGCATAAACAAAGAAGCTATGGATAACAATCTAAAATATCTAATAGTTATCAAATTCTGCGCTGTAAGAGTTTGATTGTTAAAAGAAGCCAGACATACCGAAGCTGCTGCCCTGGTAGTTATTGTCCGTTCAACAGCCACCGGAGCAAGGGTGGGCTCAATGGTTGAAGTATAGGTAAGGCAAGGTTCAAGATCTATAGTTCCACCCCCTTTCTGGAAACCAACAAAATGAACATTAAGACCATGTAAATGCTTGTGCACATAACATATGTCAGATGAACATATGTGCATACCAAACACATTACTTTTTCCATCAAAAAGACAATGTCCTCAATAGAAGATTTAACAAGATATTAAGACAGTAATAGAAGTATACATGCAAGACACCGTCAACTTTCTAAAAATACATGAGACTAAAGAAAAAAAGTAATTATATTCATTACGAAAAAATGTGATTAATATGCCATCTAAAGCATGTGAAACTGTAAGAAAAAGATCAGATAACTTCATGGGGGAAAATTGCAAAGGACAAAAGAAGATTGTATAGCTTCTGATACTACCTTCACAATGCAACACCGTTCAACTCGATAACTACAACCAATTGCTGCACCCCAAGCTCGGGATCTTACATTGTTTCTCAATGTGGAGGTATAGCCTGATATTCATACATAATACCATCTTTAGATTAACAAAATAAAGCTTCAAAAACAAAAATCTAAGCCGGATGGCTTACAATCTTGTGGAGGAAGCACTCGGATGGTTGCACGCAACTCTTGTATGGCTGCATGAGGCGGAGAAGCTGTTGGGCGACAGTAACCTGTGTGCATGAGAACTGTGCAACAAGATTGGAACATCAGTTGAACATATCACCTCTTGTCATTTGTAAGAAAAATCTAACTGTATCCTTTCTGAAAAGGCACATACCAGCAACAAGATCCGAGTCATATGTGTATACATCGGTCCCCCAAAGCTGGCCACCTCTGACCTGAGTATAATAATAATGCAACTCACTCAGATATGCTATAGCATCAATGAGAAAAGCATATTCAAAAGCATCCCATGTCTAAACCTTACAGACATATAAAGAGAAACGGCAAAAAAGCAAATAAAACACTTTTATCTCATCGAATCATTAACATGACATCATATGAAACACCCTGCTCCACAACACAACTGCTGGAAAAGAAAGGTCTGAAAAGATGCGTCTGTAGCGTGCAACACATTGAGAACAATTCAAGACGATTTGGAAACTACATACTTAAGGCTTTTTGGTTGGAAATATACTCTAGCAAACATGAAACTTAATCCTCTATGGATTTCTAGATATAAGGCATACCTACTTGATCCGAAAGAAAAAAAAATCATGCAGTGTCAGATACAGATGGAAGAAGCAGAAGAAGATTTAGATGAATCAAAAGGTACCAGATAATTGGCAGAATATGGATATTGATGTCTCAGAGCATCCTGGATGAATAGACAAACAACATTTTTTAAATATTTAACTCTAAAGGTTAATAGAGACTAGATTAGATCATGAACGAGTTACAATCAATGATATTTAAAGGATTTGACAATGGCATTTGTGGAAGCAGAACTAATAATAAGTTCAGCCGTACGGTTCTCACAGGACTCAGAATCTCTATTCTATACCTATATTTAAAGCTAGGCCTCTAGAAACCATAGTAATGGCTCAATTAGAGAGGAGACATCAAGCTACAACTAATCAAGCCTTGAATATACCATAACTTAATATAATGGGCATATAGTGAAACATAGAATATTGCATTTAAAAGGGAGGTAGAAGATTCCCTCAACATTTTTCAAATTATTTAATTAATTTACCTTGCTTAAAGATTTAGCTAACAAGTGCCCCTTAAGGTGTTGAATGTAAGAAGACTAAAAAGTTCCAAGTTTTCAAAACATTTATTGTATAAAAAATGGATAAAACTATAAAAAAATTCCAACATAGGTAACCTTGACAAAGGGCACTAGTTAGTAAAACCATTACTTAAAATCTATACAAGATAAAAATAGCGCATAATACCTAAATGCATCATCAACAGAAGGAACTCTTCAATGCAATGTATTTCAAAGGCCCCAATCCACCGAGAGAGAGAGAGAGAGAGAGAGAGAGAGAGAGAGAGAGAGAGATAAAAGAAAAAGAAAAAAGACTCACTTGACGATTTGTAGCAGTAACATAATCAGAAGGTATACAAATTTCCAAAGTAGGCCCATTACTAGAACTTTCACCATTTTTCTCCAGTTGAGACACGGATGATTTATATTCCTCCCACAGTTTTATCAGCTCTTGCATACTATCACCAACCTTGTAAACAACAGATGAAACCTCTACTTTACCTGAAATACCAGAAACTTACATAAATTGGATATGCAAGACTAGGGTAACATCAAGCTTTAATCTTCTCTATTCCAGCGAAAAGTGATATCAACAATTGATTAGCGCACAAGAATAGTATAATCTCAAGGAAGACATTAAGATAGAAGTGTAAAGTGTAAACAAGCACAAATATGAAAGCAGAGGAAATATCATAAACTATACAGAAACAAGCCAATCAAAGCAATTCATGTTGGCCCCCGCATTATTTCATGAAGGCGAAATTCAGTAGTCATTTGTAGATCAAGCCAGTAAAACAAAATGACATCATACCTTGAGACCTGCAAAATATTTAGCAAGATATAGTTACTATCAGAAAATACAGCAACATAATTTATCTTATTTTTCTTTTTTATTATATCCATAAAGTTCTATATTTTAATCAATTAGATATATCTTATCTATTCGCCCAATTTATGGCCTACCATACGATCTGTTATAAAAATAGGTAAATGCTTTTATTCATCGAGATCTGATATGATGGTGCGCAATATCAGTCAGCCATAAACCGCCAGTTACTAGATCTAATCCTTAAATTTCTATTGAATTTATTTTTTCAAGGAAAACTTCTTGACCCGAATTACAAACATCATAAAAGTAGGACTAGTCAATGAACACAAAGAAACTTCTACTGGATGAAACTCTGAAAGTTATTGTAAACGAAACACATGATAGTAAGAAGATCCATAACAAGTTTACTAGCAACAAAAAACGAAGTAGAAGAAGAAAATACCCATCATTGTCTGCGGAACGGGATCTGAAACGAGGCTCTCGGTTAGGCACCTGAGGACTCCCCCTAGATCGTTGTATCCTTCTGCGTTGCTGGGCACTGAAATTATAGGGTTCCTTCTCCTTCTCCTTCTCTATAGCCCCTTCCACATCAGCACAGCCATCATCTGATTCCTTGTCAAAGCCTCTATTTCGCTTATCAGGTCTATCCGGCTTATCACCTTCTGAATCAGCATCTCTCTCTTTTTTTTTCTCTTTTGATTCACGATCAACATTTTTCCAGCTATCAGCATCTTTTTGTTTCTTCTGGTCTGGTAACACAGTTTCTTGTTCTGGCAATTTAACCAATCCATCCCCAAGTTCCTTCTCATTATTTGGAATCTCTTTATCCATTCCATTCAATGAGTCTTTCTTGATCTGATCCTTTTCCCTGTCTTTTGAATTTTCTCTCTCTTTTGGATGATCTTTTTTCTCTTTCTCCGACCTTTCTACATCTTTGTCTTCCTTGGCGGATTCTTTACCATCACCACTTGTATTGCTAACGTCTGCACTGCTTCTACGATCGTTTCTTTCTTTTTCCTTCTCTCCCCATTCCCGATGCTTCACATCCTTGCCTTTCCTATCTTTTTCTTTAGATCTATCATCACCTTTAGAGTCTACTTTGTTCTCCCCAACAGCCTCGTGAGCTTCCACGTAGTCCCTTTCTTTTGTTGTTGAACTCTCCTTTCGAGCCTCAAGTGGTCCTTGTGAATTGCTACGTGGCATTTGCCAAGTCTCCAAACTACGACTAGGTGAATCTGAATATCGTTTTCCCCTATGGTAATCTTTTGATTCCTTCCAATTCAAATGGCTGCTAACCATACCATAGCCATCCTTTTCTGTCTTCTCACCTTTTGATTCATTATGACTCTCCCGGTCATATTTGACATCCTTATTGTCATCTCCTCTACCCTCAACACGCAAATCCTTTTCACTCTTAGCACTCTGAGCATCCCTTCTAGCTTCGACATGTATATCCTTCTTCTCTATCTTTGAATCACGATTTTCAAATCGGAAATCTCTGTTGTCCTTAGAATCCCTTGACTCTATCTTGTTCTCAATACCAAGTGGATGATCCGGATGAGAATCATTTGATAGTGATGTAATCCGATACACTGAAGGAAGAGGAGATTTTCTATCAGCATCACGGAATTCTGTCCGGGGCGCTTTTGCAGCACGGGAATCCTGACCTATATCATAAGGCACATGGTATTCATTTGAAGTTGAAACCAACTTGGAATATGTACTTGAATCATCGTGGGGATGCTTTGAAGATGGATGAAGAGTATCTTCATGAGATCTCTTAGGTGTGCCACTCATAGTGAAAACTTAATACAATCATGAAAGTCGAAGAGGAAGTAATCTGAAAGCCAAAACAATTCCTATCTCAGCTATCTGTTAGCTACGAGGAAGTTGGGTAACTGCAAGTCAATAAGAAAAGTTTAGAAACTACATAAGGCATGAACAATTTTCTTAAGGGTAAGTGAATAGGCAGAATTTTTTGTGGATTCCCTGAATCTAATCCATAAAATTCCTCTCCCCTTTCTAACCCTGCTATCAACCTAACCAACAAATGCAAAGTACATCATGATATGATGATAAAACACGAAGTCAAAGATAATGATTAGAAAGACACACAGGTAATCAATGAAACAACATGCTTAATAAAGGTAGCATCAAATTCAGTGTAAATTGTAAATACAAAATCTAACAAATGCAAAATTTTCATTTTCTGCAGACACTGAACAGCAAGATGCACGTTGCCTGGCCATTCTCTAGGCACACTAGCAAGCACGTGGTTGTGGTGTTGCCATTAGGGTCCCCCGCCCCGGGTGCACACACAGTACATGCACAACTTACGACACTGCCATGTTATGTATATAAGCTTTCCAAAAAGAAAAAGAGAATAGAAGAACAATTACTATATGTATACCATTATGCAATGTATTCTATAAAGCTGCTGCCCCGTTTTAAATGCCTAACTTGGTCATTTCACACTATATAACTCCATTATAAGTCTTTTGCAAACATTTCAAATAACCCCGTATTCAATCTCACATCATGCTTTACCCCTTATTAACTCCTCTATTAATTATAACTAAAAGTAATTTAAATTACTAGTTAATAGATTTCAATATGAAATGACATATTTCCTACCAAACCTAAGTGATTCATAGTATCATACAAAAAAAAGAAACATATTAAACCTAAGAAGCGAGTTTAAAGAAAGGGTAAAGAATTTAAAAAAAGGGTAAAAAAAAAAATAAAAAAATCCCACCACCATGTAGAATGAGAAATCCAATTCAAATCCATGCAAATTAAGCCGTGAAATAAAGTGGCACAAGTTAAACAAATCTAATGCTAACACCAGAACAAGCTCAGACTGGTGAGCCATGAACATACAATCAAAGCAACACAACCAAACAATAACAATAAGCTCAATTAGACACATTTCAGAGGACAACATTCAAGGTAAACCAGACAGAATCGCATGATGACTACAACAGCGAGTGAGCTACACAAAAAGATTAGAGCTTTAACCTTTCTTTTCAATGAATCATTGAATTGAGAGTTCAATGATTAAACAATTGCAGTAAGAAAGGTTATAGAGAACCTAACAGATTACAATAAAATGGATTGAATTAGCAGAAGAAAAGAAGAATACATGTACATTATGGCATTTCATGAAGAAGTAGAGAGAAAAAAAACCCTAGAAATAGTGTGAATTGAAGGTCTTTGTTTCTTCTTGTGAGTTGGGAGTGTGTGTGGTACCTTTGTTATCGGCGAGAGAAACACCCTCTTTCAGATGTGCCTGTCTCCGTTTTTTTATGTATTGTATTGAGATTACAATGTTCTACTTAGTACTTACCATTTTCCGTTGTTGGCTTCGTGTTTTATTTCTAATTTTTGTATTTTATAATTTTATAATTATTAAATATTTATATTAAGGTT
>NC_029780.3:82341461-82358646 GCF_000817695.3 Arachis duranensis | reverse complement strand
ATAAAATATTTTTTATTATATTAATTCATAAAAATATTTGTATTATTATTTTCAAAACTTAAATTTAAAATTTTTTATTTAAATTATAAATCACTTTTTATTTCAATTAACTTTATTGCTTATTATTTTTATACATTTTAATAAACAAAAGAGTACATCAATATATAAAACAACTACTCAAACTATTTTAAAAAGGTGAGTGATAAATATACCATTTAAACTACGAAATATTTTTTATAATACCCTCCACATAAAGCCTTACGCTATAGCCGTAAATTAGATGTAGTGAGGCATTACGACGCTTAAAAATAAAATAGATACATACATATATTCGAAAGATAATATAACTTGGAGCATATAAAGAAAAGATAAATGAACAAGACCGTCATTGCACTTGAAATGTTAAAAGGTAAAAATGTTGGATACGGAAACAAAAGATATATAGATATATACATAAGATCCAAGATAAGATACATAAATAGAACTAATCTCGAACTGTAAAAAAAGACCGACTAGACAATATTACAACTCAAAATATACCAAATACATCTTGTTTCTCCATAATCAAAACCTCTAAGAGGGATATGCAAATACATATTCAAAAGTGGAGAATAAACATCTAAGTACAAAATAAAATCCAAAACACAAGTCTTCGCCTTCGCCACAAGGAATCCTACATGCTCAACGAGATGCGTCACGTCTTGTATCTGAAAATCAACAAATTCACAACGGCTAAGAACCCGAAGTTTCTCAGTAAGGTAATAATTCCAAATAGAAACTATGTAAAACTACATGAACTTGCTAGACAATTCTAGCCTCCAATCACACAAAGTTAAAGTCTAGGATTCTTTCTAATCCAATTTCAAACAGGATAAACAAACTAAATTTCAGCTCTTTCCAATACCTCTCAGCATCTCTAATTTTCAATATCATAGTAAACTAGTATTCAATAACCAATTTAGTAATAGCAAGTACAAGTAATCAAACACATTCAAAAGTAAGTACAACAAATATGGCAATTAGCAATTAGACAGAAATGGATTTGGATCCTCTAAAGTTTGAATTTCACTTTAGAGAGTAAAGTGTGATCTCTCACCATTGATTATATAAGTAGGACCAAAAATAAATATGAAAGAGAAAATATTCAAGGGTAGAAGATCATACTTTACCCTCTAAAGTGAAATTTAAACTTTAGAGGATCTAAATCCGACAGAAATACTCACATAGGCAAACCAAATACAATATACACACCCAAATAATTTTACATAGATGTATATAATGCATGCCTGTCCTACTGGTCATGAGCTCACGTGTCGGTTAAACTGTCAAAATCCGACACATTTGGTAGCTAATCCGGACATTCTCTCTGTTGCGCATCCCCAAGAGGAATATAACCGAAGGAGAGTGTCTTTCCACCTTCTCCTGGAAGAATCACGAAGGAGTGTGCCTTTTTACATACGAAGTAATGTGTCTTTTCACCTTGCACTTGAGAGAAATGTGGGAAAAAAATAATAAGAAGGAGAGTGTCTTTCCATCTTCCCCACATCTACACTGCAACAAGAGAGGGAATCCTTCATCATTAACTTGTCTATCACAGTAATAGAGAGAACCCTTCATCCTCAACTTGCCTAATCGAGAGTGTAATAATGCCACCATCCTCACCGTGGGTGGAAAAAAATCAGCATCCGCACAACGACAGCGCAACCACGAACAAGCGAGATGGAACTTCCGTCCTTACTTGGTGCAGGCGCCAAACCAAATAAGCAAGTGGGACAAAACCCATGACCTTGACACGCAAGTGGGATACACCTCCGTCCTTGCTCAAAACAATTATCAAATCAACACGCAAGCGGGATAACACTAAGACCTTGCCAATCCGGCCATTCAAGCTACAATCAGACAACATCAATATCTTTAATCAATTTTTTAAGTTATTAGATGCATTCATCCCAATTTCTTATCAATTTATCATTCCCATTATCAGGTGATCAAGATAACACTTCCGTCTTTATCGCGGGTGGGACAAATCACCATCTCCGCATAATAATCTATGCACCGAGTAAGTAGGGTGATACCACTGTCCTTGCCAGAAAAGAAATCAATATCATATTTTAAGTCAATTCACAATTCCATCCAGTTTCAGAAATACAACTTAACATAATCCCATTCATTCATTAACTACTCAATTTTATTATCCCGTGAGAGGAACGAAACCACCATCCTCATCGCGAGCAGGACAAAATTACATTCTCGCAATATTTCATCCGATTAACCAAGTGTTTATCTGAAAGTAGTTCAATTTTATTTGTCATATCACTTTCCAGTGTTTTCAAGACTTAATTATTAGTTATTCAACTCCATACAGAGGTTAAAGGGAGTTACAACTACTCCGAAAAGGCAGAACAGTCAGAAACAAGATTTTGGAGAAAACAAGATTCGTGCTTAAGCACATCTTCGTGCGTACACACGGGTTAGAACACTCGTTCGGAGAGGTGCGCACACACGCCTCTGTGTGCACGCACACCAGCCAAATTTTTTGGTTTTCTGCAAAGTCTAAAATTTCAATTTTAAACATCAATTTTCAAATCTTCATAACTTTTGCAACAAAATTCTGTTTTTTTCCATTCTTAGATAGTTTTAAAGTTCTTTTCAATAGTTTTAATTCAAGATAAATTTCATGTAATTTCAAGTTTCGAGCATCAAGTTATGCCCCCCATCGAAATTGGTTAAAAATATATTTTTACCAAAAATTTACTTAAGTGTTAATTTCTCAAATTCTCCTTTCTTTTCCTTTCAAAACTACCCCAACTATTCTTCAACACTCATTTAACAATTCTCAATCACTTTCTACCATTCAAAGCCCAATTCAACAAATTTCTAATACAATCAATCATTTCCAATATTATCCCACCAACAATCAAAACCAACAATCAATTACCCAATAAATTCTCATAATTTCAACAACAAATCACACATGGCAAATGCCACCAACTTACCATAACTTATCAAATAGGGGATATCTCACTCTATCACGGTGTCCGACCCAAATTTTCATTTTCATATCCCTTCGTATGCAATCATACCACGTCAACTCAACTATACATGTATATTTATATCCATATCATAATTCAAACTACTATCCAACTAATCAATAACAACAATAGTCATTTTCATTCAACGCTATCTTAAGGACACTTAACCTAGGCTTTCACATAATTTTACATAATGTCTACCCAAAATTAAAATGCGTACCTTATTGAAGACGGTTTCTAACCTTTAAATTTTCTTTTTGAAATAGACCCAAGCTTTAATCAATTAACCAAACCTCTACTAAGCGCTTCAAACGCAAGTCAAGCGCCAAACCCGCAATAAAATTAAGTCCTTAAATATTTTCCTCCATCCATTCAAGTCAAGCACTCAAACAACTCTATTAAATCCAAATTAACCAAGTTTTCTCAACCTAGGGTACATATAAAATGGGAGTTTAAAGGAGGAAAATATCACCTTATCTTATCTCATTCAAAATTTGGATGAAATTCAACTACAATTCATACTAGAGTTTCTCTATTGCATCAAAATAAAAAAATCTCAACACTACATATCGAAAACACGAATTTAAGAGGAATTTTAAAAATGGTTCAAGATTCTTGGGACTACTTACAACAAAAGTGGTATAGAATCGAATAGAACGACGAGGTGGTCATGGGCCACAAACGAGTTTTCAATCGGAACTATGGTTTAAAAGTTACGTGGATTTGAGTGTGTTAAATGAATAGTATCTAGGAATTTTGGTCCCTTCTCTTCTTCTCTTCTCTATCTGTGGCGCTCTCTCTCTCTCATTAAGTGAATAGTGTAGTTTTGAGCCTATTAGCGTTATTTTGGGACAAAATTTTTAAAATAAGAGTACGAATTTTTATTCTAAATATTTTTTCATCATTTTTACAGTTTTAGTTCTTACATGCAATTCCAAACAGATTTAAGTCGATACAACTAATTTATAACGGCAATATGTATTTTTTCGTAATTGATTATATTTTTGCATTTAAATTTATTTTTTAAATTAAATTTTCACCAATAAATCTCTAAATTATAAATTTTAAAATTTTAACTCCTTTTTATTCATAAATAATTTATTAATTAATTATTTATTATTTATGTAAATTTTACATTTTTATGTTGCATAATTTGTATGCATGGGTAGAGATTTTATGTATACATTTATATTATTTATCTATATTTAATTATTCTATATATATTGAAAGTTTGGAAGAGGGTTGAGAACTGAAGTATAACTTTGTTATTTTAATATAGTATAGTTACTATTTTAACTAATTTTAAATTATTTATTATTATTACTATTATTATTATTATTATTTATATTTAATTTATAAAAAATTAGATTAATAGACACGTTATTGTCTGTTAATGCACTGATATATGATAAATAAAAACTATACCACATGGAGATTATTAAAAACAAAATTCTCTATCTGTTTTTAATTGATTGTCTGCTTTTAAATTTACATTGCTTAACTTGCTCCCCTCTAGAGTATTTGTTGAAGAAAATGAAGATAAATATTAAAGGTTTTATTTTGAACTCTATCTCAATGGTTTGTGAGAGTACTTTCTGGGCGAAAATTTGTCAATATTCAAGTAAAACTGATTCCATAACCAGATGGATTCAGAAATATTATTATGGGGCTAATGATATATAATATTATAAAATTATACAAAAAATTATATAATATAAGATGTATTATAAAAATATATCGATAGAGAATATATTTTAAAATGTAAAAAATGTGTGTATTTTTTACTAACGAAATACTCAATTTTTGGTATTATAAAATTCATCGAAAATAGAATCTGTGTTAAATTTTTTAGCAATTTTTTTAATATAATTAAAAGACAATTAACAAAAAAGTCATCTTTTATTTTGTCTTTGGATCATTCTTCACAATATTCATAACTAAAAAAGATCTTTCAAAGAGAATTAATACCAATGAATCAAAAATATTAGTAATAATATATTTTTTAATATTTTTTAATATTGTTACTTATTTTTTAGATATTAGAAATTATTAATATTTAGGTGGACTAGAGTCACTAGACTATTATTTATAGGATAAAGTATATTTTTTGTTTTTGAAGTTTGACAAAAATTTTAAAAATACCCCTAAGTTTTATTTTGTTTCAATTTTGTCCCAAAAGTTTTCAATTTGCATCAAATATATCCTCAACTAAATTTTCAAAAAAAAATTTAAGACCAATCTAATAATAATGCATGAAAATTATGTTTGATTTTCTTGTGTTGAGGGGTTGTTCTTATGAAATTGTTGTTGAATTGATCTTAAATTTTTTGAAAAATTAGCCGTAAGAGATATTCTTTATGCAAATTAAAAATTTTTAGGACAAAATTGAAACAAAATAAAATTTAGAGGTATTTTTCAAATTTTTGTTAAACTTCAGAAATAAAAAATATACTTTATCCTTATTTATACTAGACTAAATCTTAAATAATTTTTTTTAAAAATTAAATCATATTTAATAACTTACTACTATTAATTTTAAAAAAAGTTAGGCCGAAATTTTTTACTGCTTAGAATCGTAGCTTTTAGTTTCGTACTTTTTAGGCATTAGTCCTATTGACTATATAAAAGAAATCTATTAGAATAATTTCATTAATTATATAAGCTAATAGGAAAAATTAATAATTTTATTAATTATAGTAAGACATTACAAAAAAATCATAGTTATTTAGAGTAACTTTATTAATTATAGTAAGATGTTTTGAAAAATTAGTAAATTTGTGGAATAACGTAATTAATTATAATTTATGATGTACGGACACTAATATAGATACGGAACATGACACAATACAAGATACGTCGACACATAAATTTTAAAATTTTAAAAGATACAGAGACACGTATATATATAAAAAATAAAATCGGTTTTCTCTCCAACCATTATAAATATTGGACCGGACCGTTTTTATTACTGGTTTTCGGTTGAATCGGTTCGACCGGTCGGTCCGGTCCAATTTTCAGAACAATGGAGAGAACAAAGAACAACACCGTTTTTTAAAAAAAAACATAATCCGATCCGGGTTATATGAACCGTTCCAGGTCACCGGTTTTCATGAAACCCGGCCAGGTCAACCGGTTTTTACCGGGTTGATTACTTAAACGGTTCAATGAGTGGCTTGATCCGGCCAAATGACCGGGTTTTCGGTCGAACCAGCCGAGTCGAGCCAAGTTTGATAACACTGGACTAAATAATGACCAAAAATAATAAATTCTGATGGTGCTTTAATATTTATCTACTTTAATTCTCTTGGTTTTCATTAGTGCTTGATATTTTTCCTTCATGATATTATGCTAATGTGCAAGGTTACGAGAACCAGACCGGTCAATAAACCGGTGAAGTTACTGGTTCAATGGTTCGACCGGGGTTCAATCGGTTTAATTAAATATTAAATAAAATTATTAAAAAATCTAAAAATAATTTTAAATATATTAATTTAATAAAAAACCGTTAAAAAATCGGTCAGTTCAACCGGTTTACCGGTTAACCGACCGGTTCGACCGGTTTTTTACCGATTTTTTGCTGATCAATTTTTGAGTTTACCCGGACCGGTTAACTGACCGGTTCCTGGTTTTTCCGGTTGAACCGGCCGGTCCGGTCCGATTTTCAAAACCATGGTTTTTACAAAAGAGTGGTGAGTATTCTCTTTCTATAAATATAACTTTAAAATTATAATTTTCAAATGCACCTCTTTTACAGTGTTTTTTTATTTTCTTTATTTATTTTACTTTTCTAATTTTATTAATTTAAAAATTAATTTGTGTATTAATATTTTTAGATAATTTATTTTTTGTATGATGATTATCGTTATAGTCTTACTGTTATAGATTATATGGTGTATTATAATTTTTAAGTTTGAATGTTTAATGTGGATTACAAAATGGTTTATAATGTGATTGATTTTTATTTGTATTTGTATTATATTATATTATATTTTAGTAGATTGATATTAATTATGTAATTTTATATTTTTACATTAATTGAGCTAATTCAAAAAAAAAAAAATCTGATCTGATGGCTGGTCCTGCCATAGAATGACTCAAATTAAGGATCTTGATTCTTGAATTCTTGACCTATTTAAGTTTGACGGGACAAGTAGTTTGCTTTTTGCCAGCCCGTATGAAAATTTAGTAACTTTTAGATCAATTTCATTAATTATAACAAGATGTTATGAAAAATTAACCATTTTTTGAGTAATTTTATTAATTATAGTAATATGATATAAGAAATTATTAATTTTGTAGATTAATTTACTAGTTATAGTAAGATTTTATGAAAAATTTTTAGTTGCTTAAAGTAGATTTATTAGTTATAGTAAGATGTTATGAAAAATTAATAATAATTTTTTAAAATAATTTTATTAATTATAGTTAGATTGTTTGAGAAATTAGTAATTTTTTAGAATAATTTTATTATTTATAAGAATGATTTGGGACATTAATTACTTTTTAGAGTAATTTATAGTAGTACAGTATTATGATATGAGAAATAAGTAATATTTTAAAGTAATTTTATTATTTATAGTAATACGATATGAGAAATTAGTTATTCTGTTAGATTAATATTATTAATTATAGTGATGTATTAGAAAATTAGTAGATGTTTAAAGTAACTTTATTAATTATAATAAGATGTTACGAAAAATTAGAGATGTTAAAATGGGCAAAATTAAGTGAGTTTACCCGCTAAATAAAAAAAATTTGCCAAACTCATAGGTTTTGGTAAGATAGAAATGAGTTGGTCTGCTGGACAAATTTTTTTTTTTTGTTTTTTACGAAAGAGTGACGAGTACCTTATATATATAAAGTTAAAATTATAACTTTTAAATACATTTAATTTCTTTAGTTAGTTTTTTTTATTTGTTTTATTTTTTAATTTTTTTATTTGAAAGTTGACAATTGAGGTATGTTAATATTTTTAAATATTTTATATTGTATAATTGTACGATGATTATGGTTATAGATTATATGGTGTATTGTCGCCTTTTTCATTATTTGAAAATCTATACTTTAAAACATTACACTTTTAAATTCTCAAACGATACTGTGAAAGAAATAACAAAAACATATAGATTCTCATATAAAAAGTTCACACTGTAACACCCTATCACTCTAAGTCTTACCTTTAGTCGTAAAACAAAGGGCGACAAAGACAGTTCTAAAGCTCATACAATATTGTATATATAGAAAGGAGTAATAAGACTAGAAACTCGATATAAGGAACAAGAGTTCAAAGATAGGTAATTAAACAAAAGAAACAAATTGCGAAGCATTAAAGCGTACGCACACGAGATAAACAGAAAACATGTAGTAAATAAGTTATATATATAGAAAAGAGGACTAGTCACAGCTTGTGGAGTTTAGGTTGGCTAGCCAAAACAGAATACAACAGAATTTTGATGTTTAAAACAACTAACATCCTATCTCTCAAAGTTTTCATTAATATAAGCTTCTAAGGTAAAAAAATATATAAAAGTGAGAGACTACAAAAATAAATCAAAATAAAAGTTGGATCATCCTCCGCTCTGTCACCATCCTAAAACTCGCCGAAGTGGGTTGCGACCTGCATCTAAAAAACAACAACAACATATCGTATAAGAATCGGAGGTTCTCAGTATGGTAACAATGCTCAATAGATAAGATATAAGGTTCTGGGAAGGCAAAGGCAATCCTAGAACTTCACATTGATATAGATATTCAAGCTTAAAGAAATATATAATAAAACCATAAACAGGGTAATCTAACTTAAGCGATTTCTATTCTAACTATAGCCACTGCTGTCCCATAGCCTTCACCAACCTACCCTCCATGCGATTCCATCGCCACCGCCTACTGATCCTCCTCAAACCGATAAAACACAAGTAATGCAGACAAGTAAATCACAATTAATATACATATACAACAGGTAGATCTATTAGCAATTAGGCTTATTATTCAATTAGGCATAACTCAAGTAATCAAAGCAAACAAACATGTAGAAGATGCATATGATGAATGTCTATCTTATTTTTGGCTCGCGATATCATTTGTCGATTTAGAGTTGCCAATCCGACACATCCTCTCGGATGTCACCTTTCTGCCAAGTCCCTGGGATATAGCACCTGGCTCACTGTGTGCACCCCTAGAATATAGTACCCGGCTCACTTTTATGCATAATCCTAGGATATAGTGCCCGATTCACTCTTATATGCTCCCTGAGATATAGCCCAACTCACTCTTATGGCAAGAAAGGTTATGCAAACGGGATACTACCTCAATCCTCACATTTGAACGTAGGTGGGATACCCCCCACAGCCCTAAGCCGACACTTCTACCCCGACAAGTGGGATTAAACCACCATCCTTGCCAAGTGCATAGCGACACACCAATCAATGCACATCATAATCATCATTCAGTGATCACTGATCAACTCAACAAATTCATCAACCTTGATCTTCCAGAATTTCTCATCAACTTTCATATTCTCAACTCATCCTAATCATTACCATTTCTCAACATCTTTCAAGTTTATAAACCATTCAAATAAAATATTGTTCGACCTCATTCATTTTTCAATTCCTCATCAATGAAATACTCCACAACTCAACTCTCACTAATTTCATCCACAAGCCTTCCAAAACTTAAGTCACTAGCTCTAAACTTATAACCAAATAACCTTTTAAATTCACTCAAAGCCCTCTCATAAGTCCCAAAGTCTTAACATTAGCTAGGAGATCTCAACCAATAATTAAAAAGGTTTATAAAGCTAGGGGAGTGCTTAAAAATTCAAAAATCACATTTCCAACAAAATAGCGATTATGCGTATGCATGCATAGTCCCGCATATGCGAACGTTCAAAAGCGAAAAGGATTGTCGCGTATGCATGCCCTGTTCCGCATACTCATGCCACCCAATTTTCAGAAAAAGCTGTTTTGCTATAGAATTCTATTTTTAACACCAAACTTCAAACGCACATAACTTTTTTGTTTTAAATATTTTTCATCCGTTCTTCAAACGGCATAAATATCTCAGACCCAACTTTCATTCAAAATAAGTTTCATCAAAATTAAGAATCTGGAGGCCAAGTTATGGCCAGTCAAAATTAGTTAAAATCAAGGTTTTACCAAACATTCAAAGTCCTTTAGTTTTCCAAAACTCAAAATCATACAAAACCAAATTTCATAACCAACAATCCTACACATTCATACCCATTACCAATTATACTTCCATCATTGTTCTACCACACATCACCAAACCATTTAATTCCCAATCACCAACTCTTTCCACAATTCCTAATCACAAATCACTATTCTCAACGATAATCAATCCAAACATCAATAAAATCATATATTCACTATTCTAAACCATCACAATCATTATTCATCAGTTTATCATTATCAAAGCTCACATCCTCATCATTTATCATCAACATCAATAACCACCATCATTCATCCACAACATCAATATTTATCATAAATCCTCATCAACACCATCAATTATCATCAATTATCATTAACATCGTATCACCACAACATGCTCAACGACAATTAACCATTCCATATAATTTCATACAATTCAATCCTATCCTAAGGTCCACTAGCCTAAGTTGCCCACAACATTACATATTATTAAAAAAAACTAAAACCATACCTTGGCCGATTACCACACAAGCCAAAAATCACCAATTTGATCTCCAAACAAGCTCTCATACCCAAACAAGCAACCAAAGCTCAGCAACGATTTCAGCTCATATTTCAAGCATTCTAATAATCAATTCCACTCCAAACAACATCAATTCAAGCTAGCTATCATACAAATTATCATAAATCAATCTTAGAATTTAACAAATTGACAAACCACAAGGGTTAAGAGTTTCTTTATCTTACCCACTGTGGATTGAGATACAACCCAATAATAACCCAAGGTTAATCACCACTTAAACAACCAAAACCACAAAACCCACTTAATAATTAAACCCAAATTTCAAAATCTGTTAGGGAAGAGAAATGAAGTAAGAAATTCAAGTTCTTACCAAATCTGTTTAAATAGAATTGAAGAGCTCGATAAGAGTTTCGCGTGGCCGCAAACGATACCCAACTTTGGGCGAAAACCTTTAGAATAAGTGACCAATTTTCGAATCTAAATATTTTTTTAAAGTTTTTTCTACAGTTTTAATTCCTCACTTGAAGTACCGGGCAGACTTAAACCGATACTTCCGGTTAAATCACTAGTACGCATTTTTACGCATTTTTTTTGCAAAAAATTACTTTTTTCCACTCAGAAAAATCTACTGGATCTAAATCTCTCCTTCAAAATTTCTAATTAACATTTCTAAATTTTTGAACCTATTTCAAACAATAAAATTATTATTTTATTTTAATTATACGGCTAATTAAACTTTCGGTTTTCACCCTCAAACCTTTGTAGTAAAATATGATCATTGTAATATAAGTTTAATTTTGATACACTGATAATATAAAATATTTTTATTCAATCGTCTAATCACACTCATTCATTTGGATGACCATTGGCAGAAATTGGTCGATTAAGAATTTATAGAGAAAACAGCGTTGCAAGTACAGTTCTTAACCGACTGAAATTCGCTTATCAATTTAGAAAGGGATGTCACAATTTTAGAATGAAAATACTGGGAGTATGAGTCCCAGGTCGTCTCCCAACGAGTTGACAAAAGAGTGCAGCTTATTGGTCAGAGGTTTTCCAAGAAATTTTTGAGTTGAGAACAGAAAAGTAAATAATAGTGAATTTAAGCAACAGAAATTAACGAGAGAATTTATATAATTCAAATAAAAGCCTTGACTGGGAGGATATTAATTGGAAGTTTTATCCTTGTTGAATTTTTCCAAGTGTGATAATAAAAGGTTGTTGTTCTACTTGGTCATCCCTTATATAATAAGGGAAAGTCAAGTAACTAACTAACCCTATCGCTCGCGTCCTAATCCTTTCCTAAGAAAGGATTAGAGTCAGAGACTAGAGAGTCAGCCAACAACTCTCAATTAAAATTAACACTTGAGTATTTTAACTCAAGGTTCTCCTTTTAATTAACTCCCAATCAAGTTAGGAAACTACTCCATTAACATGAATATAACTTTCACAGAATTAAAAAGGGAATAGAAGGAAAACATAATAAATAATAACTGAAAATTAATTAAAAGTAAAATTGGTTCTTTGCATTAATAAATTCCAAAATCATAAACATACTTATCCAAACAGGGTTAATGGGCAATAAAAGAGTAACGAAATAGGGAAACAAACTAGAATAATGAAGCTTCAACGGAGGTAATGATTCTTCTCAATATCCAAAGCAAAAGCAATAAAATTGTAAAGACTATGAATGTGAAGAAAACCTAGAGGAAGTAGTAGAATTCTCTCTAAGATTCAAAACTATAACTAAAACTATGCATAATGAGAATGTGTCCTGAGTCTCTGCTGTTTCCTGGCTCTAGTCTGTGTTTCTGGGCCAAAAACTGGGTCTAAAACTGGCCCAAAATTGCCCCCAGCATTTTTCTGCAAATGCTGTACGTCGTGCATGTCACGCGTGCGCGCCAGGTGCGCACGTGCGTCAATTGTCCTCTTTGCCTGTTGCGCGTACGCGCCAGGTGCGCGTGCGCGTCGATGTGTGAATGCGCTAATGTGCGCGTGCGCTCCAAGTGCGCATCCGCGTCGCTCCTCGTTGGTCAGCTCCTTTGTTTCCTTGCGTTCCTTCCATTTTTGCAAGCTTCCTCTCCACTCTCTTAGCCATTCCTGCCATATAAAGCCTAAAAATGCTTAACGCACAGATCACGTCATCAAATGGTATAAGAAGAATTAAAAATATATAATTTAGAGGTCTGGAAAGCAAGTTTTCAACCATAGAATAAAATTGGGAAGGGATTGTAAAATCATGCAAATCATATGAATAAGTAAGTGAAGAGTTGATAAAAATCACCCAAATTAGCACAAGATAAACCATAAAATAGTGGTTTATCAACCATTCATGCACTCAATGTAAAATGTAGTCATTTCTACTCACGTGATGACATTTTTTGTGTGTTTAAACAAACAAGAAAACAAAGCAAACTAGCTAAACTATATCAAAGTAAATAATTTGCTGAAGAACTTCACTTGGAGAACTCTAAATAATATGAAACTTAGAATTCTCTATGAAACTCACCAAACAATTTGGTAAGAATCTCTGAACCTTGTGTCCTGTTTTTCCCTATTCAAAATTCGAGTTTTTGATATGTGTATTGAGAGAGTTTGGTAATTTTGATGGTTTAGGGATACTCTAGCGGTGGATAATTGTTAGGTTTTTCCTAATTAATCCATGGGTAAGGTAAGGAATCATTATTTCTCTTCTAATTTGTCAATTTTATATGATTAGGGTATTGAATATTTGTATGTATATGGAATTATATGGCATTAGGTTATATATATGTGAAATTGAAGTCAAATTGGTGAAGTGGTGTACTTGAATTGGAGCTTTTGGTGGCTGAAACCTATAGCACTTGATTTAGAACCTTAAAGGCTTGAATTGAGTTGTTTGAGCTTGGAAAAAATCGGCTAAGGTATAATTTTGTATTCTCGTAGATAATATATGTTTTGTGAAAGTGTAAGCTAGTTGATCGTAGGATATGTTGAATCTTGTGAAGTTGCTAATGTTAGTGGTTTTAGTGAATTATTGAATGTGCTATGAGTTTATGATGATGATTGTGATAGTTGATGATGAGGATTGATAATGATTATGAATGATAATAATGATATATTGATGAATTGTGTTGTGTTGATTATTGAATGTTGATTTGGAAGTGAGAAAATTGAGCATAGAGATATTATGGAAGAGATGAGATGGATATAGGATTGCTTTGAGGGTATTTGGTGTTGTTTGAATTATGAAACTTTGTAAAAATAGATTTTAATGAATTCGAAAAATAGAAATTTTAAACTCTTTTGGTAAAAACAGATTTTAATGAATTCGGCAGTCCATAACTTGAGCATCAGATTTTGGATTCGAATGAAGTTTGTTTGAAATTAAAGATCATTTCAAGGACTTCAAAACGGTTTAAAATTTGTGAACATCGAAGTTTTGTAGAGAGAGTTACGAACGTTGGAAATTAGGTGTATAAAACTGATTTTTAATGACGTAACAGCTTTTGAAGAAAAGGGAGTGTCATGTACATGATCTGCACCCACGACGCGAGCTATGCTCACTGTTTTGTAATCTCGCGTATGCAGGGCAAGGTCTGCATATGTGGAACCTGATTTTTGAAAGCTCACGTACGTGAAAGTAAGCACACAACGCGAGCCCCCTGTTTTAGCCAAAAATGAGGTTTTTGAGTGCTAAGACAATCCTCTAACTTTTCAAGCCTATATAACGACCTTCTAGGACTTAATACCTTGTTTTTATACATAAAAAGAAGAGAGGACTTATAGAGGATGGTTGTGAAAAAAAAGAACTTGGATTGAGAACTTTGAAAGAAGTTAAACATGGTATGAAATGATGATGTAAGTTGAGAAGTGCAGAAATGTTGAGTTTTGTGATGAAATGTTGAGAATAATGGATGAGACATGATTAGGGATGATGAAATGTTGATGAATTATGATTGCTGATTGACTTGAGATTGAATGAATTCTTGAATGAGATACCTGGGCAGTAGCAAGGATTGGGGTTCGTCCCTCTTGCTCCAGGTCAGTGATTGTGACACATGGGTAGTAGTAGTAGTGGATTATTCCACTTGCTCTAGGTTGAGCTTGTAAATACCCGCCTGGGTAGTAGCAGTAGTGGTTACTCCACTTGCTCTAGGTTAAGCAAGAAGTAGTAAGGGGGTTGTGGCTCAGTCCCGCTTGCTTCGCAATGGGTGTTTCTGTCCAAGGTTAGCTACCAAGACATGTCGGGTTTGGCTATATAACCGACAGATGATATCGTCAGCCATAAGGCAGGAATTCATCATGTGTATTTGTTTGTTTTATTTGAGTTTGCATTACATGAGTTAGCCTATTTGAATTACTATGTCTACTTGCTATCTACTTTACCTGCTATAACTGCATCCTATTTGTGTTTTCCTTGCCTGTATTGTTTGTCAGTGCATTTGAGAGGCCCCTTGTTCGACGGAGGAGTGACGAGGGTGGTTCCACCGAAGTTTGGAGGGTTGGAGGTAGGGGTGGTAACAGAGCGGGTTTTTGCTCTACTCGACCCCGCCCCGCCCTATAATAACCCGCATAGAACCCACCTTTGCTCCTTCCCGTGGGTAGTAAAAAGGTTGAACCCTAACCTGCTCCCGCGGGTACCCGCCCCCGCGGGTACCTGCCCCATCCCTACCCACCCCTATAATTATTAAAATCCAATAAATAAAATTAAATTTCAAAATTTATATAACCATCATCACATACATAACATAAATTAAAGTAAAATTTTAAATATGATACAATATTATTAATCATTTTACTAATTATTTTGTATATATTACACATATTATATATTAAAATTATATATATTATATATATACCGGGGGTAGGGGCGGGTATTACCTAAACCAGCCCCGCTAGAAACCCACCCTAGTGTGGGGCGGGTAATTACCCTCCCCGAGCGGGTAGGGGCGAGGTGGGTATTCGCAGGTTCGGGTGGTGTTGCCATCCCTAGTTAGAGGAAGGGGAGATTGATGTGTTAAGCTAAAATTGGACTAAAACCTAAGTACCATAGATAGTTTACCTGGTTTTTGGTTTAAAGTATAACTCTAAGTTTTTAATTTGAGTGTCAGAGTTCTAGGATTGCCTCTGGCTTTCTTGGAACCTTTTATATTAACTATGTGGGCACCTTTACCATATTGAGAACCTTTGGTTCTCATTTCATACAAATATTGTTGTTTTCAGATGTAGGCCGAAGTATCGCACTGAACATTCTGGAGACTCTTAAAAGCGAAGAACTATCTTAAGACTCGGTGTTTGTATTTTTATTTGTACTTATACGTATTTAATAGATTCTCCACCTTGTATTGTGTATTTTCTCATTTCTAGAGGTTGACTTGGAGAAACAGGAATTATGTTTATCTCTTGGTTTATTCTTGAGTTGTATATATATATATATACTAGTCGGTCTTTGCTTCGGAAGTCGGGTTTAGAGCTTGCTAGTGTATCTATCTTTTGAAACTCCATTTATATACTTGTCTATTTGGTTCTCTGTATAAGTCGTCTATCCTATCGCCTTTCGAATGTGATGCATTTTCAATATTGTCTTGATCATCCTTTCTTCTAAGGATCCTAGTTAAACTATTGTTCATATATATCTATTTACGTATTTTTGGTTTAGAGGTCGTAGCGCCTCACCACCTTTGATTTACGTCCTAAGCGTAAAGCTCTACGTGGTAGGGTGTTACATGAAACATCTACAAAACACAAAAAAATGATCAAAATTTCAGCAAATATCAAACAAAGCATACTCATACTTAGACCTTTTTTCAAATTTACAGAATATCAATCCTAAACCAACATACTGACAAAAATTAGCTAACAAATTCACAAACACCTTTTGTAATACCCGGTCTAACCGAAATTAATTAAATAATGAGTTAAGTAGGAGCGAATATGGTTGGAATATTTGGCAATTGGAATTTGATGATTTAAATATGATTTTTGGATTCAGTGAATTTTTCCGAGTCGGAAGACATAGTTTTCTGTGTAAAAGCGCGCAGTGAAATTTTGACCGGCAGTACCGGCTGAGACCTGTCTGGTACTGCAGCTGAGAAAATTGATTATGAGTAAATAAGATTAAGAAATGAGGGATTATAATTAGGGGAGGTAGAAATATTTGAAGTGCGATTTAGAGCGCTAATCTTAAAGGTTTTGGTCCAAAATTGGCCAACGGACAAAAATAAGTGAACCGGGCCTAAGTGGGCCCAAGACCCAACATATATAAACATTAGTTAGGAGCATTTCAGCTCATTTTACCCTAAAAAGAAGGGTTGGGGCGCTGAATTAAGAAGAGAGAAGAGAAGAGAGAAAACCTAACCCTCTTTGATCTTCAAACCACCATAACTTGAGCTACGGAGCCCCGATTGACGAGCCGTTTGTGGCCACGCGTCGCTCTTCTCATCCCCTACAATTCTATCTAAGTTTTGTGGTGAGTA
>NC_029780.3:82324942-82340436 GCF_000817695.3 Arachis duranensis | reverse complement strand
TGTGGTAATGTGTCAATGTGTGAGTTGAGGAGGCTTGATGTTGAAATTGATATATTTTGATTGATTTCAAAGAAAAGGGATGAACTTGGCATGTTTTGATTGGTTTTGAAAACAGTTGGAAATGGCTTGTTTTGAAAATGGCACTTTGTGGTTTTGTATGAAAAATATGGTTTTTGGGCATACTTTGACGGGACATAACTTGGACTACGGATCTCTATTTTGTGCCAAATCTGTTTAGAAATGAAATTGGATCCGGGATGTCCATGTCGTTCGAAGAACGGGTGAAAAACGATTTAAAATGAGAGAATTATGTCTGTCAGAAGATTGAGGGTTGAATTTGTAAATTCTGCAGCTTTTAACTTAGAAAATTTTTAGCAGAATGACCCTCCACGCGTAGGCGCACTTGGCGCGTACGCGTCGTTCTTCAAGAAAGCACCATCCACGCATGCGCGTGGTGTGCGCGGGTGCGTCGATGCGCTGCACCAAATGCCCAGTCATTTTTCTGAGAGTTGTGCCAGAGTTGTGCCGGTTTTGTGCTTGGGGCACAAATGTACCCGCGCGTACGCATCGTTTGGATGTTTTTCAACCCACGCGTCCGCGTGAATGATGCATACGCATCGATGAACATTGTGGCCATCCACGCGTGCGCGTGGAGTACGCGTACGCGTGGCCTTGTTTTCATCCCAAAGTTGATTTTTGAGTATTAAAAGCCAAATCTCATACTTCTAAGCCTCCGATTTCACCCCTTATGTATTAAATCATTATGATATGCCTAGCAATGAGAAAAAGAGCTAGCAGATGTGGTAACTTGAGAGTGAATCAAGGAAAAAATAGATGATCAATGAGGATCAAAGATGATTATATGAGATGCGGAGGATGGCGGTGGAAGTGCTGTATGTGCCATGAGCCGATAGGCTGTATTTGTGGATAAATTAGCTGGTTCTGGATTGAACCAGAAGCCGGATGACTGAGTTTATTGCCGGATTTCGGCGGAGCCATTATTGATTATGGCCGAGTATAAATGCATATATGCTATTGAATGAAATATGAATGTTGCACTTCCACTATCTGAGATATGAGTTTTTTTGGATGAAAGCAGTGGCCAGCCACCATGTGCTCCATGTGGAGACTCGATGCTCTGCTGACCCTATGTCGTAAGTGTGGCCAGATACTGTAAAAGTTCCGGATGAGCTCGCCCCCGTGAATATACACCAGTGAGGGTGTTGGATATGGATTATGATTATGATCATGATGATGATTAAGGATAACTCAAGTTGGGGATGCACGATAGAAGGACAGTCCAATGGTCAGCTACCAGGACTTGTCGGGTTGGCTATACTGACAGATGATATCATTAGCCATCAGGACAGGCATACATCATATGCATATAATGTGAATTGTTCGAGATTGCCTAATTGACTGCATAATACTTGCTAATTGTCTAAATTCTGTATCTATTTCCTATTTGTATATCTCTTGTCTGATATAACTGTGTTTGCAATATTATACTCCTGCTGGTGGTTGGGAGGTCTGAAGGAATTGGAAAGGAAAGTATTAGTTAGACTGAAGAATCCTTAGTCAGTTGCCATTTATGGTTTAGTCTGTTTATAAGTTTTGAATTTATCTCGTGGAAGTTCTAGGATTGCCTTTGGGTTTCCCAAGACATTACATGTTAGATATGTGGGCACTGTTACCATACTGAGAACCTCCGGTTCTCACCTATGCGGATTTTGTAGTTTTCAAATGCAGAACGAGAGGCTTCTCGCTGAAGCATGCTGGAGACTTCTGGATTAGCAAAGATCCTTGTTCTCGGGACTTTATTTTGGTTTATATGTTTTGTTTAGATACTTTTATCTCCACTAAATAAAACAAAATGTGATGACTCCTCTTAGAGGGAATTTTGGAGAATAGGTTTTCTGTATTTATGTCTCTTTGGGTTTCCTTTGGGGTTCCTATTTTATTTACGTGTATATATTGTTATGCTCGGACCGGTTATCTTCGCAATCGAATTTTGAGCTTTGATATTTCTATTTTTGACACTCCTTTGTATACAGTGACAGACCCAAAAAAAGGAGTTTAGGATGCTTAGTGAGTTTTTATTGCAGTGCATTGTATTTATTTGGCACTTTTACCATACTGGGAACCCATGAGCCTGGGGTTCTCATTCCGTATATATCTCTTGTTTTTCAGATACAGGTCCAGGTGCTCAGAAGTGAGCTGTGGTTTGTCTGAGAGCCGGCGAAGATCTTTATTTTCTCTACTTTGTGTTTTGCTTAGAATCTCTCCACCTTTGTTTTGAAAAGATTATATTACGTGTTGAACTCTTTTGGAACTTGCCTATAGAGGCTCTTATATTTCCTTTGGGAGAGATTAGGATGTACTGTTGTCAGTTACTTTCATACTGTACCCTAGCCGGCCTAAACTTCGCGGGTCGCGACTAGTGGCTATTTACTTATGTTATATATATCTATCTGTTATCTATCTCTTAATCTCCTTTATGCCTTGTCCATATATCGCTTTCGGCTTCACGTTTTATCTTTTCGTTGTCGAATCGTGAGTGATACGTCTTCGCGATTTTATTTCTACTCTTTTCAGGCTTCTCGATTAATACTCCTTTCGAAATTACCTATGTTTATATATTAAAAATCCACCTGAGAGTCGTACCACCGTAATATCATTGACTTATGACTCGAGCATAAGGATTTGAATATTAGGGTGTTACACCTTTTACACTAATAATAGAAGATTTAACAATTAGATTCACAGAAAATGGAAGAGAACAAATCGGAAGTGAAGAAGATTGCTGAAGCAGAAGAAGACCCGGTGGTAAAGCGCTACTGATGAGGAGAGCAGAGGAGAAGAGGACTTGACGGATGAGAAGAGGACGACGCATGTGAGATCGGAGAAGACATCGTGCATCTGAGCCAAGGAGCACCGCCAAAGAAGAAAATGCATAGATGAGCAAAGGAGAACTGTTGGAGATGAGCAACCAAGACAAGCCAAGGACAACCACGTTGCTGGTGAAGAAGACGACTACACACAACGGAGAACAGGACTTCGGCTTACTGCCTTGCTGGCAGAAAAGATGATGTAAGTGAAGCTGAACGACGCCGTGAGAGAGTAACTGTTGGCTGCCACCTTGAAGTCATGAACTGCCATTATTAATGAAGAGGTTCTGGCTGTGGTTAGTCACTAGATTTGGCAGCTGAAGCTCTACTAGGGTTTATTGGTTCAATTTGGGGGAAAGAAAAAATGAGGGAGGGTGGCTACTGAGACTTGAGATGATTTTAAGGTTAGGTTAAATGTTATATATGTACATATTAATGATTAGATTTTATATTTTTTTTATTAATAATAAGATAATCAGGTTCACGGGTTGGTTCGGATTCCGTGAACCCAAAACCAATACCCGAACCAATTATGGCCAGGTGTCATCGAGTCGGGCTTGATTATACCCGATTACCCATCGGTTCTAGAACCAAAGTAATTGGTTCAATTCGGTTCGGGTACGGACAGATAATCGGGTTACCTATACCCATGAATACCCCTACAAGATATCCAAGTAGTTAGTTTCACACACAATATCTTTGATACCATAGTCCCAAGCTAGAACAAGACCTTTCTAAATAGCGAATAACTCACATCTAAAAATAGACTAGAGGGAATGCTACTCGAGCAGCCCATAACCCAGCAGCCATTAGAGTCTCTAATTATATAACCAAAACCACCCATATTCAAATAAGAAAAGGTTAGGATCACAGTTAATTTTAAAATCGTTACTTAATGGGGGCTCCCAATTCATTCGATGATTGAAACACGGAAATAGAGAAGGCTTTTTAGCTAACTAACCTATAATGTTAACCATGATCTTAGCATTTACAACCACTTCATAATTTGACCAAGAACTCTCAGTATCAAAAATATCATTGCACCTACTTTTCTACACCCGCCATAGTCCTGCACTAATTATTGCTTCATTTCCAGGTACGATCTTTCGAAGCCAAGACTCAAAAGACCTTCCACCAACCGAATCAACTCAAGAATGATCCAACATCCGTCAAATAGATATAGATTTCGCACAGTCCACAAACAATGTTCCATAGTTTCTAGAGCCTCATTGACAGATGTCTAAATTAGACAGCTGACGCTTGAGACGAAGAACCTTAGTAGGGAGAGTATTATGTAACCCAAGTCAGATAATGAATTTTATCTTCTTAGGAAGATTAAGTTTCCAAAGCCACCTCCAATTAGAACAATCATCCTAATTGAATTTCCTCCTTGCAAGCCATTTATAACCCTCTCTAGCACTATACTTTTTTGGTGCTGGTGGCCACCATCTCCACCCAACGTCCTTCCCTGTCTGAAAAAGGAAACTAAGGTTGCTAATAATATGCTTAGCTTCTGCAGAGAGTGGAGTAGCTAGCTTATCCCAATCCCAGTACCCATCCTTCCACAAATCTCTAACTGTAAACTCAATTTCAGATATATGCACATATGGAGTAAGATCACACAATTTTTCAAGAGGAGTCCATTCATCATGTCATAACGATTGCTAAAGTTTCCCAACACACCACTTAAAATCCTTCTTGAGAAAATCATAGGCTTTGATAATGTGCTTTCAGATAGCTAAAGAATTAGAGGAACAGTTACTACCAATAAAGAAGGAATTTCGAAGATATTTGTGAGTGAGAACCTACACCCATAACTTGTCTTTATTATAAAGACAATCCCAGGCCAGTTTTCAAAGAGATCCATATTAGCACACTAAGACTCTCTTATCCCAAGGCCATCCGATCTCTTAGGAGAAGTAACTATATCCCACCTGACCAGTGGCATCCCTTTTTCATTCGCCTGACCTTTCCATAAAAACTGTCTCATTAAGGAATTAATCTTTTCACAAGCATACTTCGGAAGAAGAGCAATCTACATATGATAAACCGGAATAAAGGCCATTATCGATTTCACCAAGTATAAATGACCAGCCTTATTAAGCAAACACCCCTTCCAACTAGTAAGCTTACTTTGAATTTTTTTTGATAACCTCTTGTACCGTCCTCCTAGAGGCCCGATCATGCCCAATGCTAACTCCCAAATACTTGCCCAAGTCTTGACAAAAGCGAATGCTAGAAACACCAGAGATGACCTCCTTTCTTCTTGCTGAGACATTCTTTGAACATTGAACCTTGGATTTATTAACATTCACTTTCATACCCAACGCCTTAGAGAACATATCCAGGATCTCCATAACTTATACTACTTGAGACTTTGTAGCTTTGCAAAAAAGTAAAAGATCATCCACAAATATCAGGTGTGAAATTTTAGGCCCTTGACTTGAAACCGAGACCGGAATCCAAGAGTCTTGGAAGACTCTATGAGAAATCAAACAAGCCAGGTTCTCCATGCAAATAACAAAGAAGTAGGGAGATATGGGGTCTTCTTGCCTCAACCCCCTCTGAGGGTTAAAATTCTGTAGCTTATTTTCATTCCACAAAATTGCCAAAGAAGATAAAGTCACACAATTCATAATAAGGTTGATGGTGATTCTCGGAAACTCAAATCTATAAAGAAAAGCTTTAAGAAATCTCCAATCCACCCTATCATACGCTTTTTCTAAATCAATCTTGATGGCCATGGTTCCCTTCTTAGACTTAGTGTTCCTCATGAAGTGCATAACCTCTTGCGCAATGATAATGTTCTCTATGATTCCTCTCCTCGGAATAAAACCGCCTTAAAGAGGTCCAATGATCTCTATCAAAAAGGGTCTAAACCTATTCACCAACACCTTAGTGATAATTTTATAAATGACATCACAGAGACTAATTGGCCGAAACTCTTTTAAAGAAGAGGAAACTTTCACTATCGGAATGAGCACAATAAGGTTATTAAAGATGGATGCACTACGCAACTCTCCCTCAAAAATCCTCTTGACTAACCTCCAAACATCAAGACAGATAAAGTCCTAGAACTCCTTATAAAAAAGAGCTTGAAACTTATCCGAACCCGGAGCTTTGAAAGAGTTCATACCCAGCATAACCCTTCTCACTTCTTCTAGAGTCACTAGCTCTACAAGTCTATGACAGGCCTCATTACTAGCGAAGGGCTAGAAAAATTTCCTATAGCATCAAGGTCAATCTCTTCCCTAGTTGAAAAAAGCTTTTGAAAGAAGGAGTTTGCTTCTTTTTCAAGCACATTTGTCTCAATTTTTCAAATCTCATCATCCAAAAATAACCCATGAATCTTATTACTTTTCCTCCTTACAACTGTTTGGAGATGAAAAAACTTTGTGTTCTTGTCTCCATATATCACCCACTGCTCCCTAGATTTTTGGTACCACATCAGTTCCTCTTGAAGAAGGACAGTATTTAATTTCTCATGAAGATCTTGCTCTTTTAACTCTCAATGTTAAATCTTCAATATTTTCCAAAGAAATCTAAATCGCATTAAGCTGCATCTCTAACTCCCGCTTTTTAACAAAAATATTTTCAAAAATCGTCTTATTAAACTTAAACACCTCTTTCTAATCTTCTATTAATCTATTAGCAACCTCAGGTGCACCAATGTTCCAGGAAGTGTGTACAACAATTTTAAAAAGAGGATGAGTTAACCAAGCCGCTTGAAATCTAAAAGGACAATGCCCCTTTCTACTCGTTTTATTCTTCTTACTTCTAATTAACATTGGACAGTGATCTGAATGCAGACGCCCCCAAGACCTCATTATACGCTTCTAGAAACTGCAGCTGCCACTCCAAATTAATTACCGCTCTATCCAACTTCTTAGCCACATGTACTCCTCTTCTTACCCTTTTGAACCAGGTAAAAAGCCTCCCAATAGTTTCCATGTCAAATAAGTTATAGCTATCCAGAACTTTAGCAAACCCTTCTGATCTTACATAATTAAAAATTCAACCTCTAACCTCTCCAGGCTGTAAAATTTTATTAAAATCACCTAAAATCGTCTAAGGCCCCTGAATCATCTTAAAAACTATGTAGAAATCTCTCCATAATTCCATGCACGGATGAATATAAGGATTGGTATAAATCGCATTACAAAAACTAAAAACATTACCCCTGTGAGCTTCAAATTGATACACTAATAAACCACATCCACCACATTAACAACAATAGAAGAATCTGAACAAAGGACCTAAATACCCTACTATGACCTCTGGCTTCAACCAAACCAACCTCTTTATATCCTAGCTTACTCTAGAACAGATTTATTCTTTCAAATGGAACATGAGTTTCAAGAAGAATAAAAAAATTGGATGGAATTTATGCACCAAATCTCTACAGTGAACCCGATACATTTTGTTTATAGCTCCTCTTATATTTCAACATAAATAAATAATATATAAATTATCCATAAATAAATAAATAAAATAGAGTAACTGGCCTTGGACAAAAAGCCTCTCAGATAGACGACGAAGGTCCATCATCTTGCTCCACTCCACCAAGCTTGTCGGTCACTTTAGCTTTCTCCAAAGCCCTTCACTAGATGCCCAATGTGCCACCGAGCCTTCATGTTTCCTTTGGTTTGCCTCCCCTTCTGATGACTTACATCATCTACCCTTCTTTCTTGTATAAAAAAGACCATAAAAGAGCACAAATCTCATTTGATCAGTACAATTCATGCATTGTTTCATGAATATTATGGTACACTACTTTGAGATGAGTGGTGCTGAATTTCAAGTGAAAAAGGCATCAAGAATGGGAAGAAGACAAACAAGAAGCTGGGTGTGTGAAACTAGCGTGCCACTTGGGAGCAAACGCCACAAAAATGCACTGGCGTGGCATGTCAGGAGCTAAGCGTGGCACGCCAGTACTAAATTCCAGAAGGGAGATCCAAGCATGCATGTAGGTGTGGCACGCTAGTACAAAATTCCAGAAAGCAAGATGGAGGACACAAAAGGGGCGTGGTACGCCAGGTTGGGCATGGCACGCCTGATCCATCAACTACTATGGGCATGCCACTTGAAGTCGAAGGCGTGGCACGCCAACCTCTCAACCTCACTTAGGCGTGCCACTTGAGCAACCAGGTGTGGAACGCCAATGCACAAGATAACATGAGCAAGGACTGGGCGTGCCACTTGATGTCGAAGGCGTGGCACACCAATCTGAGCATGTCACTATGGCATGCCACTTGAAGGTCGAGGCGTGGCACACCAACTTCTAGAACAAGATAAGATCATGGGCGTGGCACACCAACCTTTAGGCATGGCATGCTGGTGTAAGTTTCCAGAGAGGATGGAAGAGGCCAATTACACGGGGCGTGCCACTTGGTATCAAAGACGTGGCACGCCATCCACTATTCTTCACTTAGGCGTGCCACTTGAGCAACCAGGCATGACACGCCAGTGTCATTCAGAGGACAAAGAAGCATTGGGGCGTGCCACTTGAGTTCGAAGGCATGGCATGCCAAGGTTGATAAAGGGACGATCGTGCCACTTGAAGGATTTAGCGTGGCATGCCAAGCTATTTTGAAGGGCACGTGACACGCTGGTGAAGCGCCAGCCACACGCCAGCTAAGGAGTCACGCTTATGAAGTGTTTTCTTTCC
Source organism: Arachis duranensis (assembly GCF_000817695.3). Taxonomy (NCBI): domain Eukaryota; kingdom Viridiplantae; phylum Streptophyta; class Magnoliopsida; order Fabales; family Fabaceae; genus Arachis; species Arachis duranensis. The sequence continues at coordinate 82,331,880 of NC_029780.3, read as the reverse complement.
CTCCAAAATGTAATTTTCCCTTTTTCACCTTTGTAATTCTTTTAATTTTACTAGGAGTAGTATAAATACCCCCAAGGAGTACTGAAGAGGGGTTAAGCAGTTAGTTCTAAATCCACTTTTACACTCCACTTTTGAGTACTTTTCAAGTTATGAGTAGCTAACTTCCCTCTCATTGAGAGAGGGAGCTCTATTGTACTTGATGGATTGATAATAGTGAAATTCTTCTTCTCTTCATCTTCTCTTGATTTTCTAGAAGGAATTTCGTTCTTAATACTTAGTGTTCAATTATCTTGGAAAAGAGATTGAATGCAATTGGGTTTCATGGGAACCTTGGGAAAGGAAATATGAAACCATGCTTGAAATCCCTTCTCACACTTGAGTAGAATTTGGGTTTTGGTGATGAGATACGTGACATATAATCCCCCCTCTACCTAGACCTATGAGGGTGTGTGGTATAATCATGGACCAAGCATATCTCTCTTCATGAGCAATTAGACCAAGGAATTGGCTATTGATCAAGATCTGAAAGATTGAGTCACCAAGGGATTGGGGCTCAATCAATCATGATTGCCAAGAGGTCAATGAGTTGCATAATTGAAGAAGATATAATCTAGATTTGATCCAAAGAGATAACATCTCTCAGTCTCAATGAATTCCCCCATTCTTATCTATCCATTTCTTTACAGCTTAATTTTACATTCAACAATTCCCCACTCCCATTTACATTTAAGTCATTTATGATTCAACACTTTACATTCTGCAATTTCCATTTCTGCACTTTATTGCTTTTCTTTATATTCTAGTTATTTACATTCGTGTCATTTACAATTCTGCACTTCACAATCTTATTGATCCGCTTGACTAATTCATCAATCAATTAAAACCGCTTGGATTTACCAATCTCTGTGGATATGATCCCACTCTTCTGTGGGTTATTACTTGGCAATAATTTTGGTGCACTTGCCAAAAGAACTAATTCACTAATTTTTAAAAGGGGTAGTGAATTCAGATCATCAAGTTTTATGGCGCTGTTGCTGGGGATTGGCTTAAATTTGACAGTGATTATATTGATTGGAGAGCTAGATTAAGTAATTTAATTTTCTTGTTATTTTAAATTTTTTATTTAGCATTATTATGTTATTTTGAGCTCTATTTCCTTCTTCTTTGATTATCTTATTTAGTGTCCATATTTCCACTCTTCTAACTGTTTGATCAATTGCACCACTCACACTAACAACTACTCTAACAATAGTAATTTCTTCATCCACTTTCTTTCTTGCTTTTTGCCTTGATTGGTTGTATGACAGGTAGGAGAAGTGGGGCTTCAACTTCCTTTGATTCTGAACGTGAGAGGACCCTTGATAAACCACTATTTTATGGTTTACAATGTGTTTAATTGTGTGGTTTTATTATGATCTTTACCCACTTATTCATATAATTAGCATGCATTTATATTTCCTTCCTAAAATTATTACATGATTGAAAACTTACTTCCTAGAGACTTTTAATTAGGTATTTTAATTCTCCTTTATTCCATTCGATGCCGTGATCTGTGTGTTAAGTGTTTCAGGCTTTATAGGGCATGAATGAGTGGGAGATTGGAAAGGAAGCTTGCAAAAATGGAAGGAATACAAGAAATTGAGGAGATGACCAGCGAGAAGTGATGTGGCCGCATGACTCACGCGACTGCGCAAAAGAGAGGAAATCGTAGTGACGTGGCCGCATGGCTCACGCGACCGCGCGGATTGGAAAAGCATAAGCGACGCGGAGGCATGAACGACGTGCCCGCGTGGAAAACAAAATGCCGAATGACGCGTCCGCATGAATGATGCGACCGCGTGACGTGCGCGATCTGCAGAATCTCAGAAGTCACAGACAGTGTTTCTGGGCCGGATTTCAACCTAGTTTTTGGCCCAGAAACACAGACTAGAGCCAGGGAACATGCAGAAACAAGGGACAACATTCATCCCACACAATTTTTAGTTTTAGATCTAGTTTTTACTCCTCCTCTAGGTTTTTTCTCTACACATTCATAGTTCTTAGGATTTTATTTTATATTGCTTTTTGCACCAGGATATTGAGAAGAGTTATTACCTCATCAAGACTTCGTCATTCTAGTTCGTTTTCTTTACTTGGCTTTACTCTTCCATGTCCTTTAATTTACTCAATTCTATTATTGGATTATATTAGAATTTATTAATACAAGAATTACCTTTATTTTTAATTGATTCCTTTGAGTTTTTATTTATCATGTCTTTCTTTAATTCCTTTTCCTAAGTTATGAGTTCTACATTCACAATGAGCGAGTAGTTCCCTAACTTGATGGGGAGTTGATTGAAAGAAACCCTTGAGTTGGGGTGCTTAAAGGAAAAATTGTAATTGGGTTCATTGTTGGAATGCCCTTTAGTCACTGACACTAATCCTTTTCAATGAGCGGATTGGGACTTGTGAATAGAAACAACATTCCAACTTGTTTGACTCTCCCTTACCTGGTAAGGGATAACTAAACAGAGTAACCTCAATTATCAATTAATCTTGAGAGTACTTCAACAAGAATAGGGTTTCCAACTAATCTACTCCCAGTCAAGGTTTTTATTTAAAATTAATTAAATTCTCTAAATTAATTTCTTGTTGATCAACTCAACCTTTTTGAAAACACCTGATTGATAAAATAGCACATCTCTCTACAATTCATTGGGAGACGACCTGGGATTCGTATTCCCAGTATTTTAATTTTAATCTTTGTGACAACCTGACAAACCCCAATTTGACGGTTTGTTTTGTAACGAATTTAGAGTGTTTTGATAACCTTTTGTCACATTTAGCCTATGAATTAGCATGGTTTTATTATCTCTCCCATATTTGTGCTTAAGTGTAAAAATATGCTTTTTAAGCCTTATTTTGATGAATTCTAGTCTCTCTTTGATTCCATAAGATGCCTTGATGTGTTTGCTAGTAATTCCAGGATTGAAATAGGCTAGGCATGGATCAAAGGAAGCAAGGAAGGAAGCATACAAGTGGAGAGAAGCATAAAAGTCAAAGAAGCAAAGTCAGCCATGCACGCGCACGCGCACAAGGCGCTCGCGTGCACATTGCGAAACAGGCCAAGGACGCGCACGCGTACTGTGGGCGCACGCGCCGATGATGGCACATGACCTCACTAACGCAACACGTGCCTGGCGATTTGAGAGGGTTTCTGAACCCATTTTGGCGCCAATTGCTAAGGGAAAGGAATAAAAGGATGAAGGGTTAAGGGGAAAAGGGGACCGGAGTCATTAGGGGAGTTTAGAGTTAGTTTTTAGAGAGAGAAGCTCTCACTTCTCTCTAGAATTAGGATTAGGTTTAGGTTAATCTCCCTTCTTAGATCTAGGTTTAATTCATGCTTTGATTCAATTTTCCTTTATCAATTCTTAATCTTCTCATCTCTTTCTTTCTAGTTATGTGCTTTAATAATTGTAATTCTTCATTTTGTTTTGGATAGATTGTTGTTCTTTCATTTCCTCTTTCAATAACGCAATTTGAGGTAATTCATGATAATTGTGATTTCCTTGATTGTTGTTGATAATTCCTTGCAATAATTGTTGTTAGATTCTATCCTTGTTATCAATTTACTATGCTTTTCTTTTATGCCTTCCAAGTGTTTGATGAAATGCTTGGTTGGATTTTTGTGTAGGTTTTGTTCCTCTTGGCCTAGGTAGAGTAATTAGTAACTCTTAAGTTATCTAATTCCTTTGTTGGTTGACAATTAGAAGTTGCTAATTGATTTGAATGCCTCTAAAGCTAGTCTTTCCTTTAGGAGTTGATTAGGACTTGAGGAATCAAATTGATTCATCCACTTGACTTTCCTCCATGGTTAGAGGTTAACTAAGTGGTAGCAATGAACAATTCTCACCACAATTGAGGATGATAACTAGGATAGGACTTCTAATTCTCATAACTTGCCAAGAGCCCTTTATAGTTGTTAGTTTATTTTCATTGCCATTTACTTTTCATGCTTCTTATCCAAAACCCCAAAATAACTCATAACCAATAACAAGACACTTTATTGTAATTCCTAGGGAGAACGACCCGAGGTTTGAATACTTCGGTTTATAAATTTAGCGGTTTGTTTTAGTGACAAACAACTTTTTGTATGAAAGGATTATTGCTTGGTTTAGAAACTATACTTTACAACGAGATTTCATTAGTGAAATTCTAAACCGTCAAAAATCCAATCATCAAAATGGCGCCGTTGCCAGGGAACTTGCAATGGTGTTGTGTTATTGGTTATTGTATATATGTGAATATTGTGAATATGTTTGCTTTTTGCTTCTTTGTTAATTTTTAGTTTGTTCTCTTTATTTGCTACTATTTTTTGTTTTTGCCCTTTCTTGCTATCATGAATTCTCATTTTGGCTATGAGTGTGATTACAACTATGTTGTAGGTGATGAGAACTTCAATGAAGATGTGTATCAAGGATGGGACAATCAAAGGTGGGAGGAGCCATATGCATATGATCAATCCTCATGGCAACAACCCCCACCAATGCACTATGAAGAAGAGCCATACTTTGATGTATACCAATCCAATGGCTATGGTGAATCCCCTTGTGATTTTCAAGAACCACCACCATATGCCTATGAATCATATCCTCAACATAGCCCTCAACCACACTCACAAGCCCATCTTCACCAACCACCTTCATATGACCCAAATCCATATCCGTCCTACCAACAACCATATGAGCCATATGAACCACATATAGAGCCACCACCATTCCAACTCAAGCTCTGGTGGACTCCCCTCTCAACCATTACCCAATCCAAAGGGTGGTATTAATGCCATCATCCTAAGGTCCAGAACCACATTGCACGAGAGGAACCAAGAAGAACCAAACCTACCTGAACACACCTCAGCTGAAGAGGTAGTGGAAATAGAAGATGTTGAGGAAGAAAAGGGTATACAGGACATGGATGAGGAAGAAGATGCTAGATAACATGAAGAAGCACCAAAGGGCACAGACACTGTAGAAAACACCAGTCCTATTCCATTTTCGCAACTTGCAAGGAAGCCCAGAAAGCAGTTGGAACCTGATCCCAATATGGTAGAAATATTCAAAAAGGTTGAGGTAACTATTCCCCTTTTTGATGTTATTCAACAGGTACCTAAATATACAAAGTTTTTAAATGATTTATGCATACATAAAGACAAAATTAATGAATTAGAAACTATTCCTTTAGGAAGTTCTATATCTGCTTTAATGGGAAATATACCTGAAAAATGTAGTGACCCAGGCCTATGCATGGTTAACTGTACCATTGGAGGTGTGATATTTTCTGACTGCATGTGTGATTTAGGAGCATGTGTTAGTATAATGCCTTTATCTGTATATGATGTTTTGAGGCTACCTCCCTTAAAAAGGTCGGCAGCTCGTTTTGTGTTAGCAGATAAAAGTATTATTACAGTGACTGGAGTCGTTGAAGATGTATTAGTGGGTATTAAAGGTTTCACTTTCCCCATTGATTTTTACATCCTGGAGATGCCCCAACATGACTCAGAGAAGCCATCATCAATCCTACTCGGAAGACCTTTCTTGAAGACCTCGAAGTTCAAATTAGATGCTTTTGCAGGAACATACTCTTTTGAAATAGACGGCCGAGTAGTAAGCTTCAATCTGAATGGAGTCATGAAGAATCCTCCAAAAGACCGTTCTATCTTCCAGTGCGACATCATAGATGAAACCGTAGCTGAAGTTCACCAGGAAGAGTTTGAAGATAAGTACATAGCTGAAGTTCACCAGGAGGAGTTTGAAGAGAAGTAAATAGGACAAGGTCCGAGTGTGAAGAATTCTGAGGACAATGAAAGTACTCTACCACTGCCACCAACTCCAGATAATTCAGAGCCTGACCATGAACAGAAGTCAGAATTGAAACCTCTCCCTCCATACCTCAAATATGCTTACCTCGAAGACAAGCAGAAGTTTCCCGTTATCATTGCACGGGACCACACCTCTCAACAGGAAGAGCAGTTACTTAGTGTGCTGAGGAGGCACAAGAAAGCAATTGGGTGGAGTTTGGCAGACATAGTAGGCATCAACCCTCAAGTTTGTGAGCACAGAATCTTTTTAGAAGAAGGAGCAAGATCCGTTCATCAACCCCAGAGAAGGCTAAACCCCACTATCTTAGAGGTTGTCAAGAAGGAAGTGACCAGACTAGTAGAGGCAGATATTATCTACCCTATTTCAGATAGTGAATGGGTAAGCCCAGTACAAGTGGTGCCCAAGAAGTCTGGAGTCACTACAGTGAAGAATGAGCATGGAGAGCTCATAGCTACCAGAGTACAGAATGCCTGGAGGGTCTGCATTGATTACAGGCGTCTCAACCAAGCCACTCGTAAGGATCACTACCCTCTTCCATTCATTGATCAAATGCTAGATCGCCTGTCAGGTAAATCACATTATTGCTTTTTAGATTGTTATACAGGTGATGAGCGGATAATTTGTACGCTTTTTGGCATTGTTTTTAGTATGTTTTTAGTATGTTCTAGTTAGTTTTTAGTATATTTTTACTAGTTTTTAGTATATTTTTACTAGTTTTTAGTTAAAATTCACTTTTCTGGACTTTACTATGAGTTTGTGTGTTTTTCTGTGATTTAAGGTATTTTCTGGCTGAAATTGAGGGACTAGAGCAAAAATCTGATTCAGAGACTAAAAAGGACTGCAGATGCTGTTGGATTCTGACCTCCCTGCACTCGAAGTGGATTTTTTGGAGCTACAGAAGCCCAATTGGCGCGCTCTCAATGGCGTTGGAAAATAGACATCCTGGGCTTTCCAGCAATATATAATAGTCCATTGCCCGAGATTTGATGGCCCAAACCGGCGTTCAAAGTCACCATCAGAATTCCCAGCGTTAAACGCCGGAACTGGCACAAGAATGGGAGTTAAACGCCCAAACTGGCA
>NC_029780.3:82324263-82324520 GCF_000817695.3 Arachis duranensis | reverse complement strand
CCGACATGATCGAGAACCGACAGCTGAATAGCCGTGCCGTGACAGGGTGCGTTGAACATTTTCACTGAGAGGATGGGAGGTCTCCACTGACAACGGTGAAACCCTTCATACAGCTTGCCATGGAAAGGAGTAAGAAGGATTGGATGAAGACAGTAGGAAAGCAGAGAGACGGAAGGGACCAAGCATCTTCATACGCTTATCTGAAATTCCCACCAATGAATTACATAAGTATCTCTATCTTTACCTTTATGTTTTAG
>NC_029780.3:82323794-82324080 GCF_000817695.3 Arachis duranensis | reverse complement strand
GTTAGTTGTGCGAAGTTATGTTTATGCCATGGTATTGAACACCAAGTTTTTGGATTCATCACCGGGGATTATTTGAGTTGTTAAAAGAAGAGATCACAATTTCGTGCACCAAGTTTTTGGCGCCGTTGCCGGGGATTGTTCGAGTATGGACAACTGACGGTTCATCTTGTTGCTTAGATTAGGTATTTTTCTTCAGAGTTCTTAAGAATGAATTCTAGTGTTTCAAGGTGATGTTCTTATCATCACCAAAGCTGATTGATCTTCATCAATTTAGCTCTTGAATGCA
>NC_029780.3:82322083-82323751 GCF_000817695.3 Arachis duranensis | reverse complement strand
CCTGCTGAAGCTTGTTCAGCCATGTCTAATTTCTTTAGACTAAAGCTTTAGACTAACATTGCATGATTACTGGAATTCTCATTAAGAATTTTGATACCTTTATTTTCTTTTTCCACTTAATTTTTGAAAAATTCAAAAAATTTTACAAAATCATAAAAACCAAAAATATTTTATGTTTCTTTTTGAGTCTAGTGTCTTATGTTAAGTTTGGTGTCAATTGCATGTTTCTGTTCTTTTTGCATTCATGCATGTGTCTTCATTAATCTTCAAGTTGTTCTTGATGGTTTCATTGCTCTGTTTTTTAAATTCTCTTGACTTGAGTGTTTATGTGTCTCATATGCATTCTCATTTTGTTAGTGTCAGTAATATACAAACTGCTAAGTTTGGTGTCTTGCATGCATTGTTTATTTGATTTTAGTTGCATTTTAATTATTCCTCATTATTAAAAATCCAAAAATATTTTTAATTGGTGTCTTTTCATGTGAATAATACAGAGAATTGAAGATTCAGAACATACAGCAGAGAAATTACACAGAAAAAGCTGGGCGTTCAAAACGCCCAGTAAGGAAGGCAAACTGGCGTTTAAACGCCAGCGAGGGTGCCTGGCTGGGCGTTTAATGCCCAAAAGGGTAGTGCTTTGGGCGTTAAATGCCAGAATGTGCACCATTCTGGGCGTTTAACGCCAAGATGGCACAAGAGGGAAGATTTTGTTTTCAAATCAATTTTTTTTTTAGTTTTCAACATCTTTTCAAAATCAAATCTTTTTCAAATCAAATCTTTTCAATCAAATCTTTTTCAAAATAAATTTCTTTCCATTTTCAAAAATACTTGCTATCAATTAATGAGTTGATTCAACATTTCAAGTATGTTGCCTTTTCTGTTGAGAAAGGTTTAATGTTTGAATCATATCTTTTCTTGTTAGCCAAGTCATTAATTTTTGAAATTAAATCTTTTTAAATTGCTTTTCAAATCATATCTTCTCAATCACATCTTTTTAAAACCAATCATATCTTCTTAACCACATCTTTTTCAAAATAGTTTTCAATCAAATCTTTTTGATTTCTAATTTCAAAATCTTTTTCAAAAATCACTTTACTTCTTTCTTAATCTTGGTTTTCGAAAATCAATTAAAGTTTTTCAAAATGTTTTTAAAATCTTTTTTAAATTATTTTCGAAAATTTCTTCCCATCTTCTCACATCCTTCTATTTATGGACTAACACTATTCCTTAATGCACAATTCGAACTCCATCTTTCTTGATAAGTTCAAATTTTTTAACTCTTCCATCTATTTTTCTTTTCCTCTGACACCTCAAGGAATCTCTATACTGTGACATAGAGGATTCCATATTTTCTTGTTCTCTTCTCTTTCATATGAGCAGGAGCAAAGACAAAAGCATTCTTGTTGAGGCTGACCCTGAACCTGAAAGGACCTTGAAGCGAAAGCTAAGAGAAGCTAAGGCACAATTCTCTGTAGAGGACCTAACAGAAATCTTCAAAGAAGAAGAACCCATGGCAGCCGAAAACAACAACAATGCCAACAATGCAAGGAAAGTGCTGGGTGACTTTATTGCACCTACTCCCAACTTTTATGGGAGAAGCATCTCTATCCATGCCATTGGAGCAAACAACTTTGAGATTAAGCCTCAATTAGTTTCTCTAATGCAACA
>NC_029780.3:82321362-82321833 GCF_000817695.3 Arachis duranensis | reverse complement strand
ATTAAAATGGTTGTAAATAACCAATTCATGTACACTTCTGAAAGGAATCCTGTGAACAATGGGACTAATCAGAAGAAAGGAGTTCTTGAGATTGATACTCTGAATGCCATATTGGCTCAGAACAAAATATTGACCCAGCAAGTCAATATGATTTCTCAAAGTCTGTCTGGAATGCACAATGCACCAAGCAGTACTAAGGAAGCTTTATCTGAAGAAGAAGCTTATAATCCTGAGAACCCTTCAATGGAAGAGGTGAATTACATGGGAGAACCCTATGGAAACACCTATAATCCTTCATGGAGAAATCATCCAAATCTCTCATGGAAGGATCAACAGAGACCTCAACAAGGTTTCAACAACAATAATGGTGGAAGAAACAGGTTTGGCAATGGCAAGCCTTTTCCATAATCTTCTCAGCAACAGACAGAAAATTCTAAGCAGAACCACTCTGACTTAGCAACCATGGTCTCT
>NC_029780.3:82319262-82321243 GCF_000817695.3 Arachis duranensis | reverse complement strand
AAGAAAATTACTGAACTCCCTCCTAGTACTCTTCCAAGCAATACAGAAGAAAATCCAAAAGGAGAGTGCAAGGCCATCAACATGGCCGAATTTGGAGAGGAGGGAGAGGCAGTGAACGTTACTGAGGAAGACCTCAATGGACGTCCACTGGCCTCCAATGAGTTCCCCAATGAGGAACCATGGGAATCTGAGGCTCACACTGAGACCATAGAGATCCCATTAGATTTACTTCTGCCATTCATGAGCTCTGACGAGTATTCTTCCTCTGAAGAGGATGAATATGTCACTGAAGAGCAAATTGCTAAATACCTTGGAGCAATGATGAAGCTAAATGACAAGTTATTTGGCAATGAGACTTGGGAGGATGAACCCCCTTTGCTTACCAAAGAACTGGATGACTTGTCTAGGTAAAAACTACCTCAAAAGAGACAAGATCCTGGGAAGTTCTCAATACCTTGTGCTATAGGCACCATGACCTTCAAGAAGGCCTTGTGTGACCTAGGGTCAAGTGTAAACCTCATGCCTCTCTCTATAATGGAGAGGCTAGGGAAAACAGAGTCAAACAGAGCCCCCACAGTCAAACTCTAAGTTTGGTGTTGGGAGGCCACAACCAAACTCTAAGTTTGGTGTTGAACCCCCACATTCAAACTCTAAGTTTGGTGTTGGGAGGCCACAACCAAACTCTAAGTTTGGTGTTGAATCCCCACATTCAAACTCTAAGTTTGGTGTTGGGAGGTTCCAACATTGCTCTGAGCATCTCTGAGGCTCAATGAGAGCCCACTGTCAAGCTACTGACGTTAAAGAAGCGCTTGTTAGGAGGCAACCCAATGTTATATTTTATCTATTTTCCTTTGTTATTTTATGTTTTCTGTAGGTTGATGATCATGAGAAGTCACAAAATCAATTGAAAAAGCAAAAACAGAATGAAAAATAGAAAGAAAAAAATAGCACACCCTGGAGGAAGATCTTGCTGGTATTTAAACGCTAGTAAGGCTAGCAGATGGGCGTTTAACGCCCAGTCTGGCACCATTCTGGGCGTTTAATGCCAGAAAGGGGCACCAGACTGGCGTTAAACGCCAGAAAAGGGCAAGAACTTGGTGTTAAACGCCAGAAATGGGCACCAGCCCAGCGTTTAATGCCAAAATTGGCATGAAGAGCAATTTTGCTCGCCACTTGGTGCAGGGATGACTTTTTCTTGACACCTCAGGATCTGTGGACCCCACAGGATCCCCACCTACCCCACCACTCTCTCTCTCCTTCATTTCTTCTTCTTCTACTCTCTTCTTTCTTCTTTTGCTCGAGGACGAGCAAACCTTTTAAGTTTGGTGTGATAAAAGCATTGCTTTTTGTTTTTCCTTAACCATTTATGGCATCCAAGGCCAGAGAAACCTCTAGAAAGAGGAAAGGGAAGGCAAAAGCTTCCACCTCCGAGTCATGGGAGATGGAGAGATTTATCTCAAGGGTGCATCAAGACCACTTCTATGAAGTTGTGGCCTTGAAGAAGGTGATCCCCGAGGTCCCTTTCAAACTCAAAAAGAGTGAATATCCGGAGATCCGACATGAGACCCGAAGAAGAGGTGGGGAAGTTCTTACCAACCCCATTCAACAAGTCGGAATCTTAATGGTTCAAGAGTTCTATGCCAATGCATGGATCACCAAGAACCATGATCAAAGTGTGAACCCGGACCCAAAGAATTGGCTTACAATGGTTACGGGGAAATACTTAGATTTTAGTCCGGAAAATGTAAGGTTGGCATTCAACTTGCCCATGATGCAAGGAGATGAACACCCTTACACTAGAAGGGTCAACTTTGATCAAAGGTTGGACCAAGTCCTCAAAGACATCTGTGAAGAGGGCGCCCAATGGAAGAGAGATTCAAGAGGGAAGCCGGTTCAACTGAGGAGGCATGACCTCAAGCCCGTAGCTAGAGGATGGTTGGAGTTTATCCAACGCTCAATGATTCCCACTAGCAACCGGGCC
>NC_029780.3:82317555-82319126 GCF_000817695.3 Arachis duranensis | reverse complement strand
CTTTCCTCATCTCATTTGTCACCTCTGTTATTCAGTTGGAGTTGACATAGAGGGAGACATCCCCATTGATGAGGACAAGCCCATCACTAAGAAAAGGGTGGAGCACCAAGAACACTCCATCCTCCTCCATGAAATAAGAGAAGATCAAAGAATCATGAGAGAGGAGCAACAAAGGCAAGGAAGAGACATTGAGGAGCTCAAGCACTCCATAAGATCTTCAAGAGGAAGAACAAGCCGCCATCACTGAGGTGGACCCGTTCTTTAATTTCCTTGCTCTTTATTTTCTGTTTTTCGAAAAGTCATGCTTATGTTTATCTATCTTTGTGTCTTGTGATCATTAGTGTCTTAGTGTCTATGCCTTAAAGTTATGAATGTCCTATGAATCCATCACCTTTCTTGAATGAAAAATGTTCTTAAAAAAAAAAGAAAAGAATTGCATGAATTTAATGTTCTTAATTGAAAAAGAGAAGAATTGCATGAATTTTGAATTTTATAACAGATTAATTATTTTGATGTGGTGGCAATACTTTGTTTTCTGAATGTATGCTTGAACAGTGCTTATGTCTTTTGAATTTGTTGTTCATGAATGTTGGCTCTTGAAAGAATGATGAAAAAGGAGACATGTTACTGAGGATCTGAAAATCATAAAAGTGATTCTTGAAGCAAGAAAAAGCAGTGAATTGAAAAAAAAAAGAGAAGGAGAAAAACGAAAAAAAAGGGAGAAAAGAAAACGAAAAAAAAAAGAGAAAGAAATAAAGTTGTGATCCAAGGCAAAAAGAGTGTGCTTAAGCACCCTGGACACCTCTAATTGGGGACTCTAGCAAAGCTAAGTCACAATCTGAAAAGGTTCACCCAATTATGTGTCTGTGGCATGAATGTATCCGGTGGTAATACTGGAAGACAGAGTGCTTTGGGCCACGGCCAAGACTCAATAAGTAGCTATGTTCAAGAATCATCATACTTAACTAAGAGAATCAATAACACTATCTGGATTCTGAGTTCCTATAGAAGCCAATCATTCTGAATTTCAAAGGATAGAGTGAGATGCCAAAACTGTTCAGAGGCAAAAAGCTAAAAGCCCCGCTCTTCTAATTAATACTGATCTTCATAGATGTTTTTGGAATTTATTGTATATTCTCTTCTTTTTATCTTATTTGATTTTCAGTTGCTTGAGGACAAGCAACAATTTAAGTTTGGTGTTGTGATGAGCGGATAATTTGTACGCTTTTTGGCATTGTTTTTAGTATGTTCTAGTTAGTTTTTAGTATATTTTTACTAGTTTTTAGTTAAAATTCACTTTTCTGGACTTTACTATGAGTTTGTGTGTTTTTCTATGATTTCAGGTATTTTCTGGCTGAAATTGAGGAACTTGAGCAAAAATCTGATTCAGAAACTAAAAAGGACTGCAGATGCTGTTGGATTCTGACCTCCCTGCACTCGAAGTGGATTTTTTGGAGCTACAGAAGCCCAATTGGCACGCTCTCAACGGCGTTGGAAAATAGACATCCTGGGCTTTCCAGAAATATATAATAGTCCATACTTTGCCCGAGATTTGATGGCCCAAACCGGCG
>NC_029780.3:82312124-82317359 GCF_000817695.3 Arachis duranensis | reverse complement strand
GGAAGTGGATTTTTATGTCATTTACTCATCTTTGTAAACCTTAGGCTACTAGTTCTTTATAAATAAGACATTTTGCTATTGTATTTTCAGTTGGGTAGCTATCTTTTGATCACTTTAGATCTTAGATCATTGGGAAGCTGGCCTCACGGCCATGCCTAGACCTTGTTCTTATGTATTTTCAACGGTGGAGTTTCTACACACCATAGATTAAGGTGTGGAGCTCTGCTGTACCTCGAGTATTAATGCAATTACTATTGTTCTTCTATTCAATTCGGCTTATTCTTGTTCTAAGATATCACTTGTTCTTCAGCTTGATGTATGTGATGATTCGTGACACTCATCATCATTCTCACCTATGAACGTGTGCCTGACAACCACCTCCGTTCTACCTTAGATTGAGTGGATATCTCTTGGATCCCTTAATCGGAATCTTCGTGGTATAAGCTAGAATTGATGACTGCATTCAAGAGAATCCGGAAAGTCTAAACCTTGTCTGTGGTATTCTGAGTAGGATTCAATGATTGAATGACTGTGACGTGCTTCAAACTCCTGAGGGCGGGGCGTTAGTGACAGACGCAAAAGAATCACTGGATTCTATTCCGGCCTGATCGAGAACCAACAGATGGATAGCCGTGCCGTGACAGGGTGCGTTGAACATTTTCACTGAGAGGATGTGAGGTAGCCACTGACAACGGTGAAACCCTACATACAGCTTGCCATGGAAAGGAGTAAGAAGGATTGGATGAAGACAGTAGGAAAGCAGAGAGACGGAAGGGACCAAGCATCTTCATACGCTTATCTGAAATTCCCACCAATGAATTACATAAGTATCTCTATCTTTACCTTTATGTTTTAGTCATCATTCATAACCATTTGAGTTTGCCTGACTAAGATTTACAAGGTGACCATAGCTTGCTTCATACCAACAATCTCTGTGGGATCGACCCTTACTTGCGTAAGGTTTATTACTTGGACGACCCAGTACACTTGCTGGTTAGTTGTGCGAAGTTGTGTTTATGCCATGGTATTGAACACCAAGTTTTTGGATTCATCACCGGGGATTATTTGAGTTGTGAAAAGAAGAGATCACAATTTCGTGCACCAACAGGATATTTCCAAATTCATATAGCTCCTGAGGATTAGGAAAAGACTACTTTTACATGTCTTTTTGGGACTTATGCTTACAAGAGAATGCCCTTTGGCCTGTGCAATGCACCAACTACTTTCCAAAGGTGCATGGTGAGTCTTTTCTCTGATCTTATTGAGGATTGTATGGATGTTTTTATGGACGATTTCAGCGTTTATGGTGATTCTTTTAGCCTTTGCTTGGATAGTCTATCTAGAGTATTAGATAGATGTGTCAGTACAAACCTTGTATTGAATTTTGAAAAATTTCATTTTATGGTTAAACAAGGAATCGTACTAGGACATGTTGTATCTAATACTGGCATTTCTGTAGATCCAGCAAAGGTGGATGTTATTTCTAGTTTGCCTTACCCCTCTTCTGTGAGGGAAGTCCGTTCGTTCCTTGGACATGCAGGTTTTTACAGGAGATTCATTAAGGACTTTAGTAAGGTAGCACTTCCCCTATCCATGTTACTGCAGAAAGATATCGAGTTCGAGTTTAGTGAGGATTGCAAACAAGTGCTTGATAAGCTGAAGACCGCCCTGACTCAAGCTCCAATTGTGAGAGGACTTGATTGGAGCCAGCCATTCAAAATCATGTGCGATGCTTCCAACCATGCGATAGGAGCAGCGCTGGCTCAACGTGAAGGTAAAGATCCTTTTGTCATTGCTTATGCATCTAAGACTTTAGACACTGCTCAGTTTAACTACACTACTACTGAAAAAGAGCTTCTTGCTATTATTTTTGCTCTGGATAAATTCTGAGCCTATTTACTTGGTGATAAGGTAGTAGTGTACTCAGACCACGCAGCTCTAAAATATTTATTAGCTAAAAAGGAATCCAAACCAAGGCTTATACGTTGGATACTGCTACTACAAGAATTTGATTTAGAAATAAAGGATAGGAGTGGTAACCAGAATTAGTGGCAGACCACTTGAGTCGCCTTGAGCACATTAAAGATGACTCCACTCCTATAGCTGATAATTTTCCATTTGATAACCTACAAGCAGTATCTGAGGTAATCCCTTAGTATGTACCTGTAGCTAATTATCTAGTTAGCCGCACTTTTCCTCCAAACTTTACTATGCATAAAAAAGACAAGCTGAAAAGCGAATCTAAATATTATATATGGGATGACCCATATTTATGGAGATGTGGCGCTGACCAGATAATTAGAAGGTGTGTGCCTCAATCAGAATTCCAGTCCATTTTAGAGGCCTGTCACTCATCTGAGAGTGGAGGACATTTTGGCCCTCAAAGAACAGCTAGAAAAATCTTAGACTGTGGATTCTGGTGGCCCACTCTTTTTAAAGACGTTGTTGAATTTTGTAAATCTTGTTCCCCATGCCAAAGGTTTGGTAATATATCCCAGAGGGATGAAATGCCTCAGCAAATTATGCTTTTCTGTGAAATTTTTGATGTTTAAGGCATTGACTTCATAGGTCCATTTCCAAATTCTAATGGCCACCTTTATATACTGTTAGCTGTAGATTATGTTTCTAAATGGGTAGAAGCAATTCCTACCCATACTGATGATGCTAACATTGTTGTTTCCTTTGTGAGAAACCACATTATTTGTCGCTTTGGATCACTACGAGAAATCGTGAGCGATCAAGACACCCATTTCTGTAACAGGAGACTAACAGGATTACTGAAGAAGCATGGGATCATTCATAAAGTTGCGACAGCCTACCATCCTCAGACTAATGGGCAAGCCGAGGTGTCAAACAGAGAGATAAAGCGTATCTTGTAGAAGATAGTCAAACCTCATAAAAGAGACTGGAGCACCAGGCTACAAGATGCACTCTAGGCATACAGAACAGCATACAAGACACCCATTGGGATGAGCCCTTTCTGCTTAGTTTATGAAAAAGCTTGTCATCTTCCAGTTGAAGTAGAGCACAAAGCTTTTTGGACAGTAAAGGAGTGCAACATGGGAATTGAAAAAGCCAGAGCTGAACGGAAGTTGCAACTGCAAGAACTGGAAAGCCTTCGCCTAGAAGCTTATGAGAACTCAAGATTATACAAGGAGAAGATGAAGGCTGTACATGATCAGCACATCAAGAGAAAAGAATTCCAACCTGGAGATTTAGTCCTCCTTTACAAATCTTGACTGAGGCTCATGCCAGGCAAGTTGAGATCCAGATGGGAAGGTCCATACAAAGTAGAGAAGGCCGAACCGTACGGAGTTTATCACCTAAGCCATCATTCTAGCTCCAAACTTATCAAGGTCAATGGACATTGTTTAAAGCTGTACCATGGCGAGAAGATGAAGAAAAACAAGGAGCTCAAGATCTTCCTCTTGGAAGATCCTCACATAGCCGAAGACTGAGCTAGTGGAGCGTCCAACTTACGGACGTTAAAGCAAAGTGCTAGGTGGGAGACAACCCACCATGGTATGATTGTTCTTTTCTTTATTTTTTTTATTTTCATATTCAATAACTCTTCTCTTTATTAGTACATTTTGTGCATCTGCATTTACATACCTCTTTTAAAAAAAATTTATTTACGTAACGTGACAGCATTATTGACGCATCCGCGTCGCAGGTGGATCAGAAAGATTAAGAAACGAACAGAAAGTCACACAGGAGCGTGGCTGGAGGCATGCCAGTGGCACAAATCTCCCCATGTGACCGCGTTACCGACGTGTCCGTGTCAAATGGGAACATTGGCCTCCCATGCGACTGCGTCACCCACGCGGCCGCGTGCCCTAGAATTCGACGTAAAAATGTTGCACGACCGAAAGTTGTGCTAGAGTGGTGCTGGATTGGCGCTGAACGCCCAATTCTTCCCACGCGGACGCATGGCTCACGCGTCCGCGTCATAGCCTTCTAATAACCAACTATGCGATCGCATGACCCACGCGATCACGTGACCCAAGACTTGGCAAAAATAAAATTTCGTACAGAGAGTTGTGCAAGTGCGAGGCTGCCCTCGCGCCAGTAGCATCAAACGGGTCACGCGACCGCGTGACCGACGCGACCGCATCAATCAGTCTCAGCGCAATTCGCATGACCGCGTGCCCCACGCGGCCGCGTCGCTTGCGCTGCACAGCGTCCCTAATTTGCCAATTATCTTATCTTTCTTTTCTCCAAATCTTATTTTCTCTTCTTCCTTCTTCCTTCTTTCTCACTTTCTACTCTCTCTCTTTCACCTCCATTAACAAGGTTTTCTTTTCTTCTTCTCCCCTTACTTTTCTATTATTCTTCTTATTTTTATATGTTATCTTCTTTTCTTCTCTTTTCCTTTTACTTTCACTATCCATATTTTCTTCTCCTTTCATTTCTTTTTTTCTTTTAATTGGTGTTGGAAATTTATTTGGGTCATTATTTTGCTTGTGGATTGTTAAGAAATAGTTTGACAATTATATATTTTTTAGGATTGCTTGCATGTTCAATCTAATACTTTCCATACCTTAGTTACCATGCATGCTATGTGTTTGTGAAAAAGCCCATATGACATCATGCACTTTTCTACATTATTCTAATCTACTATTCAATGCCTGCTTTTCACAAATTCCCTTTACTATTGTATTAATTGAATTTAATTGTCAATACAAATGTGATGGTTTGTTACAAAGTGATGCTTGATCTATGCTACTCATGCCCTTACCAGCATGCCAATAAACATCTTACATCTACTTACCCTATCATGCACTTGTTTTATTCCCTTTGATGTAGTTTTCACATGTTGTCATGACCATGTGTTCACTTCATTCATCTTTACCGTGCACTGATTATCACTCATTCAATCCTCTTCCTTGCTCTATCTCTTTAAATTTAATTTACTTTCTCTTCCCTTTTTCAGAATGGCCACCAAGAAAGGCAAAGAGAAAGCTACCCCCAAACCCACAGCAAGGAAAGGAACAAAAAGAGCATTAGTGGCAGAGCCTTCTTCAAATGCAGTCAAGCCCTCAACAAAAAGAATTAAAAGGATCATAAAGGTTGATGAAAAGGAGAGAGTTTTCCCAGCAAAGGACACTGCACGATTTCCAAATCGCTACTGTGAGCAGATGTTTCCTATTCTGGCAGCTCAAAATTACAACGATGAACACCTTCTTATCCTTCCGCCTCGTATTGCCGACTTTGTTGAGCCACAAATTGAACGAA
>NC_029780.3:82310825-82311048 GCF_000817695.3 Arachis duranensis | reverse complement strand
TGTAGAGACTCTTCTTGGAGTTAAACGCCAGCTTTAGTGCCAGTTTGGGCGTTTAACTCCCATTTTGGTGCCAGTTTGGGCATTTAACTCCCATTTTGGTGCCAGTTCCGGCGTTTAACGCTGGAATTCCTGAGGGTGACTTTGAACGCCGGTTTGGGCCATAAAATCTTGGGCAAAGTATAGACTATTATATATTGCTGGAAAGCCCAGGATGTCTACTTTT
>NC_029780.3:82303454-82305362 GCF_000817695.3 Arachis duranensis | reverse complement strand
GAACAAGAAAATGTGGAATCCTCTATGTCACAGTATAGAGATTCCTTTAGGTGTCAGAGGAAAAGAAAAGTAGAAGACAGAAGTAGAAAATTCGAACTTTATCAAAGAGGATGGAGTTTGAATTTTGCATTAAGGTATAGTGTTAGTCCATAAATAGAAGGATGTGAGAAGGAGGGAAGTAATTTTCGAAAATTAAGTAAAAGATTTTGAAAACATTTTTGAAAACACTACTTGATTTTCGATAATGAAAGTGGAAAAGAAATCAAGTGATTTTTGAAAAAGATTTTAAAATTAGAAATAAAAAAGATTTGATTGAAAACTATTTTGAAAAAGATGTGGTTAAGAAAATATGATTAGTTTTAAAAAGATGTGATTGAGAAGATATGATTTGAAAAACATTTAAAAAAAAAATTTGATTTTGAAAATCAATGACTTGACTAACAAGAAAAGATATGATTCAAACATTAAACCTTTCTCAACAGAAAAGGTAACATACTTGAAATATTGAATCAAATCATTAATTGATAGTAAGTATCTTTGAAAATGGAAAGAAATTGATTTTGAAAACACATGATTGAAAAGATATGATTTGAAAAAGATTTGATTTTGAAAAACTTTGAAAACTTGAAAAAAATCTGATTTTGAAAACAAAATCTTCCCCCTTGTGCCATCCTGGCATTAAACGCCCAGAATGGTGCATATTTTGGCGTTTAACGCCCAAAACACTACCTTTTTGGGCGTTAAACGCCCAACCAGGTACCCTGACTGGCGTTTAAACGCCAGTCTGTCCTTCTTCACTGGGCGTTTTGAACGCCCAGCTTTTTCTGTGCAATTCCTCTGCTGTATGTTCTGAATCTTCAATTCTCTGTATTATTGACTTGAAAAGACACAAATTAAAATTATTTTTGGATTTTTAATAATTAGGACAAATCACAATGCAACAAGAATCAAATAACAATGCATGCAAGACACCAAACTTAGCAGTTTGTATACCACTGACACTAACAAAATGAGAATGCATATGAGACACATAAAACACTCAAGTCAATTGAATTCAAAGATCAGAGTAAGAAATCATCAAGAATTATTTGAAGATCCTTAAGAACACATGAATGCAAGAAAAACAGAAACATGCAATTGACACCAAACTTAAAATGAGAATAGAGTCTCAATAGGAAAAATGTTTTTGGTTTTTTTTTTTTGATTTTCATGATTTTTTTAATTTTTTTTGTGCTTTTCGAAAATTAAGTGAAAAAAAGTATCAAAATTCTTAATGAGAATTCCAGGAATCAGTGCAATGCTAGTCTAAGACTCCGGTCCAGGAATTAGACATGGCTTCACAGCCAGCCAAGCTTTCAAAGAAAGCTTCGGTCCAAAACACTAGACATGGCCAATGGCCAGCCAAGCCTTAGCAGATCACTGCTCCAAAAGCAAGATTGATAAAAATCAACAAGCTTTTGTGATGGTAAGTTGAAACCTCGGTCCAATGAGATTAGACATGGCTTCTCAGCCAGCCAGACTTCAACAAATCATCATGAAACTCTAGAATTCTTCTTCAAGAATTTCGAAAAAAAATAAATACCTAATCTAAGCAACAAGATGAACCGTCAGTTGTCCAAACTGAACAATCCCCGGCAACGGCGCCAAAAACTTGGTACTGTTGCCGGATCTTGGCACTGATGTTACCAAAAGCTTGCTAAAAACTTGAACAATCCCCGGCAACGGCACCAAAAACTTGATAGCGCGAAATTGTGAACAATACTTTTCACAACTCTCATAATCCCCGGACACGAACCCCAAAAACTTGGTAGCTCAATACCATGGCATTACACAACTTCGCACAACTAACCAGCAAGTGCACTGGGTCGTCCAAGTAATAAACCTTACGCGAGTAAGGGTCGATCCCAC
>NC_029780.3:82299492-82302442 GCF_000817695.3 Arachis duranensis | reverse complement strand
GTGTAGAGACTTTTTTTGGAGTTAAACGCCAGCTTTTGTGCCAGTTTGGGCGTTTAACTCCCATTCTTGTGCCAGTTCTGGCGTTTAACGCTGGAATTCCTGAGGGTGACTTTGAACGCCGGTTTGGGCCATCAAATCTTGGGCAAAGTATGGACTATCATATATTGCTGGAAAGCCCAGGATGTCTACTTTCCAACGCCGTTGCGCGCCAATTGGGCTTCTGTAGCTCCAGAAAATCCGCTTCGAGTGCAGGGAGGTCAGAATCCAACAGCATCTGCAGTCCTTTTTAGTCTCTGAATCAGATTTTTGCTCAGGTCCCTCAATTTCAGCCAGAAAATACCTGAAATCACAGAAAAACACACAAACTCATAGTAAAGTCCAGAAAAGTGAATTTTAACTAAAAACTAATAAAAATATACTAAAAACTAACTAGATCATACCAAAAACATACTAAAGACAATGCCAAAAAGTGTACAAATTATCCGCTCATCATTGAGCCACAAATTGAACGAAGACAATGGGGTTTTCCTCCAGAGACAGCCAAGGCATGTCAATCTTTCTTGGGTAGTTGAGTTCTACTCCAACTTCCAACTGCCAACCCTGCAGTCTGTCTTTATACGTCAGAAGCAAGTCCCTATTACAGAAGAGGCCATTGAGCGAGCCTTAGATCTTCCCCCTGCTCCAAAAGGATTGGACGCTTTTCAGAAAGCCGCCATCAAGCGCCAGACATACAACTTTGACTGGGACGCTGTTCTCAGAGTTATCACTCAACCTGGCAGCAAATGGATCTTTGGATACCATCGTTCCCGTCCTAAGGGAATCTCGGCTTCCGCACTTACCTTAGAGGCTCACGTATGGGCATAGATTATGTCCCATTACGTCTTCCCGAGTACTCATGAGTCCTCCTTCACCGCAGACATGGCCGTTCTACTATGGTGCATCTTCACAGACCAGCCTCTAAATTTACCGAGACATATGTGGAATGCTATGGAATACGTGCAGATCGCGGGCAACCTACCTTTCACCGCCTTGGTCTCTGATCTTATCTTAGCAGATGGAGTCCCCTACAGAGCTGGAGACACCAAAGCCATACTTCCTCGGGATGATTAGTACGTCCCCAACGAGAGATATCTCAAGCCACCACTTGCCACTACCAGCCAGTCCACAGAGGATGCTGCAGTTCCTCCACCATCTACTAGTCAGCTGCTGCACCAAATACTGAAGCGGTTGGACCAACAAGAAAAGAAAGCAAAGCTCCGAGAGCGCCGCAACCACCGCCGTTTCAAATACCTCAAGGAGCTACTCACAGGCAATCACAGACTTGACGACAACCCAAGCACTCCGGACTCCACTTCCTTCACCAGCATAGTGAGCCATGACGGTCCCAACTGTGGAGACAGTGCCACCAGCCCACCATTGTTCCTGACAGATGGCACCGAGGACGGTGCAAATCCTTAAGTGTGGGGAGGTCGGTCAGTACCTGACTTCCGGAGGCAATTTTTCTTCCCTAAACACCAATAAATTAGGATATTTAGTTAGTTTTTCTTTTGTAGAATAGGATAAATTGCATAGTAATAGATTAGTTGCATGCATGTTCTACTTGATTGAAAAAAAACAATAAGTTTCTTCTAAGACTCTATTTTTTCGGAACAAAATTTTTTTTTTCACTAATTTTAATTAAAACTTTTATGTTAAATTTGCTTGAAGTTGTATTTGGAACATGATTTTTGAGCTAAAGAACACACAACCTGTGAGATTTGAGCCTTTATGCATGGTTACATTATTTAACCATAATTGTTTTATTCTTGTGTGTTTACTTCTCTATGATTGTAATCTATATTTTGTTCCATCCTATATGTCCAATGTTTAATATATTTATATGCTGCATATGATTGAGGCCATTAATTGTTTAGTTCACTTATCCAAATTAAGCCTACCCTTTCAATTACCTTTGTTAGCCACTTTGAGCCTTTAAATCCCATTTGTTCTGTAATTTACCACATTACTAGCCTTAAGCGGAAAAATAATTATATATCCCAATTTGAATCTTTGGTTAGCTTAAGATTGAATTGTGTATGCTAGTTAAGTATGGGAAATTGTGGGGACAAAGGATAACAAGGGAGTGTGTCATGATAATATAATGGGAATTTGGACACCTACTCATGTGAAACTATAAGAATAAAAAATCTATGTGCATTGATTAGCTATGTTTATTTTTATGTTTATGTTAAAAAAAATTATTCAATAAATAAATAAGGGGTCAAATATTACCCCAATGCTGAGTTAAGAATTCAAGGATCAATGCATGTATGATAAAATTAAAATAAAAAGTTGATACATGAGTATGGAATGTGAAAGGGAATTCTGGGTAGCAAGGTACAAACTCCAAAGTTATATAAAATATATATAGGTTATGTTAAGGTTTGAGTTAATTAAAGATTCAATTTATAAGCTCACTTAACCATATATGTATCCTTATCCTTACCTTGGCCCCGTTACAACCTTGAAAAGACCTCATGATGTTGCATTGGTATATTAAATATTGTTGATTGGTTAGGAGAAGAACAAAATTTAGGGAGCATGATTAGAGAAGGATAGAGTGATTACCCTATACACTGGAGAGATTAGAGTATACATACATCATCAGTGAGGGTTCAATGCTTAAAATTCTATGTTCCCCGCTTTCAAGAGCTACCTTCTTGCATTTTTATCTGTTCTTACTATATGAGAATTGAATTAGTGGAATTTGATTTATAATTGTTTTGAAGAACTTATTTACTCTTGATCAAGTGGACAAGAATCATATAGTTACATTCACATATATAGGTTGCATTGCATTGCATGAGTTTTTACATGTTCCTACTCATTTATTCTATCTCCTTCAACTAAGCATGAGGACATGCTAATGTTTAAGTGTGGGGAGGTTGATAAACCACTATTTTATGGTTTA
>NC_029780.3:82290617-82298064 GCF_000817695.3 Arachis duranensis | reverse complement strand
CCAAAATAACTCATAACCAATAACAAGACACTTTATTGTAATTCCTAGGGAGAACGACCCGAGGTTTGAATACTTCGGTTATTAATTTTAGGGGTTTGTTACTTGTGACAAACAATCTTTTGTATGAAAGGATTATTGTTGGTTTAGAAACTATACTTGCAACGAGAATTCATTTGTGAAATTCTAAACCGTTAAAAATCCAATCAACAAAATGGCACCGTTGCCGGAGAGTTGCAATGGTGTTATGTTATTAGTTATTGTACATATGTGAATAGTGTGAATAGGATTGTCTTTTGCTTGTTTTCTAGTTTTTGTTAGTTTTATTTTGTTTTTCCACTATGAATTCTCACTTTGGCTATGAGTTTGGTTCTAATTGTGTTGTAGGAAATGTGAACTTCAATGATGACGCTCATTGTGGATGGAACACTCCAAGATGGGAGGAGCCTCAAGGAATTGATCACTTCTATTGGCAACAACCTCCGGACACTTATAGGTATAACTCTCATCCTAATGCATGTCAATTCAATAGCTATGGTGACTCCTTTTATGATAATCAAACACCACCATATGCCTATGAACCTTATCCTCAACATGAACTTCAACCATACTCACAAGCCTATCCATACCAAGCACCTTCCTATAATCCATATCCACCATATGACCAATCACCCATACCATATTCTTATGACCTTTATGAGCAAAAACCTATAGAACCACCACAACTCTATCATGATTATTACCAAGAACCACCTCAATACTCACCATCTCCACAATTCTACGAAGAAGAACCACCTTCCTACCATGAACCCTCTCTCTAAAATAATGAACCCTCTTACTCACCCCAAACCCCAATAGACGATCATCTCACTTTGTTACTTCAAGGACAAGAAGCCATGAAGCGGGATACACTTGAGTTTGTGACCAATTTGACCAAGGTGGTGCATACTCTAGCCCACCAATGTTTGAATACTCAAGTTTTCCTCGTAGCCACATGTGGAAAACCTAAAGAAGAGCAAAGCATGAAGGAGAGATTGAAAACTCCGGTGGGGGATGAGGGATGCCATTTTATATTGGAGCAACTAGAGGAAGCTATGATCATTGAAGAGAAGGAAGAGGTGATTGAAGATTTAGGAGATGTTGAAAGTCCATGGGAATGTAGCATCATGGAGAGAAAAAGAGAGTGAATTGGAGGAGAGCTACCAAGAGGGAAAAGTTGGCATGGTGTATATCGAAATTGAAGAATTTGAAGAGGTTGATCAAGAGATGGATTTATTCATCAATGAATTCCTATCCAAAATTGAATCACCTCCCATTGGGCAAGAAATCAAGGTTCTTGAAGACAACACCAAGCCAAGTGATGAAAGGAAAAAGATTGAAATTGAAGAAGCTAGTGAAGAGGTGAAGATAGTCAAGAAAGAGCACGAGGGAGTAGAGCTTGCAAGATCATTGAGACCACCCCTTCCCAAGTCACCATCCAACACCACATTCAAGTGGGTAAAACTCTTATCCCTAAGCTTTAATTTCTCACTTGAATATGGTTTAATTGAAAATGATGGTCAACTTAGAGCTCTTTGTGGAGTTAAGAGTAGGAAAGAGTTGTGTAGTGGTTGGAAACGTCATTCTAAGCTCATGAAGGTTGTAAGCTCAAAACTCAAGAGCAATGGTTGGAGTAGAACCAAATTGCATAGGTCTAGGAAGTTGTTTGGAAGCTTCTTTGAGAATTCCAAGGCCATGCCACCCGGATGGAATAATGATGACCAACTCAAGGACGGGTGTCAAAACAAAGTGTGGGACCCCGGATCGCACAAGGAAAATCAAATTTGGGAGCTCATAGCTTGTGCAAAACTCCATCAAAGCTTGAAGATGTTAAAATTGAAGAATTGAGCTTATTGGAGATTCAAGAATTGGTGGATGTTCAAGGATAGCTTTAAGCACAAGCCACCTTGAGAGGAGCTTCCCATAAGTCCAACTTAAGGACAATAAACAAAAGTGCTAGGTGGGAGACACCCCGCCATGATAAAATCCTTTCATTTTCTCATTTGTACATATTGATAGAATTAGTTTAAATTCATGTTTTGATTAGTTAGTTGAGTATATTTGGTAGTATAATATGTTAAATAAGGTTTTATGGTGTTTTGGTAGCTGTTTAGAGGTTTGGAATGCCTGGATTGGTGCAAAAACATAGCAAAAATTTTTGAAAAACAAAGCACCATCCACGCATACGCGCACTGCGTGCGTACGCGTGCATCAAGCGTTTTGGACCATCCATGCGCGCGCGCTATGCGTGCGTACGTGTGGATTGAGAAGTTCCACCCTCCATGCATTTTCCAGAGAGTTGTGCCTGCGCCGCGCCAACGTTGTGCCTTTGGCACAAACCTATTCGCGCGCACGCGCACATGACGCGTGTGCGCCACTCTCGGAATAATCCTTTGATGCGGACGCACCCTGTACGCGTACGCGTCGGGTCCATTGCACCACAACCCACGCGCACGCGCCATGTGCGCGTATGCGCGGATCCCTTTTCTCAGCACTTCTCTTTTCTTCCCCTCTTTCCATTTCTTTCCTTCTCCTTTCTTCTTCCCTTCTTCTACCCCTCGTCCAACACTTCCAAACACCATTGATAACCATTTACTTTAGTTAGTTAATTAGTTAGTAAGGTAGTTAATTAGTTAGTTTTAGTTTAGTTTTCATTTCATTTTTCTCTCTTTCCATTATAAGTGTTGGATTATGGATTTTGCTTACCATATATTGCTGCTTATTACTCATTGAATGCTATCTTAGCATAATTGTTTTAAATATTCTTTGTTGGATTCTATCGTTGAGGTTATATTTTGCTACTTGGTTTTGAGTTTTTTTTATGCTTACCTTTTGAAGAATACCAAGTGATGAGATTTTCCTTCGAGCTCGTAACCCTTCTTGAATTACATGATTTGGCCACCATGTGGTTTGAGCCTTATTCTTCGATTAGACAACCTCTTGATGGATGATGTTGTGCATTTACCTTAATGCATTGTGTTTTATGATCATATGCATCCATATACTTTAGCTTGAATGCTTTCATACTTCTTTAATGCTTGTTTTACCTTACAAGTTCACTTAAAGCATCTCAAGCATACTAGAATGAGTAAAGTGCATGCTTCTTTTGTGACATAGCTTTTATGCTAATGTGGGTTCTAAACCGCGCAATTTAGAATTCATATTCCTTATTTGTCATTAATGTCACACTAATTCACTCACTCATTTCTAGTGATTTACCTCATTCCAATAATGTATGCTTCCTTGCTTTTATATCTTCTCATCTTATGGTGTTATATTTTTGTTTTTTATGATGAATGCACTACAAGCAAACATAGAAGCAAGACTAAGAACACGCAGCAATCCGGAGAGTCACCGTACCCCCTTGCTCATCTTTGAGTGCACCGAGGACGGTGCAAACTTTTAAGTGTGGGGAGGTCGTCTGACTGGTCGGCGATTTTAGGTGACAAGTTTCTGATTCCAACACTTTTGCATTTCATTCTAGGATTTTAGGATTTTTACTTGCATTTTCTTAGTTTTGCATATATATACAAAATAAGCTTAGTCAAAATAATGAAATTTTTCAAGGATTTCTATCTATAGGGCACCTCAATTGATTTGAATGAAAACTTTTCATTAAACTTGCTTGAATTATATATCTTGTGGATCATGTTTTTGTGCTAAGAACACAAGCAAGTGAGTTTTGAGCCTAATGGTGTGGTTACATCTTATAACCACTTATTTTTCCTTCTTGTGTTCATTATTCTCTTCCTATGATTGTAATCTTTGATTTGTTTGATTCTTTATGTCCATTATTTTGTGTATTCATGCATTTATATGATTGAGGCCATCATTTTATTAGCTCACTTACCCAAATAGCCTTACCTTTTATCTTCCATTGTTAGCCAATTTGAGCCTACGCTTAACCCACTTGTTCTTAATTTTAGCACATTACAAGCCTAAAGCGAAAAACAATAAATGTCCTTAATTTGGATCTTTGACTAGCTTAGGCAAGTGTGTGTGAGTATCATTCAAGTGTGAGAATCTTGGGACATTGGGTGAATAAAAGGGTAATTTTGTATTTTTATTGGAAATATTGGGAATTGGGTACATGCTCATGTATTGATCAAATGTATAGACCTTATGCATTGATTGATGCAGGTGGAAACTGTCTCTCAACAAATTTCCTTCGGCAAGTGTACCGAATTGTCGTCAAGTAAAACTCACAATAGAGTGAGGTCGAATCCCACAGAGATTAACGGATTAAGCAATCAATGGTTAATTAATTATCCTAGTTAGATGAATCATATTGGAGTGATAGGTAACAATGAAATGTAAATGGCAGAAAAGTAAAGAAAGCAATAAAGTGCAGAGGAGTAAAATAGCAAGAAAAGTAAATGTAAGAACTAAAAATAAAATGAACATTGGGATCAAGAGATATTGCAATCATCTGGATTAAGTTCATTCTCATCTCTTCCTCAATCATTCATTGATCTCCTTGGCAATCTTAAGTGATCAAATTACAATTACTTGTAATTCAATCTCTCAAATCTTGATCAATAGCCAATTCCTTGGTCAATTGCTCATGAGAAGAGATGAAGTATGGTCACTGATTATACCACATGCATTCCCAAATCAAGTGTTGGAGGATTATAGTCACATATCCTTCCAAACCCAATTTGGTACAACATGAGAAAGCATTTCTAGCATGATCTCTTCATTCCTCTTCCAAGGTTCAGAAGAGATCCAAGTATGAATAGCTTCTTTTCCAAGATAACTACCCAATTGGATGAAGATCGAAAGCTTTCAAGCAAAATCAAAAGAAAAGATAGAAGAAGAAGAATAAAAACTACACTTAATCCGTTGAATCACAATAGAGCTCTCTAACCCAATGAAAAGAGTTAGTTGGTCATTGCATAAAAAAATTGCATAAAAGTAGAGATGAAGATTAAAACTGAAATTGAAACTTCAAAATTCATAAAAATGAAAAGTACAAAGAAAAGAAAGAGAAAGAAAAGTGTGTGAGGGGAGGGAGTCCGAAGACCCCTCATCAATCCCCCATTCCGGAATTTCCTTCCGTCCAATCCCCCTCAATGTAAAAACTAAGTCCTTTATATAGGCTCTCCTAAATTACAAAATGAAATTAAAAGCAAATTACAATTAAATGAAAATTCCTATTCTAGATGCTTCTTGTGGCCTTGATTGGTTGACACTTGTGGGCTTGCTTCCTTGAGGTTGGGTGGTCCTTGAAAGAGAAGTGATCAAATTGAGGCCCATGTGGTAAAGTTAGTGCTAAAGTTAGCCACACTAACGCTACAAGTGTGGCGTTAGTGCTAAAGTTATTGTGGCTAACGTTGCACTTGCTGCCCAGTTGGTGTTTTTGGGGCTTAAAAGATGCCTCTTGTTTGTGCTCCAATTTCATTCCCACTTTAGAGTATTATATATCGTTGGAAAGATCTAAATGTCAGCTTTCTAACGCAACTAGAATCACCTCAATTGGATCTCTACAACTCAAGTTATGCTCCTTTGAAGTGGATATGGTCGCTGGCATGGTCGCTAGCGTTAATGGAAAACTTGAGTGCCAATAACGCTAGCGACCAGGGTTTCATTATTGCCAGTTTATGGAGTTCAAACTTAATGTCCACCCCATATGATTATATATTGTTGGAAAGCCCTGGATGTTAACTTTCCAACGCTTTTGGAAGCGCATCATTTGGAGCTCTACAGCTCGAGTTATACTTCTTGGAAGGTGAAGAGGTCAGCTGGCCTTACTACAGGTTGATACCATGTTCATCTTTGCATTTTTGGGGCAAGTTTTCTCCCTCAAATTTAGTGTCCATCATGTAGTGCCATATATGCTTGGAAAGCTCTGGAATCCTACTTTTCAATGCCACTGAAATCACCTCATTTGGAGTTTTGTGGGTCAAGTTATTCTTGTTTGAAGAAGGCATGGTCAGGCTGCCAGGTGGAAATTTTTGCCCACGTTAACTACCACGTTAACTAAGTTAACGCGGCTCATTGTGGCTTGTGTGGGCTCCTTCCAACGTTAGTGACAATGTTGGGTGTGGGCTCCTTTTCCATTGTGGCTTTGATATCTTTGTTATAGGCTTAACTTTCTTTCTTTTTCTTTCCTTTAGGTTGGCCACCAAGAAGGGGGAAAGGAAAAGCTTTTAAATGGGGCAACAAACAAGTCATCCGCATTACCATTTGAGGAGCTCATCAATTGTAACAACCCATCCACCTTGCTCTTCTTTGCATGCACCGAGGACGGTGCAATCTTCAAGTGTGGGGAGGTCGTCGACCGATCTCCATGGGTAACAATTTTCCTTTTCAACACCAATTCTTAGTTTTCTTTGTTAGATTAGTTATTGCATTGCATGATAGGTTGCATGTTAGTTAGAATTTGTACATATTTTACTTTTTTGAGCTAAGAACACAAGCAAGTGAGATTTGAGCCTAATAGTGTGGTTACATCTTATAACCACTTATTTTTCCTTCTTGTGTGCATTATTCTCTTTCTATGAATGTAATCTTTGATTTGTTTGATTCTTTATGTCCATTATTTTATGTATACATGCATTTATATGATTGAGGCCATCACTTCATTAGCTTACTTACCCAAAAAGCCTTACCTTTTATCTTCCTTTGTTAGCCAACTTTGAGCCTACACTTAACCCACTTATTCTTATTTTAGCACATTACAAGCCTTAAAGCGAAAAACAATAAATGTCCTTAATTTGGATCTTTGATTAGCTTAGGCAAGTGTGTGTGAGTATCATTCAAGTATGGGAACCTTGGGACATTGGTTGGGATAAAAAGGTGTTTGTGTTTTGTATTTTTATATTGGGAAATTGGGTACATACTCATGTATTGATTAAATGTATAGACCTTATGCATTGATGATCGTGTGTATAGTTTGAAAGAAAAAGAAAAATGAAAAGAAAAAAAAAGAAATAAAAGTGAAAAAGGAAAAGAAAAAGAAAAGAAAAGAAAAAATGTATATAGAAAAAGAAAGAAAAAAAAAGCAATAAAGGGGACAAAATGCCCCAAAGTGAAGCTCAATAAGAATCAATGCATAAGTATTGTGAAATGAAAAAGAAAATGCATGAGTATGTGAAAAAGTGAGGAATGGGTAGTTAGATTAGTACTTAATTGTATAGGTCATTATATAGGTTAGGTGGGAAAGTTTAAGTTAATCAAAGATTCAAATCCTAAGTCCACTAGCCATATGTGATCCTAACTTGACCCTAGCCCCATTACAACCTAAAGAAAAGACCTCATGATACATGTATGCATGCATTGAATAATTGTTGATTGTTAGATGAAAAACAAATCTTGGAAAGCATGATTAGGAGAGAATTGAGAGAATCAACCCCAAACACCGAGCGACTAGAGTGCAAACACTCCCGGTGAGGGTTCGATGCTCAATTCC
>NC_029780.3:82288717-82289040 GCF_000817695.3 Arachis duranensis | reverse complement strand
AGGATTATTGTTGGTTTAGAGACTATACTTCGACGAGATTTCATTTGTGAAATTCTAAACCGTCAAAAATCCAATCGTCAATCACCTTTCTTCTTCACGTTAACTTCCACGTTAACTAAGTTAACGTGGGAGTTAACGTGGCTTCTTGGGGATAGTGTGGGTTTCTTCCAACGTTAGTGACAATGTTTAGTGTCACTAACGTTGTCGACAACCTTGTTTCTTCACGTTAGCTTCCAAGTTAACTAGGTTAACGTGGGAGTTAACGTGGCTTCTTGTGACTTGGCCAACGTTAGTGATAAAGTTGAATGTCA
Source organism: Arachis duranensis (assembly GCF_000817695.3). Lineage (NCBI taxonomy): Eukaryota > Viridiplantae > Streptophyta > Magnoliopsida > Fabales > Fabaceae > Arachis > Arachis duranensis. The sequence goes on along the minus strand of NC_029780.3, from coordinate 82,288,729 downwards.
CTAACGTTGGCA
>NC_029780.3:82288261-82288510 GCF_000817695.3 Arachis duranensis | reverse complement strand
TTCCACGTTAGTGCCCACGTTAGTGTAACTAACATAGCCACTAACGTGGCTCTTCTCTTCTTCTTTTGGCCTGAAGTCAATGGTGGACGAAATTGTGATCCATATTCTTTTGTACTTGTATGAAATCATTATTGTGGCACCAGTTGAATTCACAACTCCGTTCAACTAACCAACAAGTGTACTGGGTCGTCCAAGTAATAAACCTTACGTGAGTAAGGGTCGATCCCACAGAGATTGTTGGTAAGAAGA
>NC_029780.3:82287664-82287981 GCF_000817695.3 Arachis duranensis | reverse complement strand
AATGGCTACTTTTAATCCTCTCGGGAAAATGGTCCTATGCGCTGTCACTGCACGGCTAATCGTCTGGAGGCATCACCCTTGGTTGATGGCTACATCCCATCCTCTCAGTGAAAATAGTCCAAATGCTCTGTCATAGCACGGCTAATCATCTGTCGGTTCTCAATCAGGTTGGAATAGAATCCATTGATTCTTTTGCATTTGTCACTAACGCCCAGCCTTCAGGAGTTTGAAGCTCATCACAGTCATTCAATACCGGAATCCTACTCGGAATACCACAGACAAGGTTAGACTTTCCGGATTCCCAGGATCCTACTCGA
>NC_029780.3:82285130-82286090 GCF_000817695.3 Arachis duranensis | reverse complement strand
TTGGAGTTGAACGCCAAGTTGTAACGTGTTTTGGGCGTTCAACTCCGGATCATGACGTTTTTCTGGCGTTTAACTCCAGACAGCAGCATGTACTTGGTGTTCAACGCCAAGTTACGTCGTCAATTTCCAAACAAAGTATGGACTATTATATATTTCTGGAAAGCTCTGGATGTCTACTTTTCAACGCCGTTGAGGGCGCGCCAATTGAAGTTTTGTAGCTCCAGAAAATCCATTTCGAGTGCAGGGATGTCAGATTCCAACAGCATCAGCAGTCCTTTTGTCAGCCTCTTTCAGAGTTTTGCTCAAGTCCCTCAATTTCAGCCAGAATTTACCTGAAATCATAGAAAAACACACAAACTCATAGTAAAGTCCAAAAATGTGAATTTAACATGAAAACTAATGAAAACATCCCTCAAAATAGCTAAAACTTACTAAAAACTACCTAAAAACAATGCCAAAAAGCGTATAAATTATCCGCTCATCACAACACCAAACTTAAATTGTTGCTTGTCCCCAAGCAACTGAAAATCAAATAGTATAAAAGAAGAGAATATACTATAAATTCCATAATATCAATGAATATTAATTATAATTAGATGAGCGGGACTTGTAGCTTTTTGCTTCTGAACAGTTTTGGCATCTCATTTTTTCCTTTGAAGTTTTGAATGATTGGCTTCTCTAGGAACTTAGAATCTCGGATAGTGTTATTGACTTTTCTGGTTAAGCATGTTGATTTTTGAACACAGTTACTTATGAGTCTTGGCTGTGGTCCTAAGCACTTTGTTTTCCAGTATTACCACCGGATACAAAAATGCCACAAACACATAACTGGGTGAACCTTTTCAGATTGTGACTCAGCTTGGCTAGAGTCCCCAGTTAGTGGTGTCCAGAGCTCTTAAGCACACTCTTTTGCGCTTTGGATCACGACTTTAACCACTCAGTCTCAAGCTTTTCACTTGG
>NC_029780.3:82281168-82281593 GCF_000817695.3 Arachis duranensis | reverse complement strand
TTCACTAATGAGCAAGGGAGGTTCACTTTCCCAAGTCTCATTACCAAACAACTTGGCATTCAGCTTCATGATAGCTCCTAAGTATTGAGCAATTTGCTTTCCAGTCACATCTTCATCCTCTTCAGAGGATGAATAGTCTTCAGAGCTCATGAATGGCAGAAGGAGATTTAATGGAATCTCTATGGTCTCTATATGAGCCTCAGATTCCTTTGGATCCTTAATAGGAAACTCCTTCTTGCTTGAGGGACGTCACAGGAGGTCTTCCTCACTAGGATTTTCGTTCTCCTCCTCCCTTCTGCATTCGGCCACATTGATCACATCAATGGCCTTGCACTCTCCTTTTGGATTCTCTTCTGTATTGCTTGGGAGAATACTGGGAGGAGTTTCAATGACTTTCTTACTCAGCTGGCCCACTTGTGCCTCCA
>NC_029780.3:82278477-82280657 GCF_000817695.3 Arachis duranensis | reverse complement strand
GTTGTGAATCCAACCATATTCTAGCTCTGTCTCTTACAGCAAAAGGGAAAAGCATGAGTCTGTAGACTTCAGGATTAACTCCATTCGTCTTTACAGTCTCACAGATCTGCAAGAACTCAGTTAAGAACTGATAAGGATCTTCGGATGGAAGTCCATAAAACTTGCAGTTTTGTTGCATTAAGGCAACTAGCTGAGGTTTCAGCTCAAAGTTATTGGCTCCAATGGCAGGAATGGAGATGCTTCTTCCATCAAACTTGGACTTTGGCTTTGTGAAGTCACCAAGCATTCTCCTTGCATTATTATTATTTTCGGCTGCCATCTCCTTCTCTTGTTCGAAAATTTCTGAAAGGTTACCTTTAGAATAATTTAATTTAGCTTCTCTTAATTTCCTCTTCAGAGTCCTTTAGGTTCTGGATCAATTTCAACAAGAGTGCCTTTTTCCCTGTTCCTGCTCATATGAAAGAGAAGAAAACAAGAAAAGAAAGAGGAATCCTCTATGTCACAATATAGAGATTCCCTTATGTTAGTAGAAGAAGAAAGGGGAGAAGAATCCAAACACAAGGGATATAATGAGTTCGGATTTTTAGATGAAGAGAGGTGAAGAGAAGTGTTAGTAAATAAATAATTAAATAGAATAAGAAAAGAGAAGGAGAATTTCGAAAACAATTTTAAGAAGGTGTTAGTAGTTTTCGAAAATTAAAGATAAAATATAATTGAAATTAAAATTTAAAACAATTAATTAATTAAAAATAATTTTTGAAAAAGAGAGAGGTATTTTCGAAAATTGAAGAGGGAAAGGTAGTTAGGTGGTTTTGAAAAAGATAAGAAACAAACAAAAAAAGTTAGTTAGTTGATTGACAAAGATTTGAAATCAAATTTGAAAAAGATAAGAAGATAAGAAGTTTAGATAAGATATTTTGAAATCAAATTTTGAAAAAGATAAAATTTTTGAAAAAGATAAGGTAAAAGATAAAAAGATTTAATTTTAAAATTGACTTAACTAACAAGAAACTACAAGATAAGATTCTAGAACTTTAAAGATTGAACCTTTCTTAACAAGAAAGTAACAANAAGATTCTAGAACTTAAAGATTGAACCTTTCTTAACAAGAAAGTAACAAACTTCAAATTTTTGAACCAATCACATTAATTGTTAGCTAATTTTTGAAAATTTGATATAAAGATAAGAAAAAGATTTTGAAAATATTTTGAAAAAGATTTTTGAAATTTTCGAAAAAATAATAGAAAAATTGAAAAAGATATAATTTTTGAAAAAGATTTTTGAAAAGGTAAGATTTTTAAAATTGAAATTTTGACTTGACTTGTAAGAAACAACTAATTTTTAAAAATTTTTGACCAAGTCAACCCAAAATTTCAAAAATTTGGAGGGAAATAAGGGGAAGATATTTTTTTGATTTTTGAATTTTTAAAGAAAAACACAAAAATGACCCAAAACATGAAGATTTTGGATCAAAACACATAATGCATGCAAGAACACTATGAATGTCAAGATGAACACCAAGATCACTTTGAAGATCATGATGAACATCAAGAACATAATTTTGAAAAATTTTGGTGCAAAGAAAACATGAAGACACCAAACTTAGAAATCTTTAATGCATGGACTCTAACAAACAAAAAATGCATATGAAAAACAACAGACAACACAAAACAAGAAAACATCAAGATCAAACAAGAGGACTTATCAAGAACAACTTGAAGATCATGAAGAACAGTGCATGAGATTTTCGAAAAAAATGCAAGAAAAATTTGAAAAGCATGCAATTGACACCAAACTTAAAAATTGACTCAAGACTCAAACAAGAAACACAAAATATATTTTTTTATTTTTATGATTTTATGATATTTTTTTTTGGATTTTTTTATTAATTTTTTCGAAAAACATTGTTAGAAAAATGAAAAAGAAAAGAAAAATTTTTGAAAAAGTTTTTGAAAAGAAAATTACCTAATCTGAGCAACAAGATGAACCGTCAGTTGTCCATACTCGAACAATCCCCGGCAACGGCGCCAAAAACTTGGTGGACGAAATTGTGATCCATATTCTTTTGTACTTGTATGAAATCATTATTGTGGCACCCGTTGAATTCACAACTCCGTTCAACTAACCAGCAAGTGTACTGGGTCGTCCAAGTAATAAACCTTACGTGAGTAAGGGTCGAC
>NC_029780.3:82269732-82278318 GCF_000817695.3 Arachis duranensis | reverse complement strand
AATCCTCTCGGGAAAATGGTCCTATGCACTGTCACTGCACGGCTAATCGTCTTGAGGCATCACCCTTGTTGATAGCTACATCCCATCCTCTCAGTGAAAATGGTCCAAATGCTCTGTCATAGCACGGCTAATCATCTGTCGGTTCTCAATTAGGTTGGAGTAGAATCCATTGATTCTTTTGCGTTTGTCACTAACGCCCAGCCTTCAGGAGTTTGAAGCTCGTCACAGTCATTCAATACCGGAATCCTACTCGGAATACCACAGACAAGGTGAGACTTTCCGGATCCTCATAAATGTCGCCATCTATCTAGCTTATACCACGAAGATTCTATTGGGGAATCTAAGAGATATGCGCCCGGCCTAAGGTAGAACGGAAGTGGTTGTCAATCACGCGCGTTCATAAGTGAGAATGATGATGAGTGTCACGGATCATCACATTCATCAAAGTGTTGTGCAACGTATATCTTGGAATAAGAATAAAAGAGAATTGAATAAAAAGTAATAGTGATTGTATTGAAACTTGAGGTATAGCAGAGCTCCACACCCTTAATCTATGGTGTGCAGAAGCTCCACTGTTGAAAATACATAAGTGAAAGGTTCAGGCATGGCCGAATGGCCAGCCCCCTGAGTGATCAAGATACCGAATAATCAAAGGCTAAACAGTCAAGAGATTAAACTGTCAAAAGATGTCTGATACAATAGTAACTTATCCTATTTATACTAGACTAGCTACTAGGGTTTACATGAGTAAGTAATTGATGCATAAATCCACTTCCGGGGCCCACTTGGTGTATGCTTGGGCTGAGCTTGATCTATCCACGAGCTGAGGCTTTTCTTGGAGTTGAACTCCAAGTTATGACGTGTTTTGGGCGTACAACTCCGGATCATGACGTTTTTCTGGCGTTTAACTCCAGACAGCAGCATGTACTTGGCGTTCAACGCCAAGTTACGTCGTCAATTTCCGAACAAAGTTTGGACTGTTATATATTTCTGGAAAGCTCTAGATGTCTACTTTCGAACGCCGTTGAGAGAACGCCAATTGGAGTTCTGTAGCTCCAGAAAATCCATTTCGAGTGCAGGGATGTCAGATTCCAACAGCATCAGCAGTCCTTTTGTCAGCCTCTTTCAGATTTTGCTCAAGTCCCTCAATTTCAGCTAGAATTTACTTGAAATCACAGAAAAACACACAAACTCATAGTAAAGTCCAGAAATGTGAATTTAACATGAAAACTAATGAAAACATCCCTCAAAGTAGCTAAAACTTACTAAAAACTACCTAAAAACAATGCCAAAAAGCGTATAAATTATCCGCTCATCAGTCAATCAAACAGCATCCAATTTATCATTCAATTCATACACAATTCTCATGAAATCATTCAAAATTCACAATGTTTGCTTGAATCATGGTATGATTGCATTTTCACCCAAATACTTGCTTATTTCCTAAGAAAATGCATGAAACCAACCTAAAGCATAAAAAAAATGGCTAGTAAAACTAGCCAAGATGCCCTGGCATCACAACACCAAACTTAAAGCTTGCTTGTCCCCAAGCAAGAAAAGAACTATGCACAAAGAATTCTCTTTAATTGGAATGTATTGAAGAGTTGCTTATGATGCCTTAGTGGGTGAAGTGAATAAGTGACAGTGGGGTAAACTCTAATTTGTATGCTTATGCAAAGATTCCAGTGCTCATTAGTCCTCACATTTTGGAAGTCTTAGATCTTAGGACTTTCATTCAAATAATATTATGGAGGCCTCTTTATAGATTGTCACCTTGAAGCAGCACTTATTTTCTAGCATTTTTCTTTCATTTTGGGATTTGGCCTCGACTCTAGGTGTCATGTATCAAAGCGGCTTTTTAAGATAAGCTTTCAATCAATACTCCCAAACCAGTTGGTCTAAGGTATTAGGTGTTGAAGCACCCCTTAGGATTTACTTGCTCAAGCCTCTCTCTTTGATACAAATTCACCACAAGCATTTAACTAGGACAATAACTCTTTGAGTTCTTGTTTCTTTCTTTTTCTTCCTAGTAATTGATGCTCAGAGCCTTGGGCTTGTTCTTTATTTTTCTTTTTCTTTTGTTTTCTTTTGTTACTGCTTCTTGGATCAATAGATGTTTGAGAAATTCCATAATGCTTCTCTAAACTTTATTTCCTGTCTATGAGCTCCCATGCAAGTTTTCATAAACATGCAACCTCAATACACAATCATACAATCAGAACCTCCACTCCTCTTAATCTTTTGCTTGCCCCATGATTTATAAAATTCTTCAATATTTTCCTTTCAAAAGAATGATTTCTTTGTTGCATTCTTAAAGATATTGGGTGCAAGTAAAATTCAAGATGATAATCATGATATCATAGCAACATGTTACAAATTAAATATCAAATTATGCTTATTCACAAGGAGTAATCATACATGCATGCAAAGGAAATATAAGACAATCATGCAATTTAAAGTGCTGAAAATAAATAAGAGGAAAAAGGAACTTTACCACCTTGTAATTCATCTTCATTGTTGTTGCCCTTTTTCTCCTATTCTTCCCTTCCCACACCAAACTTAGACTGCTTGCTTATACTTAAGCAACAATTAAAACAGTGGTGATGGGGTCTATGATGAATCATGAATGTCTTAGAATGAAGTGTGAGTATGCATGTGTTTCAGCAAGCAAGATTAAGGACACAATAAAGGCACAAGAGATACAAATAGGGACATTTTGATTGCATTAATAAGTGGTGTTGGCATGGTACTTTGCATGAAAGTTAAGTGGCAACACCAAACTTAGTGTGCCACTGTCAATCTAGAATGTTGCAAGTACCCAGTGAAGATTGAAATTCAAATTGTTGCATGGCAACACCAAACTTAGAGTGCAATCATATGCCAAATTATTGAAAGTAAACTAAGCAAAGCAAGAAAATGTTACCTATGGTTGGGTTACCTCCCAACAAGCGCTCTTTTAATGTCATTAGCTTGACATGTTGTTCACGACTTTCTTCCTCTTCTTCCAGTTTGTTAAGAGGAATGACCTCAAGAGGAAATAGGAGCCAGTTAATGCCCCTTGTTTAAAGTGCCTCTCCCCAGCAAGCTTTCTTCTGTTGTTGGCTTGAGTAAACTTGCTTGTTGGGGTAGGGGTGGGATGGCTTTTGGTTGACCTTTTCTTCTTCATGGATATTGTCCTTCTTTTCTTGGTCACCATCCTCTTTTTAGTGCTCATGTTGATTGCCTTCACCACCTTGATTTTAGGACTTGGGTGTTGTATGATGGTTGGAGCATCCTCTTTATCAAGTGCTTCTTGAATTGGTGGTTCAATGAACTCACCCTCTATGCAATTCTCTGTTTCATTGGAGTAGTGTGGACTCCCTTGATTGACTTCCTCCCTTGTTCTTGACCGTTGAATGCACTCCTCTGTTTCTGGAGAGAGTGAAGTGGTCTCTCTTTGTGATTTCAGCTCTTTAATGAATTGTTCTTCAGAATAGAGTTGTGCATTCTGTCTCAATTTTTCTTCATGGTCCCTTTCTGCTATTTTCTCCTCTTCGATTGTCTGCATTGTTTTTTCAAGGAGGAGTTCTATCCTAGTGAGTATATCTTCTTCTCTACTTCTTTTGAGTTCTTCAAGGATGAGTTCCATCCTAGCAAGTCTATCTAAAGGAGATTGGGTAGGTTGTAATGGTTAGTTGGGGTTGGCTTGTGAATGGAATTGGTTGTTTTGTGGTTGTGTGTTCTGAAAGTGGTATGAGTCTTGTGGGTAGTGGATTGAGTTTTGTGGATGATGAAATGAATTGTATGGATTTGGGATAGACCTTTGTGCTGAGGCATACTCAAATGATGAAGAATTTAGGCATGTAAAACTTGGAGGTGAGGTTGTATAATTGAGAGGTGATGGCTTTTGATGAATAGGGTATGAATGAGTGAAATTTCTTTGGTTCTGATCTCCCCAGGCATAGCTTGAGTAGTGCTCAAAGTCATCAAAATATGAACCATCTTGTGGCTCTGGAAAGTACCCCATTTCATGTTTTTGATACTCCCACCCACCATGAGTATAGTAAAGTGGATCATTCTGTGGTGGTGTAGAGTTTCCCATGAAATTTGATTGACTACCATATGATGGATGCTCCTTTTTTTCCTACAGAAAGCTTTGTCTCAAACAATAATCACCAAAAGAAATTGGAATCTCCATTGTCACAGATGAGGAAATTCCCAGTGAGGCAATATCACAAATAGTTGGTTAGAAAAAGAAAATAAAGAAACTAGAGAAAACAATAACAAAAAAAAGTGTCTAATCTAGTAAATCAATCAACTGGTAGTTTGTTAATCACAATTAATCCCCGGCAACGGCGCCATAAACTTAATGCAGGTGGAAACTGTCTCTCAACAAATTTCCTTCGGCAAGTGTACCGAATTGTCGTCAAGTAAAACTTACAATAGAGTGAGGTCGAATCCCACAAAGATTAACGGATTAAGCAATCAATGGTTAATTAATTATCCTAGTTAGACGAATCATATTGGAGTGATAGGTAACAAGAAAATGTAAATGGCAGAAAAGTAAAGAAAGCAATAAAGTGCAGAGGAGTAAAATGGCAAGAAAAGTAAATGTAAGAACTAAAAATAAAATGAACATTGGGATCAAGAGATATTGCAATCCTCCGGATTAAGTTCATTCTCATCTCTTCCTCAATCATTCATTGATCTCCTTGGCAATCTTAAGTGATCGAATTACAATTACTTGTAATTCAATCTCTCAAATCTTGATCAATAGCCAATTCCTTAGTCAATTGCTCATGAGAAGAGATGAAGTATGGTCACTGATTATACCACATGCATTCCCAAATCAAGTGTTGGAGGATTATAGTCACATATCCTTCCAAGCCCAATTTGGTACAACATGAGAAAGCATTTCTAGCATGATCTCTTCATTCCTCTTCCAAGGTTCAGAAGAGATCCAAGTATGAATAGCTTCTTTTCCAAGATAACTACCCAATTGGATGAAGATCGAAAGCTTTCAAGCAAAATCAAGAGAAAAGATAGAAGAAGAAGAATAAGAACTACACTTAATCCGTTGAATCACAATAGAGCTCTCTAACCCAATGAAAAGAGTTAGTTGGTCATTGCTCTAACAAAATAGAAAAGAAAGAAAGTGTATAAAAGTAAAGATGAAGATTAAAACTGAAATTGAAACTTCAAAATTCATAAAAATGAAAAGTACAAAGAAAGAGAAAGAAAAGTGTGTGAGGGGAGGGAGTCCGAAGACCCCTCGTCAATCCGCCATTCCAAAATTTCCTTCCGTCCAATCCCCCTCAATGTAAAAACTAAGGCCTTTATATAGGCTCTCCTAAATTATAAAATGAAATTAAAAGCAAATTACAATTAAATGAAAATTCGTATTCTAGATGCTTCTTGTGGCCTTGATTGGTTGACACTTGTGGGCTTGCTTCCTTGAGGTTGGGTGGTCCTTGAAAGAGAAGTGATCAAATTGAGGCCCATGTGCTAAAGTTAGTGCTAAAGTTAGCCACACTAACGCTACAAGTGTGGCGTTAGAGCTAAAGTTATTGTAGCTAACGTTGCACTTGCTGCCTAGTTGGTGTTTTTGGGGCTTAAACGATGCCTCTTGTTTGTGCTCCAATTTCATGCCCACTATAAAGTATTATATATCGTTGGAAAGCTCTGAATGTCATCTTTCTAACGCAACTGGATTCACCTCAATTGGATCTCTATAACTCAAGTTATGCTCCTTTGAAGTGGATATGGTCGCTGGCATGGTCGCTAGCATTAATGGAAAACTTGAGTGCCAATAACGCTAGTGACCGGGGTTTTATTATTGCCAGTTTATGGAGTTCAAACTTAATGTCCACCCCATACTATTATATATTGTTGGAAATTCCTGGATGTCTACTTTCCAACGCTTTTAGAAGCGCATCATTTGGAGCTCTACAGCTCGAGTTATACTTCTTGGAATGTGAAGAGGTCAGCTGGCCTTACTACAGGTTGATACCATGTTCATCTTTGCACTTTCGGGGCAAGTTTTCTCCCTCAAATTTAGTGTCCACCATGTAGTGCCATATATGCTTGGAAAGCTCTGGAATCCTACTTTTCAATGCCACTGAAATCACCTCATTTGGAGTTTTGTGGCTCAAGTTATTCTTGTTTGAAGAAGGCATGGTCAGGCTTCCAGGTGGGAATTTTTGCCCACGTTAACTACCACGTTAAATAAGTTAACGTGGGAGTTAACGTGGCTCATTGTGGCTTGTGTGGGCTCCTTCCAACGTTAGTGACAATGTTGGGTGTCACTAATGTTGGCGATCACCTTTCTTCTTCACGTTAACTTCCACGTTAACTAAGTTAACGTGGGAGTTAACGTGGCTTCTTGGGGATAGTGTGGGTTCCTTCCAACGTTAGTGACAATGTTTGGTGTCACTAACGTTGTCGACAACCTTGTTTATTCACGTTAGCTTCCACGTTAACTAGGTTAACGTGGGAGTTAACGTGGCTTCTTGTGACTTGGCCAACGTTAGTGATAAAGTTGAATGTCACTAACGTTGGCGTCCCATTTTCTTCTTAACGTTAGAGGCCACGTTAACTAAGTTAACGTGACAACTAACGTGGCCACTTATGAGCTTGGTCCAACGTTAGTGATAATGTTAAGTGTCACTAACGTTGGCTCCATTTCCTTTCTTCAAAGTTAATGCCACTAACTTTTCTCACTAACGTTGGGGCTTTCCTTCCTTCCACGTTAGTGTAACTAACGTAGCCACTAACGTGGCTCTTCTCTTCTTCTTTTGGCCTGAAGTCAATCAAACAAAGTGCATCAAAGTCTTGCTCTTAATCATGGGATCATGCATCATCCAATTTATCATATAATTCATGCATAATTCTCATGAAATCATTCAAAATTCACAATGTTTGCTTGAATCATGGTATGATTGCATTTTCAACCAAATACTTGCTTATTTCCTAAGAAAATGCATGAAACCAACCTAAAGCATAAAAAAAATGGCTAGTAAAACTAGCCAAGATGCCCTGGCATCATTGATGCTCTTGTATATAGAAAGAAAAAAAATGAGAAAAACAAAAGAAAAAAAAGAAAAGAAAAAGAAAAAATAGAAAAATGAAAGAAAAAAAGAAGAAAAATAATAAAAGGGGACAAAATACCCCAAAGTGAAGCTCAATAAAATCAATGCATAAGTGTTGTGAAATGAAAAGGGATACATGAGTATGTGAAAAGGTGAAAAATGGGTAGTTAGGCTAGCTTTGAAATTGTATAGGATGTCATAGGTTAGGTGGGAAGTTTAAGCTTATCAAAGATTCAAATTTCAAGCTCACTTAACCATATATGCATCATACCTTGACCCTAGCCCCATTATAACCAAAGAAAAGACCTCATGATACTTGTATGCATGCATGAAATATATGTTGATTGTTAGAAGAAGAACAAATCTTAGAAAGCATGATTAGGAGAGAATTGAGTGAATCGACCCAAAACACTTGAGCGAATAGAGTGCAAACACTTCCAGTGAGGGTTCGATGCTCAATTACATGTTTCCACATATGATCATCTCTTCATGCAAGTTTGTAAAAATATTTAATAACTCAATTTAATTGTGGATTAGACTTGCTAGTCCTTAGCCCTTGTGCATATATGCTTCTTGGGAATTGATTTATTTTGACCAAGTAATTGCATTCATATAGATAGCTGCATATAGTTTACTTACAATAAATAAATATCGATACCCTTTATTTCTCTCTTGGCTTAAGCATGAGAACATGCTTGGTTTAAGTGTGGGGAGGTTGATAAACCCCATTTGTAGGGTTTATCTTGTATTGATTTTAAGAGATTTTATCACCTTTTACCCACATTTATTCAATGAAATAGCATGGTTTTGTGATTGTCTCCTTATTTGTGTTTAGATGTGAAAACATGCTTTTAGACCCTCAATTTGATGATTTTTATTTACCTTTGATTCCACTAGATGCCTTGATATGTTTGCTAGTGATTTCAGATTGAAAAGGCTAGGAATGGACCAAAGGAGTGAAGGGGAAAGCATGCAAATTGGAGAAATCATGAAAAGTCAAAGAAGTTGAACTCGCCCATGGACGCGCGTGCGCACCTGGCGCTTGCGTGCACCTTGCGAATCACCCCATGGACGCGTACGCGTGCTGTGCTCGTACGCGTCGGTGCTGGTTTATGATTTTTTTTAATGAAAACGTGACCAACGAATTCTCAAGGGTTGTGGGGCCCAATCCCAACCAACTTGGCGCCAAAGATGCTATTTAAAGCCAAGGATTAAAGAGCAAAGGGACATTAGATCATTCACACACATTAGGATTAGTTTTAGAGTAGTTTTAGAGAGAGACGCTCTCACTTCTCTCTAGAATTAGGATTAGGTTTAGGTTAATCTCTCATCTTAGATCTAGGTTTAATTCATGCTTTTATTCACTTTTCCTTTATCAATTCTTAATCTTCTCCTCTTCCTCTCTCTAGTTATGTACTTTACTTCTTGTAATTCTTCATCTTGTTATGGATAGATTGTTATTCTTTTATTTCCTCTTTCAACAATGCAATTTGAGGTAATTCATGATAATTATGATTTT
>NC_029780.3:82229314-82269587 GCF_000817695.3 Arachis duranensis | reverse complement strand
TTACTAATGTCCAAGTAATTGATGATTGGGACCTATTGACTCTAGTTCTCACTTATTGAATTAGTGGAGAGTTAGGACTTATGGACTAGGATTGATATAGCTCATTTGACTTTCCTTTACTACTAGTTAGAGGATGATTTAATGAGATTAATCCTTGCCAATTCTCATATTGTGGTTAGTGATTAGGATAGAGATCCTTGACCACCAACCCTTGCCAAGACCTTTTTAGGCCTTAGTTTACTTTCTTGCCATTTATCTTTCATGTTTCTTATTAAAACCCCAAAAATAACTCACAACCAATAACAAAACACTTCATAACAATTCCTAGGGAGAACGACCCGAGGTTTGAATACTTCGGTTATTAATTTTAGGGGTTTGTTACTTGTGACAAACAATCTTTTGTATGAAAGGATTATTGTTGGTTTAGAAACTATACTTGCAACAAGAATTCATTTGTGAAATTCTAAACCGTCAAAAATCCAATCATCAGCGATCTGTAGAATCTCAGAAGTCACTGGCAGTGTTTCTGGGCCGGATTTCAACCCAGTTTTCGGCCCAGAAACACAGACTAGAGCCAAGGAACATGCAGAAACAAGGGACAACATTCATCCCACACAATTTTTAGTTTTAGATCTAGTTTGTACTCCTCCTCTAGGTTTTTCTCTCTACACATTCATAGTTCTTAGGATTTTATTTTCTATTGCTTTTTGCATCAGGATATTGAGAAGAGTTATTACCTCATCAAGACTTTGTCATTCTAGTTCGTTTTCTTTACTTGGCTTTACTCTTCCATGTCCTTTAATTTACTCAATTCTATTATTGGATTATTTTATAATTTATTAATACAAGAATTACCTTTATTTTTAATTGATTCCTTTGAGTTTTTATTTAACATGTCTTTCTTTAATTCCTTTTCCTATGTTATGAGTTCTACATTCACAATGAGCGAGTAGTTCCCTAACTTGATAGGGAGTTGATTGAAAGGAACCCTTGAGTTGGGGTGCTTAAAGGAAAAATTGTAATTGGGTTCATTGTTGGAATGCCCTCTAGTCACTGACATTAATCCTTTTCAATGAGCGGATTGGGACTTATGAATAGAAACAACATTCCAACTTGTTTGACTCTCCTTTACCTAGTAAGGGATAACTAAACAGAGCAACCTTCAATTATCAATTAATCTTGAGAGTACTTCAACAAGAATAGGGTTTCCAACTAATCTACTCCCAGTCAAGGCTTTTATTTAAAATTAATTAAATTCTCTAAATTAATTTCCTGTTTATCAACTCAACCTTTTTAAAAACACCTGATTGATAAAATAGCACATCTCTCTACAACTCGTTGGGAGATGACCTAGGATTCGTATTCCTAGTACTTGCAACATATTTCTATTGATAATTTCTTAACTTGCCAATTTCTGCCACGTCAACCCTATTTAGATTAAGGAGGGAAGCAAGAGGGAAGAGAGTCGTTGGTGCTGAGGAAAAGGAAGAGTATTTTGAAACAAACATGGAGGAGAATATGGAGAATCATCATGATTAAGAAGTTCATAACCATGCCAGGGGAGGCCCAGTCAATCATGATGGGCAAGAAAGGAGAGTCTTAGGTTCCTACATCAACCCAAATCCAGGGAATTGTGGTAGTAGCATCCTAAAGCCAACAATTCCTGCCAATAATTTTGAGCTAAAGCCTCAGCTCATTACACTTGTTCAGAATAATTGCTCATATGGAGGAAGTGCCCAAGAAGATCCTAATCAACATCTCAACACATTCTTGAGGATATGTGATACTGTAAAGTCCAACGGGGTACACCCTGACATCTACAAACTACTCTTGTTCCCTTTCTCACTCAGAGATAAGGCAGCAAAGTGGTTGGAATCATTCCCCAAGGATAGCCTAACTACATGGGAGGAGGTCGTGAACAGATTCCTTGCTAGATTCTACCCTGCACAAAGAATCAATAGGCTGAGAGCTGAGGTGTAAACTTTCAGACAACAAGATGGAGAAACACTCTATGAGGCCTGGGAGAGATTCAAAGATCTGACAAGAAGATGCCTACCAAAAATGTTCAATGAGTGGGTACAACTATATATCTTTTATGAGGGACTATCCTATGAAGCAAAGAAGGCAGTGGATCATTCTTCAGGAGGCTCACTCAACAAAAAGAAAACCATTGAAGAGGCCATAGATGTCATTGAGACTGTAGCTGAAAATGAGTATTTCTATGCCTCAGAAAGGACTCAAAAGAAGGGAGTGCTAGAACTCAACTCTGTAGATGCTTTGTTAGCTCAAAACAAGGCAATTACAGCTCAAATAGCAGCCTTAACCAAGAGGATAGAGGCCAACCAAGCCTTAGTTATTCAAGACCAAACTCCTCAACAAGAAGGTAATGCATCAGAATCTGAAGGTGACTGGGAACAAGCTAATTATGTGCACAATTCATTCAGAAGACCATATGACCCACACTCTAAGACATACAACCCAGGTTGGAAGAAGCACCCAAACTTTGGATGGGGAAATCAACAAAACCACAACCAGGACCACAACAAGCCTTATCCATCAAATCAGCATCCCAACCACAACCTCAACCATCAAACAAGAAACCATAAACCCTACCATAACTCACAAAACACATCATACCATAACAACCAACCCATACACAACAACCTCAATCAAGATGCACCATCCTCAACTATGCAACCATGCGAAATCAAGAGCAACTTTGAGAGAATGGAGGTTGCAATAGCACAACTGTCATCCCAGATTTCAGGGGCAGTCACCTCCCTCATGGACAGACAAGCACAAACTGACAGAAGGATAGATGCTAATCAAGAGGAATACAGGTCAAATATGAAAAATCAAGGTGCAGCAATCTCAAAGTTGGAAGCACAAGTGGGGATTTTATCCAAGCGAATCCCACTTTCCACACACACATTTCCCAGCGATATCATGACTAACCCAAGAGGGGAATGCAAAGCCATAACTTTAAGAAGTGGGAAGGTTGTAGAGGAAGGAACCCCAAGCAAAGATAATCATGAAGAGGTTGCACCAAAACATGGGAATGAGGATGAAGGGGAGATTCCACCTTCACTTCCACTAAAACCAGTTTTAAAGTCCTATGTGCCAAAGGCACCATAACTGCAAAGACTGAGAAAAGATGGGAAGGATGGCCAGTTTTCTAAGTTCCTAGAGATCTTTAAGAGGCTCCAAATCAACATACCATTTGCTGAGGCATTAGAACAAATGCCACTCTATGCCAAGTTCTTGAAGGAGCTTATAACCAAAAAGAGGAAATGGGAGGCAAAAGAAACCATAGTATTGACTGAAGAATGCAGCGCCATCATACAGAAGAAGTTACCTCAAAAGCTGAAGGACTCAGGGAGTTTTCAAATCCCCTGCATCATAGGAGACATCACTATTGAGAAAGCTTTGTGTGATTTGGGAGCTAGCATAAATCTTATGTCCCTAACCATGATGAGAAGGATGAAGATTGAGGAAGCCAAGCCAATAAGAATGGCACCCCAATTGGCTGACAGAACATTTAAGTTTCCATATGGGGTGGTGGAAGACTTGCTAGTGAAAGTAGGAGAGTTCATTTTCCCTGCTGATTTTGTTGTGCTGGACATGGAAGAAGAGGCCAACACGTCAATTATCCTAGGAAGACCATTTCTAGCTATTGCTGGAGCCATCATTGATGTGCAGAAAGGGAAACTAGTCTTGAGATTGCATGAAGAGAAAATGGTCTTCAACGTCTTTAAAGCAATGAGTTACCCAAAGGAACCCATAGGAGAATGCATGCTGGTAGACATCATGGAACAGATAGTTCAAGAAGTCATGGGAGAAGAATAATGTGAAGAAAATATTGAGCTGGAGCAAGCAACAGATGGAAAACTACCACAAGAAACCATGAGGAACTCAATCATGCCAACCACCACAGACAACAAAGATGCAGAGTCACCAAAACTAGAGCTGAAAGCTTTACCACCCAGCTTGAAGTATGCATATCTAGGTGCTAACAACACTTACCCAGTAATCATAAATTCAAGTCTAAGTAAGGAACAAGAAGAGGAACTTATCCAAGTGCCGAGACAACACAAGGATGCCATAGGATGGACACTTTCAAATTTAAAGGGGATCAATCCTTCAATGTGCATGCATAAAATCTTACTTGAAGAGGATGCCAAACCCTCAAGACAGCAACAAAGGAGGCTGAACCCAACTATAAATGAAGTGGTTCAGAAAGAAGTGTTGAAATTGTGGCAAGCAGTGGTGATCTACCCCATCTCAGACAACCCTTGGGTAAGCCCGGTGCAAGTAGTTCCTAAGAAGGGAGGGATCACTGTTGTGGCAAATGAGAAGAATGAACTGATACCCATAAGGACGGTGACCGGATGGCGTATGTGCATTGACTACCGAAAACTTAATGAAGCCACCCGGAAGGATCACTTTCCCCTACCCTTCATGGATCAAATGCTTGAAAGATTGGCAGGACATGAGTATCATTGTTTCCTAGATGGATATTCGGGCTACAACCAAATTGTTGTAGACACCAAGGATCAGGAAAAAACTTCATTTACTTGTCCATATGGTGTCTTTGCTTATAGGAGAATGCCCTTTGGATTGTGCAATGCACCTGCAACATTCTAAAGGTGCATTCTCTCCATTTTTTCAGATATGATTGAGAAGTTCATAGAAGTATTTATAGATGACTTCTCTATGTTTGGGGACTCATATTCTGGTTGCCTATACCATCTTTCTCTTGTGCTAAAAAGGTGTCAAGAAACCAACCTAGTTTTAAACTGGGAGAAGTGCCATTTTATGGTGACTGAAGGGGTGGTTCTTGGTCACAAGATTTCAAAAGATGGCATAGAAGTAGACAGAGCAAAAGTGGAAGTAATTGAAAAATTACCTCCACCTTGCAATGTCAAAGTAATCAGAAGCTTTTTGGGACACGCTGGGTTCTATAGGAGATTTATTAAAGTTTTTTCAAAGATTGCAAAACCCCTTAGCAACCTACTTGTCTCAAATACTCCTTTTGTTTTTGATAGAGAATGCATGGTAGCCTTTGATGAACTCAAAAAGAAACTCTCCTCTGCACCTATCATAGCACCACCAAGCTGGGATCTTCCCTTTGAACTAATGTGTGATGCATCTGATTTTGCTGTTGGTGCTGTTCTAGGATAGAGGAAAGATAAGCTAGTACATGTTATTTACTATGCTAGCAAGGTCCTTAATAAGAATCAAAGGAACTATACCACGACAGAGAAAGAACTTTTAGCCATAGTTTTGCTTTTGATAAGTTTAGATCATATCTCATTGGCTCAAAAGTAATTGTGTTCACTGATCATGCAGCACTCAAGTACTTGCTTACCAAATAAGAATCTAAGCCCAGACTAATAAGGTAGATCTTGCTACTCCAAGAATTTGATATTGAGATTAAAAATAGAAGCGGAGCAGAGAACAAGGTAGCTGACCACCTCTCAAGGATCCCACAAGAAGAAGAAATGCAGCAAGTAGCAGTAAATGAAAGCTTTCCTAATGAACAATTGATGATGATTCGAGTAGCCCCTTGGTTCATAGACATAGCTAATTTCAAGGCCATTGGGGAGCTACCAACTAATATTAATAAGCACATGAGGAGGAAGCTAATAAAGGATACCAAACACTACATCTGGGATGACCCTTATTTGTTCAAAAAGTGTACTGATGGTGTCCTAAGAAGGTGTATATCCCATGAAGAAGGCAGGAAGTGTTATGGCAGTGCCATGGAGGTCACTTCAGTGGAGAAAGGACAATAGCAAAAGTGCTTCAATCCGGATTTTACTGGCCAACAATGTTTAAGGACGCCAAGGAAATGGTGTCAAGGTGTGATGAATGTCAAAGAGCTGGAAATCTAACCAAGAGGAATGAGATGCCACAGCAATACATACTAGAGCTGGAACTATTTGATGTATGGAAAATAGATTTCATGGGACCCTTCCCAACCTCCTACTCAAATAACTACATATTAGTGGCTGTTGATTATATTTCAAGATGGTTAGAGGCCATAGCTACTGCAACAAATGACAACAAGGTTGTGATAAGTTTCTTGAGAAGGAACATCTTCAGCAGATTTGGAGTGTCCAGAGCTCTCATTAGTGATGGAGGGTCACACTTCTGCAACAAACAACTGGAAGCACTCCTTCTCAGATTTGGAGTAAAGCACAAAGTGGCAACTCCATACCACCCATAGACCAACGGGCAAGCTGATATCTCCAACAGAGAGCTGAAACGAATCCTTGAAAAAATTGTTGGAAGTTCAGCAAAGGATTGGTCTAGAAGCTAGACGATGCTCTATGGGCCTACAGGACAGCCTTCAAGACCCCCATTGGGATGTCACCATACCAACTAGTATTTGGCAAGGCTTGCCACTTGCCAGTTGAACTGGAGCACAGAGCATTTTGGGCTCTAAAACTATAGAATTTTGATGAGCAAGCTGCTGGAGAAAAGAGATTAATGCAACTCAATGAACTGGAAGAGTTTAGAAATCAAGCATATGAGAATGCAAAAATCTACAAAGAGAACACAAAAAGGTGGCTTGACCAAAAGATAGCAAGAAGGGAGTTCACTAAAGGACAGAAGGTGTTACTCTACAACTCAAGACTCAAGTTCTTCCCTGAAAAACTTAAGTATCGATGGTCAGGACCTTTCACCATACTAAAAGTGTTTCCCTATGGTCATGTAGAGCTCATGGAAAACAAGACTCAGAGAACTTTTTCTGTCAATGGCTATAGACTCAAACACTACTTGGGAGGCTCCTTGGAGGAGCAGAGAGTGAGCTACAAGCTTAGCTAAAGATGAAGGAATGTCAAGCTAATGACAATAAAGAAGCGCTAGTTGGGAGGCACCCCAACACTTTATCCTTTTTGATTTAATTGCTTTTCTTAGAAGTAGTTTAAATTTTGTTGATAGTTTAATTTTTAGTAATTAGGATTAGTTGCAATTGTAGATTAGGAAGTTTGATATTAGCTTTGATAGTTAGATCCTCTTTACACTCGTTTATTTCTTTCTATCTGGGAGTTGCAACTTGATGAATGCATAACTAATGATGAGTGAATGGGCTGAGAACTAGCTAAAGTGCTAAGTTTGGTGTGGCCTCTTACACACTTAATCTAGGCTTACAAACAATTAATAGTTTGAATTTGAAGAGTAAGCCCAAAGATTAAGTTTGGTGTGGCTACCACCAATGATCACATAGCAGCCCAAGTCACCCAATTTGAAAGCACTTAATGCTTTGGGTAAGAACATGAACGTGATTTAATGAGTTCAGAGGAGTTAGAATCAAAAGAAAATGAAAAGATTGATGTTATTCCACTCTTATGAACACATTAAATACATAATAATGAAACCAATTTATTAAGATGTCAAAGAATTAAGTTTGGTGTCCCAAGTGACACCCATCAGTTGCAACCCAATTTATTCTTGATGAGAAAGAATGTGAACGGGTTATTTTATCATCACTAATGGGTTCAATTTCAATTTTAGGAGAGAAGATGGGGCCTACATGGTAAACAACTCACATTAGCTATGTGAGGGGGAAATCCATTGACTACAGCCTCTCTAGCATAGAAAGAATGCTAATGGTGAAGAGGACAAGCTCCACTCGGAGCTATAAAGAGAGAATGAAGCAGCAAGACCCTAGGTTTGAGGAAATTCTGAGTGAAATCTGTGTGATGAATGTGCAGTGGATAAATGACAAGGATGGGACACCCAACCAATTGAGGAGAAGAGATTTGAGCCCCCAAGCTAGAGAGTGGATATAATTTGTGAGGAGGTCCCTAATCCCCACATCCAACACTTCAGAGGTGACCAAGGAGAGAGCTGTGCTCATCTACAACATCATGAAAGGAGAAAACATCAATGTGGGGGAGATGATTGCCAACAACATCAACAAAGTGCTGAAAAGCACCAGTGACAACACAAGGTTGGCATTCCCCAGCATTATACCGAGGCTATGTGATGAGGCTAGAGTTGAAAAGATCATTGATGAGGTGATTGTGAAGCAAGACAAGTTCATAACTGCCGAAAAGATGGCCAAAGTGGTGGCTATCCACCCACTCAACAGGGCTAGAGAACGAAGAGCTCATGCTCATGAACCACAACAACAACAAGAAGAGGGGGAGGCAGAAGAGCAACCTCACTTCCTAGCACTTAAACTACCACCACACTACCAATATCAATAATTTCCAGAGGGATTCAATTGGAAGCAATTGCAAGGAGATGTACACCAAATGAAGGGAGACCTACACCACTTGAGGAATGTCAATCAATTTAAGGAGGCTCAGCAACAACAATGGAGTCAAGTCAACCAAAACATTCAACAACTCCAAGAGAATTGGGAGCATATGAGGAAGGAGCAGCAAGAACAATTTGACTGGAGAGAAGTGCAAATAGCACTGGATAAAATAGGAGAGCAATGCAAGTGGCAACAGAGGAACTTGGGCCGAATTTAGACATCTCTATGATGCCAGGACCATATCCAGGAGGCAGTATAACATCAACACACAAGCGAAGCTGAATCACTTGTGTAACTGGTGCACGAAATTGCAATTCCGCACAACTAACCAGCAAGTGCACTGGGTCGTCCAAGTAATACCTTACGTGAGTAAGGGTCGATCCCACGGAGATTGTCGGCTTGAAGCAAGCTATGGTTATCTTGTAGATCTTAGTCAGGATATCAATAATTATCAGGGTTGATTGTGAGAAGTAAAAGAACATGAAATAAGTACTTGTTTTGCAGTAATGGAGAACAGGTTGAGGTTTTGGAGATGCTCCATCTTCTGAATCTCTGCTTTCCTACTGTCTTCTTCTTCAAGCACGCAATGCTCCTTCCATGGCAAGCTGTATGCAAGGGTTTCACCGTTGTCAGTGGCTACCTCCCATCCTCTCAGTGGAAATGTTCAACGCACCCTGTCACGGCACGGCTATCCATCTGTCGGTTCTCAATCAGGCAGGAATAGAATCCAGTGATTCTTTTGCGTCTGTCACTAACGCCCATGAGTGTCACAGATCATCACATTCATCAAGTTGAGGAGCAAGTGATATCTTATAACAAGAATAAGCTGAATTGAATAGAAGAACAATAGTAATTGCATTAATACTCGAGGTACAGCAGAGCTCCACACCTTAATCTATGGTGTGTAGAAACTCCACCGTTGAAAATACATAAGTATGAGGTCTAGGCATGGCCGAATGGCCAGCCTCCCAATGATCTAAGAACTAAAATGTCCGAAGATTTTTAATACAATAGTAAAAGGTCCTACTTATAGAGAACTAGTCTCCTAGGGTGTACAGAGATGAGGTAAATGACTTAAAAATCCACTTCCGGGCCCACTTGGTGTGTGCTTGGGCTGAGCATTGAAGCATTTTCATGTAGAGACTTCTCCTGGAGTTAAACGCCAGCTTTTATGCCAGTTTGGGCGTTTAACTCCAATTTTTATGCCAGTTCCAGCGTTAAACGCTGGGAATTCTGAAGCTGATTTGTAATGCCGGTTTGGGCCATCAAATCTCGGGCAAAGTATGGACTATTATACATTGCTGGAAAGCCCAGGATGTCTACTTTCCAACGCCGTTGAGAGCGCGCCAATTGGGCTTCTGTAGCTCCAGAAAATCCACTTCGAGTGCAGGGAGGTCAGAATCCAACAGCATCTGCAGTCCTTTTCAGTCTCTGAATCAGATTTTTGCTCAGGTCCCTCAATTTCAGCCAGAAAATACCTGAAATCATAGAAAAACACACAAACTCATAGTAAAGTCCAGAAAAGTGAATTTTAACTAAAAACTAATAAAAATGTAATAAAAACTAACTAAAATATACTAAAAACATACTAAAAACAATGCCAAAAAGCGTACAAGTTATCCGCTCATCAGTAACACTGTAGCCGCTCTAAACCCAGGTTACCTAACCTTCATGCAAGGGATGGAAGAGCTAAGTGCAAGACAAGAGGAAATCCTAGCCAAACATAAGGAAGATGAGAGGAATTACATGAGGAGGTTAGAATTTTGGAAGCCCAAGGATACCAAAGCTCAAGAAGGTTCCTCCAAGCCAGATGAAGGTGGCTCATCCCCTCCCAAGAAGAAGGACAAAGGGAAGGGGCCAATGAACTAAAGATGAAGCTGCTCAAGGTTGTTGAGTCCCATGGTTGACACTTTCCAATTTCTGAATTCTGTTTAAGCTTTTTCTTTATTTACTTCTTGAATAATCATGCTAGGATAGTTTATGTTTGATGCTTAGTTTCAATTCTTGTTTGAAGTATTTATGAGTTTTTTTTAAAAGAAAGAAAATGCCATGTATTTCAAGTCTTCATTACAACTTAAATAAAAGTAGAGCTTGTCTCCATAAGAGTTACTTTGAGTCATGCAAAAACAATAAGAGAGACTAAGGCCAAGAGGGATCATCAGACAAACTAAGGAACAAGAAACTAAGTGTAGGACCTTGGATGAACTAAAAAAGAAAATGATTCATGGAAAGCAATTAGTCCTAGAAGGTATAACAAAGGGAAGACTAAGGGGTGTTCCTTTAATATCCATAGAACCAAGAGGTAGTAAGCACTAAAGACCCAAGGCTCTGAGCATCAACTACTGGGATAGAAAAGAAACAGAAACATTAAAAAGCTCAAAAAGAATCAATGATCCTAGTAGATGCTTGTGGTGAAGATGTGTCAAGAAGAGACATAGGCAAGTAAATTCTTAGAGGTGTCTCAACACCCAGTACCCTAAAACCAACTGGTTTGGGAGTGCTAGTTGAAAGCCTAATTAAAGGGTTGTCTTGAGACAAAACACTTAGAGTCGTGGTCAAGAAAGCAAAACAATCTTTACTACCTCAAGGTGACAATCAATAGAAAGGACCCCTAAAGCCTATACCTGAGGGAACCCTCAAGGATCCAAGAACTTTCCATGACAATTAAGGCATTCATACGTGTGTTAGGCACTTAGTTTTACTCTTAGTTGTATTGCAATCTTTCGAAGCCAAGGCCTCAAAATATAAAGGTTTACTCACATTGATTTGCTTGGGACAAGCAAAGCTTAAGTTTGGTGTTGTGATGACTTGCATCATCTACCCTTCTTTCTTGCATAAAGAAGACCATAAAAGAGAACAAATCTCATTTGATCAGTACAATTCATGCATTATTTGATGAATATTATGGTACACTACTTTGAGATGAGTTGTGCTAAATTTCAGGTGAAAAAGACATCAAGAATGGGAAGAAGACAAACAAGAAGCTGGGCGTGTGAAACTGGCGTGCCACTTGGGAGCAAACGCCACAAAAATACACTGGCGTGGCATGCCAGGAGCTAAGCGTGGCATGCCAATACTAAATTCTAGAAGGGAGATCCAAGCATGCATGTGGGTGTGGCACGCCAGGGACTAGGCGTGGCACGCTAGTACAAAATTCCAGAAAGCAAGATGGAGGACACAAAAGGGGCGTGGCACGCCTGACCCATCAACTACTATGGGCGTGCCACTTGAAGTCGAAGGCATGGCACATCAACCTCTCAAACTCACTTAGGCGTGCCACTTGAGCAACCAGGCGTGGCACGCCAATGCACAAGATAACATGAGCAAGGACTGGGCGTGCCACTTGATATCGAAGGCATGGCACGCCAATCCGAGCATGTCACTATGGCATGCCACTTGAAGGCCGAGGCATCGCACGCCAACTACTGGAACAAGACAAGATCATGGGCGTGGCACAGCAACCTTTAGGCGTGGCACGCTGGTGTAAGTTTCCAGAGAGGATGGAAGAGGCCAATTACATGGGGCGTGCCACTTGGTATCGAAGGCGTGGCATGCCATCCACTATTCTTCACTTAGGCGTGCCACGTGAGCAACCAGGCGTGGCACGCCAGTGTCATTCAGAGGACAAAGAAGCATTGGGGTGCCACTTGAGTTCATGGCGTGGCACGCCAAACAGAAGAACCACTCAGTCATAAAGGGGCATGGCATGCCAGATCCTGGGCGTGCCACGCTAGTGCAACTTTTCAGAGGAGCTTAGCCAAGCCCACAACAAGGGCGTGGCATGCCAGACCCTGGGTGTGCCACGCTAGTTCAAGTTTCCAGAGGCAAAGGAAAGTAGAAAAAGCAAAGGGCGTGCCACTTGAGCTCGAAGGCATGGCATGCCAACACAAGAATTCCACTATGGCGTGCCACTTGAGTTTGAAGGCGTGGCACGCCAAGGTTGAAAAAGGGACGAGCGTGCCACTTGAAGGATTGAGCGTGGCACGCCAAGCTATTTTGAAGGGCACGTGACACGCCAGTGAAGCGCCAGCCACACGCCAGCTAAGGAGTCATGCTTATTGAGTGTTTTCTTTCCCTCCAAAATGTAATTTTCCCTTTTTCACCTTTGTAATTCTTTTAATTTTACTAGGAGTAGTATAAATACCCCCAAGGAGTACTGAAGAGGGGTTAAGCAGTTAGTTCTAGATCCACTTTTACACTCCACTTTTGAGTACTTTTCAAGCTATGAGTAGCTAACTTCCCTCTCATTGAGAGAGGGAGCTCTGTTGTACTTGATGGATTGATAATAGTGAAATTCTTCTTCTTTTCATCTTCTCTTAATTTGCTAGAAGAAATTTCGTTCTTAATGCTTAGTGTTCAATTATCTTGGGAAAGAGATGGAATGCAATTGGGTTTCATGGGAACCTTGGGAAAGGAAACATGAAACCATGCTTGAAATCCCTTCTCACACTTGAGTAGAATCTGGGTTTTGGTGACGGGATACGTGACATATAATTCCCCCTTTACCTGGACCTATGAGGGTGTGTGGTATAATCAGGGACCAAGCATATCTCTCTTCATGAAAAATTAGACCAAGGAATTGGCTATTGATCAAGATTTGAGAGATTGAGTCACCAAGGGATTGGGGCTCAATCAATTATGATTGCCAAGAGGTCAATGAGTTGCATGATTGAAGAAGATATAAGCTAGATTTGATCCAAAGAGATAACATCTCCCAATCTCAATGAATTCCCCCATTCTTATCTATCCATTTCTTTACAGCTTAATTTTACATTCAGCAATTCCCCACTCCCATTTACATTCAAGTCATTTATGATTCAGCACTTTACATTCTGCAATTTCCATTTCTGCGCTTTATTGTTTTTCTTTATATTCTAGTTATTTACATTCATGTCATTTACAATTCTGCACTTCACAATCTTATTGATCCGCTTGACTAATTCATAAATCAATTAAAACTGCTTGAATTTTCCAATCTCTATGGATACGATCCCACTCCACTGTGGGTTATTACTTGGCGATAATTTTGGTGCGCTTGCCAAAAGAACTAATTCACTAATTTTTAAAAAGGGTAGTGAATTCAGATCATTACCTTCTTTCACCCAGAGTCCTGGCGAGTTCTGAAGAGAAGCAGGTCGCAGCCTCTTGTGCCCGTTTTTTAGGAAAGGGGTTATCGTGTGGGATGCTGCTCCTAGTTTCACTCCCTAACCCTTAGCTCCCTCCCTCTGAAAGCCACGATGTTTTTTACTTTGCAAAACCTCTCTATCCGACCTGGTTCTTGTAGGAGATCCACCTTCCTTATTATATGGGCCTTTTAATTTGAAGCCATCAGATTTTTTGGTGGAAGACATATGTTGTTTCCCTTTAGATTTATTATGGGCCTTACTGGCCAAGCCCAAAATGCCCTTCCCTTTTTTAATCACCTTAGTACAACCCTCATATTCTCCAACATGAAGATTCTTCATGTAAATGCCATGCAAGGAACCCTCCGTGATCTCCGTTTGTTCTATAACGCCTACAGATTTGGTGGGATTCATCCCAAATTCAAAAACTTTCTTGGTTTGTTCATCTGAATGGTGATTGACTTGTTCCAACTTTTCCCTACCGTTCCTCCCTAAACGGCAACATTCTCAGTCCCATCCTCAGCAACAACCACCTTACAATCTTTAGTGATGTGCCCAAAATAATCACACTTATTACATATGAGATGTAAGTACTCTTAATCAACACTATATTCATACTCATCAACAATCACCTTTCTAACACAGGTAACCCACTTGAATACATGCTCGAGCATACTTGCGTCGTTTAACGGATTTTATGGCTAAATCAACTTTAATAGGTTTGCCAACCCCCACCGTAAGTCTCATCATGTCTTTCTTTTGATAATACCAAATACTCAAGTCGGATATTCGTATCCAAGCCATGGTTTTACCAAAGGAGTCTTGGTGCGGAATTTATAACCCACAAACTAACCGACAAGTGCACCGGGTCGTACCAAGTAATACCTCAGGTGAGTGAGGGTCGATCCCACGAGGATTGATGGATCAAGCAACAATGATTGAGTGATTGGCTTAATTCACCTTGCTTGTTAGTGTAGAGGTTAGACTATTTTTTTCTGACCTTCTCTTTTTCATGGATATTTTCTTTTGTTTCTTGGTCATAATCCCCTTTTCAGTGCTTTCCTTGGTTGCCTTCACTTCTTTGATTTCAAAATTTGGGTGTTGTGTGATGGTTAGAGTGTACCCATCATCAAGAATTTCTTGAATTGGTGGTTCAATAAACTCACCCTCTATGCCACTCTCTGCTTCATTGGAGTGTAGATTCCCATAATTGTTTTCATCCCTTACAACCTCCTTTGTTGGTACATCTTCCTTCTTTGTTGGTGCATCTTCCTCCTTTGTTTTTGCATCTTCCTCTTTTTCCATGTGTGAGGGTGGAAAGTTCTCTAATTCACTGGTGTATGAACTCCTTTGATTGATTTCCTCACTTTCTTCCATAGGATCTTGCATTATATCTCCTGGGAAGGAATTTGCTTGTTCCTCTTCCTGGGACTTGATAATCAACTTCAGATATTTCTCTATATTTTTGACACTCGTCCTTATATCATGTATGAATTCTTTCATGAGAAGCTCAAGAGCTGATGGTTCTTGATATGAATAAGGAAATGGTGGCTCTTGATATGAATAAGAAGGAGATGATGGTTCTTGATAAGAGTAAAAAGAGGATGGTTCTTGGTATAGATAGGGAGATGGTGGCTCTTGATATGGATAGAAAGATGATGGTTCTTGATATGGATAGGGAGGTGGTGGTTTTTGGTATGAATATGGAGATGGTGGTTCTTGATAGTGGGAACATGGAGCACTGAAGTTTCTTTGGTTTTGACTTTGCCAACCAAAATTCGTGTAGTTCCTCCATCCACAATAATATGAATCACTGCTTGGGTGTGAGTAGTAACCCATGTGATCTCTCTCCATTATTTTTTTCTTAGCACAAAACACCAAACAGAATTAAATGTACCATGTGGTAAACAGGCAAGCAAAGAACAAAGAACATAAAGGAAAATAAAATAAAAAATAAAAGAAAACAAAAATAAAAGAAAAATAAAATAAAGAAAATAAATTGAATAATTAAGAAAAAAATAAAATAACTAATAAGCAAAAAGGAGTATAAAATTTAAACTTAAATGCCTAATCAACTAAGGGGACACTAAACTTAATTTCAGAAATTAAGAGAAAAAAAATTAAATAAAATAAATCAAAATATATATTTTTTTTTTATTTTTTTTGAAATTTAAAGAAATAAGTTAAATAAAATTAAAGCAAAAATGCCTAATCTAAGAAATCAAACAACCAGTAGTTGTCAATCATAGTCAATCTCCGGCAACAGCGCTAAAAACTTGGTGCGGAATTTATAATCCACAAACTAACCGGCAAATGCACCAGGTCGTACCAAGTAGTACCTCAAGTGAATGAGGGTCGATCCCACGAGGACTGATGGATTAAGCAACAATGGTTAAATGATTTACTTAGTTAGGCAAATAGAAAATAATGTTGAGAATTCAAATCCATTAAACAGTAAATCAGAGAATCAGAATAGCAAACAGTAAACAAGTTGTGAATTATGGAGAAGCAGTTAAGGCTTCAGAGATATCTATTTTCCGAATTAACTTTTCTTACTAACTATTTTAATCATACAAGATTTAATTCATGGAAAAATTGTATGTGACTAAACCCTAATTCCTTAGACCTTTTAAGTCTCCTCTAAAATTCATCAACCGCCAAATCCTTGGTCACTTAATTCCAATTAGAGGGTGAAGTTCAATTCTAGTTTATATGCCACACAAATCCTAATTACCCGAATATAAGAAGATTATATGTCATGTATCTCGTTAAGTCCAGATAATTAGAAATTTAGGAGAATATGTTTTCAAGCTGTTGTTCAAGTAAAGAGCTTTTCCAAGTTATACAAGAACTCAATTAGAACAAGGGTCATACTTCCATTCCACCCAAATTCATCAGATAAAGAACGAAAATAATTATTAAATCATAAATCAGTACATGAATTAAAATAGAAAAATAATAGTATCAATCCATACAATAGACAGAGCTCCTAACCTTAACAGTGGAGGTTTAGTTGCTCATGGTTCAGAGAGAAAACTAGGATTCTGTAAATTGCGGAATGAGGTAGAAGAGAAGAGAGGGCTCAAAGGGCTGATTCTTTTCCCTTTTATATGTAATCCTAATTAATGTAAAATATATTTCCTAAAACTAAAATAATATCTTTTCCTATTTATAATTAAAATAAGAATTTAATCAAAATTAATTAATCACTTGTGCAAGCCCTTGGACGTACATAGCTTTGTCCTGGTGCCTAATTTGAGAAATCTCAAGTTAGGCGCAGCCTTGGCAGCCTTGAATGAATGAGTATAAGTGATCTTTGCGCCTAACTTGAGAATTCTCAAGTTAGGCGCCACCCTTGCTGACTTGGTGGAGAAGAATTATGAACTATTATACATTTTTTGAAAGCTTTGAAAGTTAGCTTTCCAACGCCAATGAAATCACGTCCATTGGACCTCTGTAGCTCGAGATATTCAGCATCATTCGCCTTCTTCTCTTTAGCTGCAGAAACTCCATCAAATCCAGTCGAATGCTACCTAAAATAAACAGAATTGCACATGACTCAAAGTAACATCCATAGTGGCTAAAATATAATTAATTCTTGATTAAACTCAACAAATTGAATGCAAATTCACTAGGAAAAGATAGGAAAGATGCTCACGCATCAAGTCTTCACAAGGTCTGAAATCCGGCGACCAAGGGTTTACTGCAACATAGTGGCCAAGAATCATCCATGGACCGCCTAAAAGAACCTTCTCCCTATCTTTCAGAAGATTAAATTTAACTAGAAAATAATCAAAACTGACATCAAATACTTCATAGCCACCTTTAAGCCTCCAGACACCCTTCAGCTTGTGTACAATTGCCATGTAGCTAAAATGTTTCCCCAGAACCTTCATAATGATAGCATCTCTATAGGGTTCCGAAAGCATATCCTTAGCCTCCTTGTTTACCCATGACAAATGCCATGGTATCACCATCTAGATCCTCAGCAGCGTTAACAACCCTTGCCTTTGAGGTCCCAATAACTTTATATCCCTAAAGGATACCTTTAAAAACCCCTTAGCACTACCCTAAAGAGAACCTTCCTTATCACCAGATGCAGCCCTACCCTAACTCTCTCCCTTATTCTCATTAAAAGAAATAACCTCACAGTGTTCTGCCTTCACATCCACAACCCTGCTCTCTCTATTCACTCCCTCCATTTTTCGTAGGTCAAGACGTTTGATCTAATGTATGACCTAATTACTTATGTTCGCTCCCTTTGTTAATTTACATCCTAAATTTTTACTGTGTCAGACACATTTCGGACACGACACTCACCGTCACTCGTCCGATACGTGTGTCTGCTGTATCCAATTGTGTCTTAATAAAAAGTAAAAAATTCTTTTCCGAACACGCTTGGACACACCTAAATACCATCATGTGTCAGCGTGTCCAGTCTTATTCTTAAAATACATACTTGAAATAAATTTAGATATAGTATATATTATTATTTATTAAAACAAAAAATATTTTAAATACTTGATATAATTAAAATAAGACATTAAAAATAATTAAAAAATTAATTTATATTTTAATATCAATAAAATATCAAAATTTTATTAGATTTATTTAAAAAATACTTTATATTTTATACGTATGCATGACCCCGTGTCTTATAAGATTTTAAAATTCGCATGTCGGCGTGTCCCGTATCGTGTTGTGTCCCGTGTCTGTGTCAGTGTCCATGCATCATAAGTCCTCAACAAATTTATTTTTCTGAAATTTAAATTTACAATTTCCCAATGACGAATTATTTTTTTATAGAATTTAAAATAAAACATGTGCAATACGTCCCAAACAAATGGCCAATTTCAAAATTTAAAAAATTTCAATTCATCCTAGCATCTTTTATTTCTAATTTGCCTCCTATATTTTTGGAAAAAAATATAACAAATTTCAAATTTTCAGAATTCAATACTCTCTAGTTATGAATCATTTAATTATGGATTGTAAACGTGTGTAATCTATTAATATTGTATTTTTTTGGTGTGTTTCTCCTTATTATAGGATGTTTTCTTTGTAAATCCTATTAAAACAACTGGCACGATGTGAGTTTTTATTTTCCTTAATTAAAAAATTTAGAAAGAAGGAAATTGGTTGGTCTCATTTCTTCCAACTTGATTTAAAAGTTGAGTTAAATCTCAGAGTAGTCCCTGAACTTGCACTCGAACCTCAAAGTTGTCCCTAAACTTGCATTAGCCCCAATATTGTCCCTGAATTTAACAAAGGAGACTCACGGTCGTCCCTGAAGCATTTTCAGGGGAATATACCCGAACACCGTGAAGACGTGTATGGAGAGGCGCCACGTTGGAATGGCAACGGTTATCTGATGTGGCTGTTATCATTTGTTAACTCAATTTTAGTTCCAGATTTATTTTATAATCCTAATCCTCAATTTATTATTAGAAACCCTCTATTTCTTCTTCTCTGCTCTCTTTCGTCTTCTCTACCATTGTTGAGCATGATTTGAGTGGGTCATGATGGGTGGAGGCAGCAACCATGTTAGTAGCTCCAGTAACCGATAATCTGAGAGAAGCTGTGGGAGGAGAACCGTCAGAAGTAGTGACGAACACCTTTCAGATAGGTGTGCGTGTGGTAGCCAACCCATCCTCAAATGGTCAGGAATGGAGGCGAACCCAGAGAGACCATTTTATGGTTGTCCTAACTACAATGTAAGTAGTTTTTGTTAATGTATACAGCTAGCGTTGTTGCTCATTCAATTTGTAATATTTCTTCTCCATGGGCAAGAAATGTGGTTGCAGAATGTTGGCAAGAGGTGGTGTGGTCTCTTTATGTACGATGACAAAGTTTGGAAGATTGTAAGCTTGGAGTCTGAAATTAAGGCTCTAAAACTATCATTTTATGTGTTGTTAGTTATTGTTCTGGTGGTAATTGTGATTGTTGTTTGTGTAGCATGGAGGTAGTGAAGGCCATTGTAAGACAAAAGTTGTGATTGTTGTACTCTGTAAACAAATGAAAAGAAGTGATAACACCATATTCTATTTTATCATTGTTGTTGCTAATTATAATTTAGAAATTAAGGAACATGAAGCTAAGGGACAGTAACAAGTTTTTAAACATTCCATGATAATATGCAGCTTATGCTAATTGCTTCCAAATTTGTTTGTGTCAATACACCATCAAAAGGAAACACAAAGTATTTAACTTACATCCAAAACACATACACCTGACACATGGATCTAAGAAAGCATAAAGTTCAATGTCTAAAACCAAAATGTCTCAAAAAAAAATAGCAAATGGTCATTTTGAATTTTCTTGGTGGTTTGAACCCCGGGGTTGGTACAAAACACAGAACGTTACGCAACGTTGAAGCTGTAGCCGCAGATGCACCAACCATTGGATCGATACGAGCAGTTGTTGGGGGGAGTGTTTGAAATTGGAACACTGGGTGGTGGGGAAGCATGTGAAACATTTGGTGGAAGAGCACCGGTTGTTGGTGGTGGGATTGAGGCTGGTCTAGATGGTGGAGGTTTTCTTCTTTTCTGTGGGAGCTTTGGGGGTCTTGCCTGGCCTTGCAGGTCAGGTGTTGCAAACTGTATGAATATATTTAGTGAGATCAAAATAAATATACAAAGCAACAATAACAAAGAGCAAAAGTTGAAGTACTTGGTGGGAGTCTTCATTTTCGTTTTCTGACACAATTGGTTGACTCATGCCTACCTTAATCTCAATAGCATTGCCCTCATTTTGGACTTCAGGTGTAGCAAGGGGAGGTTACTGCTGATTTTTTGTATCAACTTCACCAGTAGCAGCAGCTGTAGCAACTGCAACATCTGCAGCCTCATCGTCAGCCTTGTTCTTGGCACAATTTCTCTTGTCGTGACCCTTGCCACCACAATGACGGCATAAATCCTCTTTATATACCCTCTTCATCTTGGTGATCTTTTGCTTCTTGCCTCTATCTGGGCCTTCATCAGCATCCTTTCTTCGTTCATTTTTGGGTGCTTGTGGTATGTTGTAGAATGACTTCTCCCATAGTTTCTGGCCATGAATAAGAATGATATGGAATGCATATGTATGATTGTATGCATCCATTGTTAACCATCTATGACAGAAGTTTTCAGGTTGCTTGCCTGCCCTAGCCATTGTAACACAAGCATGGACACAGGGCATCCCTGTTTCAAATCAATAAAATGCACCCAAGTTACTAAGTAACCAATTCTAGTTCCTGTATGCAATCCACAATGAATTAAGGAAACTCAATTACAATATCATAATAAGTATTGGAACAACAACTAAAGTGTAACAGTAATGATATTTACTATAAGAACGATAATCACAATTAAATTAATACCACTCAGTTGCCAAAATTCACAGATGCATATTCTCTTTCCCAAGTCCACTGCCATGTTGGTTGGCCATCCATGGACTTTGAATTGTTCATAGTCTGCATCTCCACCTGGACAGAAAGACCCTATGAAGCTTCACTGTTCCCTGGGATTGGCTTTGGGCTTTTCCTGCGCAGCTTAGGTGGAGGGCGAAGAAGGCCTCCTTCCGGGGGGGCCCGAGAGCTGGAGTGGGTAAAAAAGTACTTATTATGGAATTGATCAATAACATTGCCAAAGCTCATGGCGGTGTATCCGTATTTGGCAGAGTGGGGGAGCGTTCAAAAGAGAACCTCAAAGTGTCTCTATTTCATTATATTCCACCCATATCAAAATTCCACTCATTTTAGATCCCCCGGACCACATTGGCACCTAATTCTCTTATTCATTCCTGATCTTTTCCAAGTGGCTGCATTGAACAGGGGGCAGTAAGCCAACATTATTCCTGAATTTCATTTTATTCTAGGCTATCGTCCTCATGATATACATTCTACCCTCCTCGAGTAGTGTGATAATTGGTTTGACCCTTGCTTCCTTGATTCTGGCTTTGAATACTTCGCAAGCATTGTTACATATGTTGTCACATTTTGGTTGGGTAGGGAAGAAGGCCCGACTCCATGCATCTCTACGCCATTTGGAAAGGTACTCCCATGCTTCCTTCTTAGCTCTCTAAATTTTCATCATCCCCTCAATGAATCCCTCTTGAGTAGTAGATCTTGCACACTCCCACAGTAATCCTCTATGTTTATTGTCTTTCCATTGCTTATTGAATTTTCTCCACAAGTGTCATACACAAAATCTGTGGTGGACATCAGAGAAGACCTCCAGCACAGCTGTGATTAGCCCCTGCACGAAACCACTGAAATTAATTTTACAATATCGGGACCCAAAATGGTCCCTCACCTTACATAAGTGACATCAAAATAGTCTTTACACATACATAAGTGACATCAAATTAGTCCATACACATGTATAAGTGACAGCAAATTCATCCCCACTATTTATTAAGTTCTACTCCTATCCCATTCTATCAATATAGGCAACAACAATGTGTGAAACAAATCAGTAGATATAGAAACAGAATCATGAAAGTAAAACATGGCTACAAAAAATACATCAACCTAAGGAGTTCAACCCTTACTAAAATACAATAACCAGTAAATAGCAAATACATCGTTACCTTTTGCATGTCCGAAATCAAATACCACCTATTTTGGGTGTAGCTCCCTAGATCCTCAAGTAGCAGCTCAAGGAACCACCTCCAATTATCCGTGTTCTCCACTAGTACAATGGCATATGCAATTACGTAAATGTGATTATTGGTGTCTTGTCCAATGGCTGCCAAGATTTGTCCACCAAATTTGGTTTTCAGAAATGTTCCATCAAGCCCTATGGTGCACGAAAATTACACTCACACTATGTAATTCCGCACAACTAACCAGCAAGTGCACTGGGTCATCCAAGTAATACCTTACGTGAGTAAGGGTCGATCCCATGGAGATTGCTGGCTTGAAGCAAGCTATGGTTATCTTATTATTCTTAATCAGGATATCAATAGGGTTCTTTAGTTTTAATTGTAAAAAGTGAAAGAGCATGAAATGAATACTTGTTACGCAGTAATGGAGAATGGGTTAGAGTTTTGGAGATGCTTCGTCCCTTGAATTTCTGCTTTCCTACTGTCTTCTTCTTTACGCACGCAGGTCTCCTTCCATGGCAAACTGTATGTTAGTGGATTACCGTTGTCAATGGTTACCAGCTGTCCTCTCAGTGAAAAGGGTCCATGTACATGGCTAATCATCTGTTGGTTCTCACTTGTGTTGGAATAGGATCCAATGATCCTTTTGCGTTTGTCACTATGCCCAACGTTTGTGAGTTTGAAGCCCGTCACAGACATCCCCTCTCGGATCCTACTCAGAATACCACAGATATGGTTTAGACTTTTCGGATCTCAGGAATGCTGCCAATTGGTTCCAGCTTATACCACGAAGACTCTGGACTCACGGATTGAACGCTTTATTGTCAGGAGAGGCAATCAAACTCGTGAACTAGAAACCCAAGAGATATACATTCAATCTAAGATAGAACGGAAGTGGTTGTTAGGCATACATTCATAGGTTGAGAATGGTGATGATTGTCACGGATCATCACATTCATTAGGTTGAAGTGCGAACGAATATCTTAGAATAGAAACAAGCGAGATTGAATAGAAAACAGAAATACTTGCATTAATTCATCGAGACGCTGCAGAGCTCCTCACCCCCAACCATGGGGTTTAGAGACTCATGCCATCAGAGATACAAATTCAAATGTAAAAATTTCATGAGGTATAAAATAAATCTCTAAAAGTAGTTTTTATACTCAACTAGTAATCTAGGTTTACAGAAAATGAGTAAACTAAGATATATAGTGCAGAAATCCACTTCTAGGGCCCACTTGGTATGTGCTGGGGCTGAGCATTGAAGCTTTCACGTGCATAGACTATTCTTGGAGTTAAACGCCAGTTTGTAACCTGTTTCTGGTGCTTAACTCTACTTTGCAACTTGTTTCTGGCGTTTGACGCCAGAATAAGGCAGAAAGCTGGCGTTAAACGCCAGTTTCCATCATCTAAACTTGGGCAAAGTATGTACTATTATATATTGCTGGAAAGCCCTGGATATCTACTTTCCAACACAATTCAGAGCGCGCCATTTGGATTTCTGCAGCTCCAAAAACTCCACTTCGAGTGCAGGGAGGTCAGAATCCAACAGCATCAGCAGTCATTTATCAGCCTCTGAATCAGTTTTTTGCTCAGATCCCTCAATTTCAGCCAGAAAATACCTAAAATCACAGAAAAACACACAAACCCATATTAAAGTCCAGAAATATGATTTTTTCATAAAAACTAATAAAAATATACTAAAAAGTAGCTAGATCCTACTAAAAACTATATTAAAACACCCCCAAAAGCGTATAAAATATCCGCTCATCATAACACCAAACTTAAACTGTTGCTTGTCCCCAAGCAACTAGATAAATAAAATAGGATAGTATGAAGATCAAGAGGCAATCTCAGAGTTTTACAGGAAGCTCAATTCTAATTAG
This sequence comes from Arachis duranensis, assembly GCF_000817695.3. Taxonomy (NCBI): domain Eukaryota; kingdom Viridiplantae; phylum Streptophyta; class Magnoliopsida; order Fabales; family Fabaceae; genus Arachis; species Arachis duranensis. The sequence goes on along the minus strand of NC_029780.3, from coordinate 82,245,723 downwards.
ATGAGCGGGACTAGTAGCTTTTTGCTTCTGAATAGTTTTGGCAACTCACTTCATTCCTTGAAGTTTATAATGATTGGCATCTATAGGAACTCAGAATTCAGATAGTGTTATTGATTCTCCTAGTTTAGTATGTTGATTCTTGAACACAGCTACTTTATGAGTCTTGGCCGATGCCCTAAGCACTTTGTCTTCCAGTATTACCACAGGATACATAAATGCCACAGACACATAACTGGGTAAACATTTTCAGATTGTGACTCAGCTTTGCTAAAGCCCTCAATTATAGGTGTCCAGAGTTCTTAAGCACACTCTTTTGGATCACGACTTTAACCACTCAGTCTCAAGCTTTTCACTTGGACCTGCATGCCACAAGCACATGGTTAGGGACAACTGGATTCAGCCGCTTAGGCCAGGATTTTATTCCTTTAGGCCCTCCTATCCATTGATGCTCAAAGCCTTGGATCCTTCTTACCCTTGCCTTTTGGTTTTAAGGGCTATTGGCTTTTTCATTTTCTTTTCTCTTTTTTTTTTCACTGGTTTTTCTTGCTTCAAGAATCAATTTTATGATTTTTCAGATTATCAATAACATTTCTCTTTTTCATCGTTCTTTCAAGAGCCAATAGCTTTAACATTCATAAAAAACAAGATAAAAAATATGCACTATTTAAGCATTCATTCAGAAGACAAAAAGTGTTGCCACTATATATAAATAATTTGAATTTTCTTATTAAGAACTCGAAAACGAGTTGCCTCCTTATTCTAAAAATATCTTCTATTTTATTCATGTCTAATGATGATGAGAAAAATAAATTATAGCTTACTTGGAAATGATAAAAATAAAAATAAAAATACTACTCACTACTACTCATATGACTCCTAAGATAGATTTCTAATAGCAAAAGTTATCACAGAATTAAGATTAGGACTCAACAACCTTTATTTTGAGAGATGGATGCTCCTTCAATTTGTGGGTTTTCTGGACCTTCAAGAGAAAGCTTCTGGCGCTTCAGCTCCTGTAGTTCACACCCTTACTTCTCCTGTTTCTTAAGCAGTTTGCAGATCATAAAATTTTGATTCTGTTGTTCTTCCTTGAGTTGATCCATAGTTTCTTGTAGCTTGGTGACAGATGCTTCTAGGCGGGTCTTGTAGTCAATCTAAGGGATTTCTGGGAGGAACTCTTGTGCCCTTCTTTTGATAGAGTTTTCTTAGACTTGTTGTCCTTCCATTAACTTCTTGGTGATTGGATGTTCGACTGGGATGAACTCATCTACTCCCATCTTCACCCCAGCCTCTTTACATAGCAGAAAAATCAAATTTGGGTAAGCCAATTTGGCGTCCTTGGAGTTCTTATTTGCAATTGTGTAGAGCTCACAAGAAATCAGTTGATAAACTTCCACTTCGTTTCCTTGCATAATGCAATGGATCATCACTGCTCTCTTGATAGTGACCTCGGAGCGGTTGCTGGTAGGCAGTATGGAATGCCCAATGAAATCCAACCAGCCCCTAGCAATTGGTTTGAGATCCCCTCTCTTGAGTTGATTTGGAACACCTTTTGTGCTGGTTGTCCACTTGGTTCCAGGGATGCATATGTCCTCTAGAATTTGGTCCAAGCACTTATCATCACACACCATTCTCCTATTAAAGGATTCTGGATCATCTTGTAGTTGAGGTAGCTTGAAGACCTCTCTTATTTTGTCAAGGTAGAAGTAGATCATCTTTCCTCTAACCATGGTTCGAAAGGTATAGAAAGCGGTTCCAGTCATTCTCTGCCTCTCTGTTTGCCACAGATTTGAGTAGAATTCCTGAACCATGTTTTTACCCACTTTTGTCTCAGGATTAGCTAGAATTTCCCAGCCTCTGTTTCAAATTTGCTCTTAGATCTCCGGATATTCGTCTTCTTTTAGATCGAATTTTACTTCCGGGATCACTGACCTTAGACCCATTATTTTATGGTAATGGTCCAAATGTTCCTTGGTTAAGAACCTCTCTTGATTCCATAGTGGTCTTGAATTATTCTCTTTTTTGCCTCTTGAAGTGGTTTGTTTTCCCTTAGGAGCCATGATCTTAGTGAGCTTAGCTCAGTGATCACGTAAAACACACCAAACTTAGAGATTTCCTTGTCCTCAAGCAAAAGAAAGGAAAGGAGAGGAGAATGAGGAGAGCCAAATTCGAATTGTGAAGGAGAGGGGGTGTCCGAATGCTAATTTAAAAGGGAGGAGATGGGTTCGAAAATTTTTGAAAAAGATATGATAGAAGATATGATTTGTAAAAAGATAATTATGATATGCAAAAGATGTAATTTTAAAATAAGATAAGAGAGAGTTTTGAAAAAGATAAATCTAAATTTGAAAAGATAGTATGATAAGTTGAAAAAAAGATTTGAAAAGATATTAAAAATATATATAAATTTTGAAAAAGATTTGAAGAGAAATTAAAAAGATATATGCATTTTGAAAAAGATTTGAAAAGAAGAAAATATTTTTAGGATTAAGAGTTATTTTTTTTTTAAATTTGAAATTGAAAGATGAGGATTTGAAATATGTTTATGCAAGAGATTATGGATGAAAAAATAAAAAAAAATTGGGTTGGAAAACAAAATCACCTCCCCTCCATGTTTCTGGCGTTAAACGCCCAAACGCTGCTTGTTTTGGGCATTTAATGCCCAATTGCTACTTATTTTGGGCGTTTAACGCCCAGCCAGGTACCCTGGCAGGCGTTAAACGCCCGAAAGTCTTTATCACTGGGCATTTTTCTAAATGCCCAGGATGCTGTAGTTCTAGCGTTAAACACCCAGAATGGCACCCATTCTGGCGTTTAACGCTCAGAAGTTGCTTGTTTTGGGCATTTAATGCCAGCCAGGTACCCTGGCTGGCATTAAACGCCAGAAAGTGCCTCTTACTGGCGTTTTCGTGCCAGTGAGCTTCTTTTCTCTGCTTTGAATCCTTCTGTAACTCTGTGAACTCTTGTAAATGAGAATTAGTTTTGATGATAACTTATTAAACTCCTATAATTATTATTTAAATAACAAATAAACTACAGTAATGGCTGGGTCGCCTCCCAGCAAGTGCTTCTTTATTATCTTTAGCTGGACCTTACTAAGCTTTAATCTATTATCAGTTTTGAGCATTCTTGCTCAAAATTACTTTCAAGATAATGTTTGACTCTCTGTCCATTAACAATCATCTTTTTGTCAGAATCAATATCCTGAAGCTCCCCATATCCATATGGTGACACTCCTGTAATCACATATAGTCCTCTCCACCGGGATTTTAGTTTCTCAGGGAATAGCTTGAGCCTAGAGTTAAATAGCAGAACCTTTTGTTTTGGCTCAAAGACTCCGGATGACAGGTTCTTATCATGCGATCTCTTTGCTTTCTCCTTGTAAATTTTGGCGTTTTCAAAAGCATTGAGTCTGAATTCCTCTAGCTCATTCAGCTGGAGCAATCTTTTCTCTCCAGCTAATTTGGCATCAAGGATTAGGAATCTGGTTGCCTAGTAGGATTTATGCTCCAGTTCCACGGGCAAGTGACAGGCCTTCCCAAACACAAGCTGGTATGGAGAGGTTCCTATAGGAGTCTTGAATGCTGTTCTGTATGCCCACAGAGCATCATCCAAGCTCTTTGCCCAATCCTTTCTACGGGCAATTACAGTCCGTTCCAGGATTCTTTTTAGTTCTCTATTAGAGACTTCAGCTTGCCCATTGGTCTGTGGATGATATGGAGTTGCCACCTTGTGGCTAATTCCATATCGGACCATGGCAGTATAAAGATGCTTATTGCAGAAATGAGTGCCTCCATCACTGATCAGTGCTTTAGGGACACCAAATCTACTAAAGATATGTTTTTGGAGGAACTTCAGTACTACCTTAGTATCGTTAGTGGGTGTTGCAATTGCCTCCACCCATTTAGATACATAGTCTACTGCCACCAGAATATAAGTGTTTGAGTATGATGGTGGGAAAGAACCCATGAAGTCAATACCCCATACATCAAACAACTCAATCTCTAAGATCCTTTGTTGAGGCATTGCGTAACCATGAGGCAGATTACCAGCTCGCTGGCAACTGTCACAGTTAAGTACAAACTTTCAGGAGTCTCTATAGATTGTAGGCCAGTAGAAGCCACATTGGAGGACTTTGGTGGCTGTTCGCTCACCTCTGAAATATTCTCCATATTATGATCCATGGCAATGCCATAGAATCTTCTACGCCTCTTCTCTAGGCACGCACCTACGGATTAGTCCTTCTGCGCTTCTCTTTAAGAGATATGGTTCATCCCACAAGTAGTACTTCACATCAGAAAGCAGTTTTTTCTTTTCTTACCTACTGAACTCCTTAGGAATGAATCTTGCAGCTTTATAGTTTGTGATGTCTGCAAACCATGGCACCTCCTGAATGGCAAAGAGTTGTTCATCCGGGAAGGTTTCAGAGATCTAGTGATGGGTAGAGACGTCCCTTCTACTGGTTTTATCCGGGAAAGGTGATCTGCTACTTGATTCTCTATCCCTTTTCTGTCTCTTATTTCTATATCAAACTCTTGTAGAAGCAACACCTATCTTATGAGCCTGGGTTTTGAATCCTGCTTTATAAGTAGATATTTAAGAGTAGCATGGTCAGTATACACAATCACTTTTAATCCTACCAAATAGGATCTAAACTTGTCAATGGCATAAACCACTGCAAGTAATTCCTTTTCTGTGGTTGTGTAATTTTTCTACGCGTCATTTAGAACACGGCTAGCGTAGTAAATGACGTGCAGAAGCTTGTCATGCCTCTATCCCAATACTGCACCAATAGCATGGTCACTGGCATCACACATTAGTTCAAATGGTAATGTCCAGTCTGGTGTAGAAATGACAGGCACTGTGACCAGCTTAGCCTTCAGAGTTTCAAAGGCCTGCAAACACTATGTGTCAAAGACAAATGGTGTATCAGCAGCTAGCAGGTTACTCAGAGGTTTTGCAATTTTTGAAAAATCCTTTATAAACCTCCTGTAGAATCCTGCATGTCCCAGGAAACTTCTGATTGCCTTAACATTGGTAGGGGGTGGTAATTTTTTGATTACCTCCACCTTAGCTTGATCTACCTCTATGCCTTTGTTCGAAATTTTGTGCCCAAGGACAATTCCTTCAGTCACCATAAAGTGACATTTCTCCCAGTTTAAAACCAGGTTGGTCTCTTGGCACCTTTTCAGAACAAGTACTAGATGGTCAAGACAGGAGCTGAATGAATCTCCAACTACTGAGAAGTCGTCCATGAAGACTTCCAGAAATTTTTCCACCATATCAGAGAAAATAGAAAGCATGCATCTCTGAAAGGTTGCTGGTGCATTACACAGACCAAATGGCATCCTTCTGTAGGCAAATACTCCAGATGGACATGTGAATGCTATTTTCTCTTGATCTTGGGGATCTACTGCAATCTGGTTGTAGCTTGAGTAGCCATCCAAAAAGTAGTAATAGTCATGACCTGCTAGCCTTTCTAGCATTTGATTTATGAAGGGTAAAGGAAAATGATCCTTTCTAGTGGCTGTATTGGGTCTTCTGTAGTCAATACACATACGCCACCATATAATTGTTCTTGTAGGAACCAGTTCATTTTTTTCATTATGAACCACTGTCATGCCTCCCTTTTTGGGTACAACTTGGACAGGGTTCACCCAGGGGCTATCAAAAATGGGATAAATAATCCCAGCCTCTAGTAATTTAGTGACCTCTTTTTGCACCACCTCCTTCATGGCTGGATTCAGCTGCCTTTGTGGTTGAACTACTGGTTTGGCATTATCCTCCAGTAGGATCTTGTGCATGCATCTAGATGGGCTAATGCCCTTGAGATCACTAATGGGACACCCCAGAGCTATCTTATGTGTCCTTAGCACCTGAATTAGTGCTTTATCTTCCTGTGGCTCTAAGGCAGAGCTTATGATTACAAGAAAAGGTTCACCTTCTCTGAAAAAAGCATATTTTAGGGATGGTGGCAATGGTTTGAGCTCGGATTTGGGAGGTTTCTCCTCCTCCTGAGGAATTTTTAGAGGTTCTTTTACTTCCTCTAGTTCCTCCAGATCAGGTTGAACATCTTTAAAGATATCCTCTAGCTCTGATTCGAGACTCTCAGCCATATTGATCTCCTGTACCAGGGAATCAATAATATCAACACGAATGCAGTCTTTTGATGTGTCTGGGTGCTTCATTGCTTCAATAGCATTCAGCCTAAACTCATCCTCATTGACTCTCAGGGTTACTTTCCCTTTTTGGACGTCAATAAGGGTTCGTCGAGTTGCTAGGAAAGGTCTTCCTAGAATGAGAGTTGCACTCTTGTGCTCCTCTATTTCCAACACTACAAAGTCAGTGGGAAAGGTAAATGGCCCAACTGTGACAATCATATCCTCAATTACACCTGATGGGTATTTAATGGAGTCCTCAGCAAGTTGAAGACAGATCCTGGTTGGTTTGACCTCTTCAGTCAAGCCAAGCTTTCTGATAGTGGATGTAGGGATTAGGTTGATACTTGCCCCAAGATCACATAGAGCTGTCTTGGTACAGGTACCCTCTAATATGCATGGTATCATAAAGTTTCCAGGATCATTAAGCTTCTCTGGTAAGCTTTTTAAAATGATTGCACTACATTCTTCAGTGAGAAAAACTTTTTCAGTTTCTCTCCAATCCTTCTTATGACTTAAGATCTCTTTCATGAAGTTATCATATGAGGGTATTTACTCAAGTGCCTCTGCAAATGGAATCTTGATTCCAAGAGTCCTGAGATAGTCTGCAAAGCGGGCAAATTGTTTATCCTGTTCCGCTTGGCAGAATTTCTGGGGATAAGGTATGTTGGCTTTGTATTATTCAATCTTGGTTGCTGCAGGTTTATTTCCTACAGAGGTAGGTTGAGAACCCTTCTTGAGGGAGTTATTATCAGCACTTGCAAGTGTCTGACCCCTCATAGGCGTTTGAACGCCAGGATTGGGGCCTGGATTGGCGTTTAACACCATATTCCCTCCCATTTCTGGCGTTTGAACCTTAGAACTGAACATGGATTGGGCATTTAACACTGATTTTTCTCCCTTTTCTGGCATTTGAACGCAAGAATTGGGTGTTCACCGGGCGTTTAATGCCAGTTTTTTACCATTTTCTGGTGTTTGAATGCCAGAATCATTCCTCTCTGGGCTCTTACTATCCTCAGAGAGATTTTGGGTAGTAGTTTGCTCATCCTCTATTATTTGTTCTTTTCTTGGCTTTCTGTTTCTTTGAACTGAGGTATTCAATGTTTTTCCACTCCTTAATTGAACTGCTTGGCACTCTTCTGTTATCTATTTTGATAACTGCTGTCTTGTCTGGTCAAGTTGTGCTTCCATGTTCCTGTTAGCATCCTTATTGTCTTGTAACATCTTTTTAAATTCGGCCAACTGTTCTGTCAGATAACATAATTGCTGATTGATTTTATCAACTTGTTCTAGGGGACTAAGTTCAGTGGACATTGCCTTAGCCTCTTCGTTTATGGAGGACTCACTACTTAAGTACAGATGCTGATTTCTAGTAACTGTATCAATGAGCTCTTGAGCCTTTTCAATTATTTTTCTCATGTGTATAGATCCACCAGTTGAGTGGTCTAGAGATATCTGAGCTTTTGCTGTAAGCCCGTAGTAGAAGATGTCTAACTGCACCTATTCTGAAAACATTTCAGAGGGGCATTTCCTTAGCGTCTCTCTGTACCTCTCCCAGGCATTGTAAAGGGATTCATGATCCTCTTGTTTAAAGCCTTGGATGTCCAGCCTTAGCTGTGTCATCCTCTTAGGAGGAAAATATTAATTTAGGAATTTGTCTGACAACTGTTTCTATGTTCTTATGCTAGCTTTAGGTTTGTTATTTAACCACCTCTTAGCTTGGTCTTTTACAGCAAATGAAAATAGTAATAATCTGTAGACATCCTGATCTACTTTCTTATCATGTACTGTGTCAATAATTTGTAAGAATTATGCCAGAAACTCAGTAGGTTCTTCCTGTGGAAGACCGAAATATTGGCAATTTTGCTGCACCATGATAATGAGCTGAGGATTCAACTCAAAGCTACTGACTCCGATGGAGGGTATACAGATACTACTCCCATATGAAGCAGTAGTGGGGTTAGCATATGACCCCAGAGTCCTTCTAGACTGTTCATTTCCACTTAGGTCCATGATGGAGTAAGGGAGATGATGTAGATAAAAATTTTATTAAATTTATTTATTAAAAACCTTTTTTTGAAAAAAATAAAATAAAATAAATGAAAAAGCTAAAATAAATAAATAAAGATTTGAAAATATTTTATGAAGATTTTCGAAAAAGTGAGGAGAGAGAAAGTAGTTAGGATGTTTTTGAAAAAGATATGATTTTAAAAATCTTAAAAGGATATGATTTGAAAAATTTTGACCAAGTCAACCCAAGGGATTTGAAAATTATGAGGAATTAAAGGAAAAGATATTTTTTTTATTTTTGAATTTTATGAGGAAAGAGAAAAACACACATAAGGCACAAGACTTAAAATTTTTAGATCTAATGCTCCTTGTTTTTCGAAAATTTTGGAGGGAAAACACCAAGGAACACCAAACTTAAAAATTTTAAGATCAAAACACAAAGAAGACTCAAGAACACCTTGAAGACTCACAAGAACAACAAGAACAAAATTTCAAGACTCAAGAACACAAAAAAAGAACACCAAATTTAAAACTTTTAGAAAACTAAAAATAAATTTTCGAAAATTAAAGAAAAATAACAAGAGAACACCAAACTTGAAATTTGGCACAAGATTTAATCAAAGAAAAATTATTTTTGAAAAAGTTTTAAAAGGAAGATACCCAATTACCAAGAACACAAGCACAACGCTCTAGCCAACTGAGCTATAAATTTAACGTGTTTTAAAAAAAGTATTTTTAATATATATAATTTTTTTTTGAAAATTGATAATTTGAAAATGCACAAGAAAAACAAGAAAAGACACAAAACAAGACAAACTAAAGATCAAACAAGAAAAATAGCAAGAACAACTTGAAGCTCAAGCAAGAACAATGAACACAAACTCGAAAATTTAAAGGAAAAATAAAAACATGCAATTGACACCAAACTTAAGATATGAAACTAAACTCAAACAAAAGACTCAAAGAAAAATTAAAAACTAATGAAGAAAAATAATATTTTTGAAATATTTTTAAAAGGAATAATAAAAGATGCAATCCTAGTGACTCTAAACCAAAAAGACAAATTTTTTTTTTCCTAATCTAAGTAACAAGATAAACCGTCAGTTGTTCAAACTCAAACCATCCCCGGCAATGGCACCAAAAACATGGTGCACAATTACACTCACACTATGTAATTCCGCACAACTAACCAGCAAGTGCACTGGGTCATCCAAGTAATACCTTACGTGAGTAAGGGTCGATCCCACAGAGATTGCCGGCTTGAAGCAAGCTATGGTTATCTTATTAGTCTTAGTCAGGATATCAATAGGGTTCTTTAATTTTAATTGTAAAAAGTGAAAGAGCATGAAATAAATACTTGTTACGCAGTAATGGAGAATGGGTTGGAGTTTTGGAGATGCTTCGTCCCTTGAATTTCTGCTTTCCTACTGTCTTCTTCTTCACGCACGCAAGTCTTCTTCCATGGCAAGCTGTATGCTGGTGGATCACTATTGTCAATGGTTACCAACCGTCCTCTCAGTGAAAAGGGTCCATGTACATGGCTAATCATCTATTGGTTCTCACTTGTGTTGGAATAGGATCCAATGATCCTTTTGCGTCTGTCACTACGCCCAACGTTCGTGAGTTTGAAGCTCGTCACAGACATCCCCTCCCGGATCCTGCTCGGAATACCACAGACAAGGTTTAGACTTTTTGGATCTCAGGAATGCTGCCAATTGGTTCTAGCTTATACCACGAAGACTCTGGACTCACATATTGAATGCTCTGTTGTCAGGAGAGGCAGTCAAACTCATGAACCAGAAACCCAAGAGATATACATTCAATCTAAGATAGAATGAAAGTGGTTGTCAGGCACGCGTTCATAGGTTGAGAATGGTGATGATTGTCACCGATCATCAAATTCATCAGGTTGAAGTGCGAACGAATATCTTAGAATAGAAATAAGCGAGATTGAATAGAAAACAGAAATACTTGCATTAATTCATCGAGATGCTGCAGAGCTCCTCACCGCCAACCATGGGGTTAAGAGACTCATGCCGTCAGAGATACAAATTTAGATGTAAAAATGTCATGAGGTACAAAATAAATCTCTAAAAGTAGTTTTTATACTCAACTAGTAACCTAGGTTTACAGAAAATGAGTAAAGTAAGATAGATAGTGCAGAAATCCACTTCTGGGGCCCTCTTGGTGTGTGCTGGGGCTGAGCATTGAAACTTTCACGTGCATAGGCTATTCTTGGAATTAAATGCCAGTTTGTAACCTGTTTCTGGCATTTAACTCTGCTTTGCAACTTATTTCTGGCGTTTGACGCCAGAATAGGGCAGAAAGCTGGCGTTAAACGCCAGTTTGCGTCGTCTAAACTTGGGAAAAGTATGGACTATTATATATTGTTGGAAAGCCCTGAATGTCTACTTTCCAATGCAATTGAGAGTGCGCCATTTGTATTTCTGTAGCTCTAAAAATTCTACTTCGAGTGCAGGGAGGTCAGAATCCAATAGCATCAGCAGTCCTTTATCAGCCTCTGAATAAGATTTTTGCTCAGGTCCCTCAATTTCAGCCAGAAAATACCTGAAATCACAGAAAAACACACAAACTCACAGTAAAGTCTAGAAATGTGATTTTTTCATAAAAACTAATAAAGATATACTAAAAAGTAGCTAGATCCTACTAAAAACTATATTAAAACACCCCTCAAAAAGCGTATAAAATATCTGCTCATCACCCTATTAGAGGTCTGCATCCCGACCTAAGCCCCTTCTCGCACCCATCTAGACAAATATACATCTTCTCAAATGTGGGCTCTTCTGCGGGGTTGGGATGAAGAATTGTTGTGATGTGCACAGTAGAACCAGGGTTGCACTTCAGGAGAGTCTCACCATAGTCTCTCACCATCCCATATTGTGCAGCAGCATCACCATACACAATGTGCCTTGCATCTCCAAGTGCTCTTGTCAGGGAAGACTTGTTCAAGTCCAAGTCACATTTGCTTTTGAAGTATGTTAAAGCTTCAGAGTGCTTAAAATTTGGAAATTTCCCAAGCTTCTTCACCAACTTGCTTGCTAACCACCCTCTGTTAGCTAATCTATTTTTTTGTCTCCCTTGGGGAGATATGATCATCATCGAAGGTTTTAACTTGCCAGCAAACACCCTCACTATCCTTAGAGGCATAGATAACCCATGGATATTCCTCACCCTTACATAAAGCGCTGCATCGTATATTAACATTTTTCTTGAATCTAATTCTTCTACCTTCCTGGATGCAATACTCCCTCACTGCCTCCTTAAAATCCATCTTCGTGTTAAATTTCATCCCTACCTCTAATCAGAGTTCTCCAAACCTTGTTCCTTCTCTGAAAATAGGAAATGTGTCGTCATCCTCAACTTAAGCAAATTCACCCTGAAGAGAACCTTCCTTATCGCCAGATGCAGCCCTACCCTAACTCTCTCCCTAATTACTTATGTTCGCTCCCTTTGTTAATTTACATCCTAAATTTTTACCGTGTCCGCGTGTCAGACACATTTCGGACACGACACTCACAGGTACTCGTCCGATACATGTGTCTGCTGTATCCAATTGTGTCTTAATAAAAAGTAAAAAATTCTTTTTCGAACACGCTTGGACACACCTAAATACCATCACGTGCCAGCGTGTCCAGTCTTATTCTTAAAATACATACTTGAAATAAATTTAGATATAGTATATATTATTATTTATTAAAACAAAAAATAATAGTATATATTAATATTTATTAAAACAAAAAAATATTTTAAATACTTGATATAATTAAAATAAGACATTAAAAATAATTAAAAAATTTAATTTATATTTTAATATCAATAAAATATCAAAATTTTATTAGATTTATTTAAAAAATACTTTATATTTTATACGTATGCATGACCCCGTGTCTTATAAGATTTTAAAATTCGCATGTCGGCGTGTCCCGTGTCGTGTTGTGTCCCGTGTCTGTGTCAGTGTCCATGCATCATAGGTCCTCAACAAATTTATTTTTTTGAAATTTAAATTTACAATTTCCCAATGACGAATTATTTTTTTATAGAATTTAAAATAAAACATGTGCAATACGTCCCAAACAAATGGCCAATTTCAAAATTTAAAAAATTTCAATTCATCCTAGCATCTTTTATTTCTAATTTGCCTCCTATATTTTTGAAAAAAAATATAACAAATTTCAAATTTTCAAAATTCAATACTCTTTAGTTATGAATCGTTTAATTATGGATTGCAAACGTGTGTAATCTATTAATATTGTATTTTTTTGGTGTGTTTCTCCTTATTATAGGATGTTTTCTTTGTAAATCCTATTAAAACAACTAGCACGATGTGAGTTTTTATTTTCCGTAATTAAAAATTTTAGAAAGAAGGAAATCAGTTGGTCTCATTTCTTCCAACTTGATTTAAAAGTTGAGTTAAATCTCAGAGTAGTCCCTGAACTTGCACTCGAACCTCAAAGTTGTCCCTAAACTTGCATTAGCCACGATATTGTCCCCGAATTTAATAAAGGTGACTCACGGTCGTCCCTGAAGCATTTTCAGGGGAATATTCCCAAACAGCGTGAAGACGTGTATGGAAAGGCGCCACGTTGAAATGGCAACAGTTATCTGACGTGGCTGTTATCATTTGTTAACTCAATTTTAGTTCCAGATTTATTTTATAATCCTAATCCTCAATTTATTATTAGAAACCACTCTATTTCTTCTTCTCTGCTCTATTTCATCTTCTCTGTCATTGTTGAGCGTGAGTTGAGAGGGTCATGATGGGTGGAAGCAGCAACCATGTTAGTAGATTCAGTAACTGATAAACGAAATTGAGCATGCCGATTTAGAATTCAATAATGGATATGATCGTGAGTATAGTCTAATCGACATTCAAAACTTTGCATCAAACAATCCTACAATCTATAACAGAGAGTACTAGTCTCCCGAGTCGTCCTCCCTTGGAATTGCTAGAGAATGCATATTATTGATTAGGAAGCTTTGTTATGGTTCTTTTAGATGTTTAGCGAGAATAGATGGTAAACTATCAATATTAGAAGACTTGGTCTAGGGTTGGCATTAGAAATTCTATCATTATAGTTTCTTCAATGATGATATCAATTAGGCTTTGCTTCATTTAGTTAACCCCTAGGTATAGAGGAAAGTCAAATGAGATTAACTAACTTGAGTCACAAGTCCTAGTTTTACCCTAGGGAAATCTAGCTTTAGTGCACTCCAAGTCAATTAGCAATTCCTAATTCCCAATCAACAATTGGCATAAACTATTCAACGTTCTCTAATGGTCCAAACCCCTATGCCTAGTAAGAAACTTTTACTCCATAACTAGTATTGGCATTTTATCAAACACTTGATGAGCAAGGGTGAAAGACATCGTAAGAATGAGAATAAATTAGAATTAAAAGCACTTCAACGCAAGAAATTCACAACAATTAACAAAGAACAACAATAGAAATGAACTTCTCAAGAAATTGATAGAATCCAAAACCACAAAGTTGAATCTAGGATCTATGAGAATTGATCAATTACAAGCACTAATTGAGATTAGAGAAGAAGATCTATAATAGGAACAAAGTAAATTGAGAATTGCAATTTGATCTCACCAAAGAGTGATTGAGAATTCAGAAATTGAAGAAGATGAACCCTAATGAGAGCTTGAGATCTCTTTCTCTACCTAAGAGTGTAACTACCACAAGGAGAAAAATCTAGAAACATGTAAAAATGAGCTAAAAGTCCCTTAACCCTTTAACCCCTGGTCTTTTTAAGCTTTTCCCGCCAAGGCCTTTCCCCAAAATGGGATCTCCAACTGTCTCCACGCCCAGGTCACGTGACCCCTTAAAAAAATCATATTCGAGCATCGGCGCGCTCGCGCAAAGTACGCGCGCGCGCCACTCGGCCATCTCATAATTCGAGCGGACGCGTGACGTACGCGTGCGCATCCATGGTGGTCATGGCTCAGCCGCTACACGTGCGGCTCGTAACTTGGCTTCTGACTGGGCAATCCACGCGGGCGCGCTAAGTACGCCCACGCGCCCTTGCTGAAGTTCCCAAGCCTCAATTTCTCATGCTCCCCTCTTTTGCACCCACTTTCCTTTTCTCCTCCGGGTCATCCATGCCCTATATCCTGAAACCACTTAACACACAGGTCACGGCATCGAATGGCACCAATAGAAGAATAGAAATGTATCTAGTTTAGTGCAAAATAGGCATGCTTTCATCTATAAGTCAAAAAACTAGGGGAGAAACACAAAACCGTGTATTTTCATATGAAAAGCGTATGGAATCGTCGATAAAACCCCTGAAATCGATACAAGATAAACCCTAAAATTGGGGTTTATCAACCTCCCCACACTTAGATTCTAGCATGTCCTCATGCTTAGAGAAATGCAAAAGAAATGCAAAAGACCGAAGGATCATAAAGGTATAAGACTCATGAAGTGCAACCTACCTACATGAATGCAACTACGACTAATGTTACTATCTACTTGGTTAGGAACAAATCAACCTTCCTAAGATACGTTCAAGCATATAGGGTAAGCTAGTGGGCAATACATGGGACTTACCAATTTTTAGTCATCAAGTGCAATATACCCAACTTTGCATGAAGAATGCTCGTGAGAGTCGGGAACAAGAATTAGAGCCTTCGAACCCTCACCGAAAGTGTTTACACTCTATTCGCTTAAGTGTTTAGGGTTGATTCTCTCAATTTTCTCCTAATCATGCTTTCCAAGATTTGTTTTCCATCTAACAATAAACATTTATTCCATGCATGCGTACAAATATCATGAGGTCTTGTCTTTAGGTTGTAATGGGGCTAGGGTCAAGGTAGGATGCATATTTGGTCAAGTGAGCTTGGGATTTGAATCTTTGATAAGCTTAAGCTTCCCACCTAACTTATGATATCCTATACAATCTCGAGGCTAGCCTAACTACCCATTTTGCACTCTTTCGCATACTCATGTATCCCTTTTCATTTCACGACACTTATGCATTGATTTTATTGAGCTACACTTTGCTTTGGGGCATTTTGTCCCCTTTTTATTTCTTTCTTTTTCTATTTTTTTCTTTTTTTGTTTTTTTCTTTTGTTTTTCTTTCTCATTTTTTTTCTTTCTATATACAAGAGCATCAATGCATAGGGTCTATACATTTGATCAATACATGAGCATGCACCCAATTCCCAATATTTTCAATAAAAGTACAAAACTACCCTTTTATTCACCCAATGTCCCAAGATTCCCACACTTGAATGATACTCATGGTGGACAAAATTGTGATATATGAGTTCCAGGTACTGTTAAAGAAGCTTTTTCTTTCCACAACTCCGTTCAACTTAACCAGTAAGTGTACTGGGTCATCCAAGTAATACCTTACGTGAGTAAGGGTCGATCCCACAGAGATTGTTGGTATGAAGCAAGCTATGGTCACCTTGTAAATCTCAGTTAGGCAGATTAAAATGGTTTATGATGAGTTCGAAAATTAATAAATAAATAGACAATAAAAAAGGATAGAAATACTTATGTAAATCAATAGTGGGAATTTCAGATAAGTGTATGGAGATGCTATGCTCCTCTTGAATCTCTACTTTCCTATTACAGTCATCCAATCCTTCCTACTCCTTTCCATGGCAAGCTATATGTAGGTCATCACCGTTGTCAATGGCTACATCCCATCCTCTCAGTGAAAATGTTCCTATGCTCTGTCACAGCACGGCTAATCATCTGTCGGTTCTCAATCAGGTTGGAATAGAATCCCTTGATTCTTTTGCGCTTGTCATCACGCCCAGCCTTCAGGAGTTTGAAGCTTGTCACAGTCATTCAATATCAGAATCCTACTTGGAATACCATAGACAAGGTTTAGACTTTCTGGATCCTCATGAATGCCGCCATCTATCTAGCTTATACCACGAAGATTCTGTTGGAAAATCTAAGAGATATGCACCCGGCCTAAGGTAGAACGGAAGTGGTTGTCAATCACGCGCGTTCATAGGTGAGAATGATGATGAGTGTCGCGGATCATCACATTCATCAAGTTGAAGTGCAAAGTATATCTTGGAATAAGAATAAAAGAGAATTGAATAGAAAGTAATAATAATTGTATTGAAACTTGAGGTACAGCAGAGCTCCACACCCTTAATCTATGGTGTGCAGAAACTCCACCGTTGAAAATACATAAGTAAAAGATTCAGGCATGGCCGAATGGCCAGCCCCCATGTGGTCACAAGACCG
>NC_029780.3:82227088-82227859 GCF_000817695.3 Arachis duranensis | reverse complement strand
CCGAAAATCAGAAAGAAATAAGAACAAGGAATGAATTCACCTTAGTGGCGTCTTCTTTTTGAAGGTCTAACAATGTCCTTAAGCTCTTCTATGTCCCTTCCTTGCCTTTGTTGCTCCTCCCTCATTGCCCTTTGATCTTCTCTTATTTCTTGGAGAATGATGGAGTGCTCATGATGTTCCGCCCTTAATTGTTCCACATTGTGGCTCAAATCTTCTAAGGAAGTGTTGATTTGCTCCCAATAGTTGTTGGGAGGGAAGTGCATCCCTTGAGGCATCTCAGGGATTTCTTGATGATGAGCTTCCTCACGCATCTCTTGAGAACCGTGAAGGGTCTCTCTTGCTTGCTCCATCCTCTTCTTGGTGATGGGCTTATCCTCTTCAATGGGGATGTCTCCTTCTATGATAACTCCAGCTGAGTAACATAGATGGCAAATAAGGTGAGGAAAAGCTAGTCGTGCCATTGTGGAGGACTTGTCGGCTATTTTATAGATTTCATTGGAGATAACCTCATGAACTTCTACTTTCTCTCCAATCATGATGCTATGAATCATGATGGCCCGATCCACAGTAACTTCAGATCGGTTGCTAGTAGGAATGATGGAGCGTTGAATGAACTCCAACCATCCTCTAGCCACAGGCTTGAGGTCCAATCTTCTTAGTTGAACTGGCTTGCCTTTGAAGTCTATTCTCCATTGAGCTCCTTCCACACATATGTCCATTAGGACTTGGTCCAACCTTTGATTAAAGTTGACCCTTCTAGTGTAGGGGCGT
>NC_029780.3:82226374-82226770 GCF_000817695.3 Arachis duranensis | reverse complement strand
GATTGGGAAGAGGAATTGAGGTGATTGGTGAAGAGTGTTGGGAAGTGTGACATGGGGAATACAAATCACAAAAATAGGATTAGGAGGTAAGGTGGGGATCCTGTGGTGTCAAGGAATTCCATCCCTGCACCAAATAGGCATGTAAAATGCCTTTGCACACCATTCGGCGTTTAAACGCCGTGTGGTGCACATTCTGGGCGTTCAACGCCCATGTAAAGCATGTTTCTGGCATTGAACGTCAGTTTCATGCTTGTTACTGGCGTTCAGCGCCAGAATGTTGCTTGTTTCTGGCGTTCAGCGCCAGAATGATGCTCTGTTCTGGCGTTGAACGCCGGCCAGATGCATCTTACTGGCATTGAACGCCAGCCTGTGCATCCTCCAGGGTGTGAATTTTTT
>NC_029780.3:82225624-82226317 GCF_000817695.3 Arachis duranensis | reverse complement strand
TTTTTTTGATTTTTTCGTGACTTCTCATGATCATGTACCTAATTAAACACAAAAATATCAAAGAAACAAAATAAAATAAAATTAGATAAATAAAATTGGGTTGCCTCCCAACAAGCGCTTCTTTAATGTCAATAGCTTGACAGTGGCTTTCATGGAGCCACAAAGGTGATCAGGTCAATGTTGTATAGTCCCAACACCAAACTTAGAGTTTGGATATGGGATTTTAACACCAAACTTAGAGTTTGGTTGTGGCCTCAGAACACCAAACTTAGAGTTTGACTGTGGGGGCTCTCCTTGACTCTGAACTTAGAGAAGCTCTTCATGCTTACTCTCTTTTGTCACAGAGGGATGGCCATGTGCTTTAAACACAAGGTAGTCCCCATTCAATTGAAGGACTAATTCACCTCTGTTGACATCTATCACAGCTTCTGCTGTGGCTAGGAAAGGTCTTCCAAGGATGATGCAATCATCCTCTTCCTTCCTAATGTCTAGGATTATGAAATCAGCAGGGATGTAAAGGCCTTCAACCTTTACTAACACGTCCTCCACTATTCCATAAGCTTGTCTCAATGACTTGTCTGCCAATTGTAATGAGAACAAGGCAGGCTGTACCTCAATGATCCCCAGCTTCTCCGTTACAGAGAGTGGTATAAGATTTATCCTGACCCCAGATCACATAGAGCCTTTTCAAAG
>NC_029780.3:82222051-82224637 GCF_000817695.3 Arachis duranensis | reverse complement strand
AGATAGACCATAATAGAATATATCTAATATTGTCCATTCTGAAAACATGTCAGATGGACATCTTTTGGTCAGCTGCTTGTATCTTTCCCAAGCTTCATAGAGGGATTCACCGTCTTTTTGTTTGAAGGTTTGAACATCCACTCTCAGCTTGCTCAGCTTTTGAGGAGGAAAGAATTTATCCAAGAAGGCAGTGACCAGAATATCCCAGGAGTCCAGGCTATCCTTAGGTTGTGAATCCAACCATATTCTAGCTCTGTCTCTTACAGCAAAAGGGAAAAGCATGAGTCTGTAGACTTCAGGATCAATTCTATTCGTCTTTACAGTCTCACAAGTCTGCAAGAACTCAGTTAAAAACTGATAAGGATCTTCAGATGGAAGTCCATAAAACTTGCAGTTTTGTTGCATTAAAGCAACTAGCTGAGGTTTCAGCTCAAAATTATTGGCTCCAATGGTAGGAATGGAGATGCTTCTTCCATCAAACTTGGACGTTGGCTTTGTAAAGTCACCAAGCATTCTCCTTGCATTATTATTATTTTCGGCTGCCATCTCCTTCTCTTGTTCTAATATTTCTGAAAGGTTACCTTTAGATTGTTGTAACTTAGCTTCTCTTAATTTTCTCTTCAGAGTCCTTTCAGGTTCTGGATCAATTTCAACAAGAGTGCCTTTTTCCTTGTTTCTGCTCATATGAAAGAGAAGAAAACAAGAAAAGAAAAGGAATCCTCTATGTCATAGTATAGAGATTCCTTTATGTTAGTAGAAAAAGAAAGGGATAGAAGAAAGAAAGTGAAGAATCTAAACACAAGGGATAGATTGAGTTCGGATTTTTAGATGAAGAGAGGTGAAGAGAAGTGTTAGTAAATAAATAATAGAATAAGAAAAGAGATGCAGAATTTCGAAAATAATTTTGAAAAAGTGGTTAGTGATTTTCGAAAATCAAAGATAAGACAAGATTAAAATTAAAATTTAAAACAAAAAGAATTTTTGAAAAAAAAAAGAGAAGTATTTTTGAAAATTAGAGAGGAAAAAGTAGTTAGGTGGTTTTGAAAAAGATAGGAAACAAACAAAAAGTTAGTTAGTTGATTGAAAAAGATATTAAAATCAAATTTGAAAAAGATAAGAAGATAAGAAGTTAGATAAGATATTTTGAAATCAAATTTTGAAAAAGATAATTTTTTGAAAAAGATAAGATAAAAGATGAAAAGATTTAATTCAAAAAATTTTAAAATTACTTACTTCACTAACAAGAAACTACAAGATAAGATTCTAGAACTTAAAGATTGAACCTTTCTTAACAAGAAAGTAACAAACTTCAAATTTTTTAACCAATCACATTAATTGTTAGCTAATTTTCGAAAATTAGATGTAAAGATAAGAAAGAGGTTTTGAAAAATATTTTGAAAAAGATTTTTGAAATTTTTGAAAAAATAGAAAAAAAAATGAAAAGATATAATTTTTGAAAAAGATTTTGAAAAGATAAGATTTTTAAAATTGAAAATTTGACTTGACTTGTAAGAAACAACTAATTTTTAAAATTTTTGACTAAGTCAAATCAAATTTTTGAAAATTAGGAAATAAAAAAGGAAAAGATATTTTTTTTATTTTTGAAATTTTTAAGATGAGAGAGAAAAACACAATCATGACCCAAAACATGAAAATTTTGGATCAAAACACTTAATGCATGCAAGAACTCTATGAATGTCAAGATGAACACCAAGAACACTTTGAAGATCATGATGAACATCAAGGATATAATTTTTAAAAAATTTTGATGCAAAGAAAACATGCAAGACACCAAACTTAGAAATCTTTAATGCATGGACTCTAACAAACGAAAAATGTATATGAAAAACAACAAACAACACAAAACAAGAAATCATCAAGATCAAACAACAAAAGACACAAAACAAGAATTCATCAAGATCAAACAAGAAGACTTGTCAAGAACAACTTGAAGATCATGAAGAACACTATGAATGCATGGAATTTTCGAAAAAATGCAAGAAAAATTTTAAAAGCATGCAATTGACACCAAACTTAAAAATTAACACAAGACTCAAACAAGAAACACAAAATATTTTTGATTTTTATGATTTTCTAATTTTTTGTATTTTTATTTTAATTGTTTTCGAAAAACATGGTTAGAAAAACGAAAAAGAAAAGAAAAATTTTGAAAAAGATTTTTGAAAAGAAAATTACCTAATCTGAGCAACAAGATGGACCGTCAGTTGTCCATACTCGAACAATCCCCGGCAACGGCGCCAAAAACTTGGTGGACGAAATTGTGATACATGAGTTCCAGGTACTGTTAGAGAAGCTTTTTCTTTCCACAACTCCGTTCAACTTAACCAGCAAGTGTACTAGGACATCCAAGTAATACCTTACGTGAGTAAGGGTCGATCCCACAGAGATTGTTGGTATGAAGCAAGCTATGGTCACCTTGTAAATCTCAGTTAGGCAGATTAAAATGGTTTATGATGAGTTCGAAAATTAATAAATAAATAGACAATAAAAAGGGATAGAAATACTTACGTAAATCAATAGTGGGAATTTCAGATAAGTGTATGGAGATGCTGTGCTCCTCTTGAA
>NC_029780.3:82215246-82221508 GCF_000817695.3 Arachis duranensis | reverse complement strand
TTGATGCATAAATCCACTTCCGGGGCCCACTTGGTGTATGCTTGGGCTGAGCTTGATCTATCCATGAGCTGAGGCTTAACTTGGAGTTGGACTCCAAGTTATAACGTGTTTTGGGCGTTCAACTCTGGATCATGACGTTTTTCTGGCGTTTAACTCAAGATAGCAGCATGTACTTGGCGTTCAACGCCAAGTTACGTCGTCAATTTCCGAATAAAGTATGGACTATTATATATTGCTGGAGAGCTCTGGACGTCCACTTTCCAACGACGTTAAGAGCGCGCCAATTAGAGTTCTGTCGCTCCAGAAAATTCATTTCGAGTGCAGGGAGGTCAGATTCCAACAGCATCAGCAGTCCTTTTGTCAGCCCTTTTCAGAGTTTTGCTCAAATCCCTCAATTTCAGCCAGAAATTACCTGAAATCACAGAAAAACACACAAACTCATAGTAAAGTCCAGAAATGTGAATTTAACATAAAAACTAATGAAAACATCCCTAAAAGTAGCTTGAACTTACTAAAAACTACCTAAAAACAATGCCAAAAAGCGTATAAATTATCCGCTCATCAACTCACACACACTTGCCTAAGCTAATCAAAGATTCAAATTAAGGACATTTATTGTTTTCCGCTTTAAGGCTTGTAATGTGCTAAATTAAAGAACCAAGTGGGTTAATCGTAGGCTCAAAATTGGCTAACAAAGGGAGATAAAAGGTACGGCTATTTGGGGTAAGTGAGTTAAATGAAATGATGGTCTCAATCATATAAATGCATGAATGCAAGGAATAATGGACATATGGACTCAAACAAAGCAAGGATCATACTTATAAAGAGAAAACAATTTCACACAAGAAGGAGAATAAGTGACTATAAGATGTAGCCACAAAACAAGGCTCAAAGCTTACTAGCTTGTATTCTTAGCTCAGAATTCATGTTCCAAAGTACAATCTTCAAGCAAGTTTAGCACCAAACTATTCAAAATTGGCAATGTCAAGGTTGCCCCAAAATCTTGATTTTGCCCTAAAGTATTAGTTTCCTAGGAGAAAGTTCATTGTTCCAACCAAGCAATTTTATCATGCAAATGGTGTCGAAGAAATCCTAATCATGCTACCTATCCTAACTATAACGGAGTTCAAAAATTTATTCGAGTGTTACCTACGGAGATCGGTTGGCCGACCTCCCCACACTTAAAACGTAGCACGGTCCTCCGTGCTCTAGGTGATGCGCAATGGGTGGCCGAGTCCCGAGTGTCCTTCATCTCCGTTGTCATCGCTATGTCCGCTTAAAGTAGCGATAGATGTGGAGATATCCGGTTCCTCCATAGGCGGGGTGACAATGCTTAGAAGCTTCTTCACGTGAGCATATCAGCGCTGGTTACGCTTCTCATAACGGTCCAATTTCTTGTGAAGGTCTTCAAGGCGTTGGGTGGCTGATTTTTGTGGTGCGGATGAAGTAGTGGTGTTGCGAGTTGGGGTGAACAGTCCAAGGTCCTTGGTGACTTCCGGCGGCTTGAGGCACTTCTTGGTCGGAATAACATCGCCCTCGACTGGGATTGAGGTCCTCTATCCTTAGCCTCTCGGTGGACACCGGCTGCCGCTACTAATTCGGTCACTATAGCGGGGAAGGGTAAATTTCCGTTAACATGAATGCGCCCCATGGATTCGCGAATGGCATGCGAAATGTCAACCGGTTTCTCGGTTAGGATGCACCATACCAATAAGGCGAGCTCGGCGGTAATGGATGACCCATGGGTGCTCGGTAGCACATAGTGAGCCAGGATTTGGGCCCATGCCACGGCTTCTTGAGTGAGGAAACGTGCATCTAAACCCTTCGGTCTTTGCTTTATGGTTCCCCGAATCCAACATGCTTCAGGTAAAGCTATTACGCGGAGGACTGCGCTCTAATCGAACTCACGTTCGTTGTATGCTGCCAAGACTTCTTGATAGGCATCATATCCATCCGCTAATGGCCCAATGTTGAGTACTCCTTGGATGGCCTCCCCTGTGACTGGCACTTGCTTTCGGCGCACAAAGATTGAAGTGAGAAGGGGTGAGTGGTAGTTGGAGTAGAACTCCACCACCCATGATAAATTGACCTCCTTTGGTTGCCTTAAGAGGAACCTCCATTGCCTCCGGTCAATGTGTGGCATCATTATCGGAGTGAGGTGGGCCGGTAGGACTAGAAGGGGCTCCGGGTGATAATTCCGCTCAATCATCCTTGAGTAAACAAGTTCGCAGTAGCGGTTAGGGAACTTGTTGGGGTCCTTTGGAGGGTTGTCCTTCTCTAGAGTATCAACGGGGCCCTTAACCTTCTTTAGGAGGGGCTTGGCTGTTGGTTCTTGGCGCGCTCTGCTGGTGGTTGGCTTCTTTGGGGCTTTTCCTTTGTTCTTTTTGATGACCATCCTGCGATAGTAGAGAATAGAGATGATATCAAACCCAAGAAAGTGTAATAAAATGGGATCATGCAAGTGAGAAATTGTGCCCTAAGAGTATGGGTATCGTCATTACATGACAGTTGCAACATGTAACTAAGATACTATTTGATAAGCAAGGCAAATCACTGGCATGTGGTATAGGGGTAGTGTAAGCATGCAAGTAAAAGGCATGAGAAGTATATACCCACAAATACCAAGAGTGGAAAGCAAGTTATGAAAAGGTGAGTGGGTAGATTGTAGAATATGAGGGTGTACCAAAGAGCGACTAAGGTATTGGGAAAAACACATAGTTAAGAAGCAATGAGTCACAATGAGCTCAAAAAATCATGTATGCTTTTCCTCAAACACTTGGCGCGCACCCTTTTGTAGTAAGCAAATGGGGGAAGGGAGAGCAATGTAACATTCCACAAACCAATATGAATCACTACAATGCACAATGGTTGTAAGAAAATCATGCAACATATCTCATCCATTAATGCAAAAGAAGTTAGAAGAAAAACACCCATAAAGAACTAAGCAAAAACACCCCAAAGAAGTGAGGGCTCAAAAGAGGGGGGATAGAAAAAGAAGAAGAAAAAAAAAGAACTACCTAAAAGAGAATAAAATCAACTAACTAAGAAGCAAAAGAGAGAAGTAGAGTAAGAGGGAGGAGGCATAGTATAGTACCTTGAGAGAGATGGAAAAGGGGTATGGGAGAGGAGGTTGTATAGTGGGGTGATGGAGAATGGAGGGAGCAAAGTAGGGACCATCGGAGGTGGGTGGTCACCGGAGATGATGGTGCGCGGCAGAGGCGGTGTGCTGGGGGCTCAGTGCAGGCGCGAGAGTGGCCCAACTCTCTGAAAGATGTACTAGGAGTGCACAGGGGCGATCGGCGCGCGCGCGCAAGATGCGCTAGCGCGTCGATCCGCGAGTTGCCAAAAGAGTGCGTACGCGCCATGTGCACGCACGCGTGAGTGGCCTGTGCCTCAGGCATGGTGCCGGCGTAGTGTGGGCGCAACTTTCTGAAAAATGTATGGAGGGATAATTCTTGCAATCCACGCGTCCGCGCACGTGGCGCGCTCGCGTGGATGGCCGGAAGTGCCTCATATGCGCGTACGCGCCAGATGCGCGCTCGCGCGGGGTGGTGCTATTTCAAAGTTTTCATGTTCTGGCACCAATTCAAGCGCTCCAACCCTCCAAACAGCCACTCAAGCACTATAGAAACCCTGTTCTACATGATAAAGTACCAAACGAACTCAACAATTGAAACAGGTTTGAAATCAAATCTAACTACAACTTCATCAAATACCTAGCTACCAAAGATGAAGTCAAGACTTGAGCAAGTATCAATCAAAGAAGAATTCAATGGCTATGTACAAATGGTAGATCTTACCATGGTGGGGTGTCTCCCACCTAGCACTTTGGTTTACCGTCGTTAAGTTGGACTTCCACTAGCTCAAGGTTCTTGTTCAAGAGGTGCATCCCTCAAGAGGAATACTTCAATTTCCTTGGAGTTCTTTCTTTGCTCACCATGGTATAATTTGAGACGGTGCCCATTTACCTTGAAAATGTCCGGACTTGATGGGTGGCGCAAGTGGTAAACCCCGTAAGGTTCTACTTTCTCTACTTGGTAAGGTCCATCCCATCTTGATCTAAGCTTTCCGAGTAGCAATCTTAATCTTGAGTTGTAAACGAGGACTAGCTCACCGGGTCTAAATTCCCTTCTCCTGATGTTTCTGTCATGAATGGCTTTCATCTTTTCCTTGTAGAGTCTAGAATTATCATAGGCTTCTAGTCTTAAGCATTCTAATTCCGCCAATTGAAGCTTTCTCTCTACTCCGGCTCCACCCAAACTCATATTGCATTCCTTTATGGCCCAATAAGCTTTGTGTTCGATTTCTACCGGTAAATGGCATGCTTTACCATATACAAGCCTAAAAGGGCTCATGCCAATGGGTGTTTTGTAAGCCGTTCGATATGCCCAAAGTGCATCGGAGAGCTTAGTGCTCCAATCCTTCCTATTCGGCTTTATAATTCTTTCCAACACATATTTAATTTCCCGATTAGAAACCTCAGCTTGGCCGTTTGTTTGTGGGTGGTAGGCCGTGGCAATTTTGTGTGTAATGCCATACTTTCTCATGAGGCCGTCCATTTTCTTGTTGCAAAAATGGGATCCTTGGTCGCTTATGATTGCTCTTGGGGAGCCAAAACGACAAATGATATTGTTCCTCACCAAAGAAAAAACAACATGAGCATCATCCGTTTGGGTGGGGATTGCCTCCACCCATTTTCACACATAATCGACGGCTAACAAAATGTAGAGAAAGCCATTGGAATTTGGAAATGGTCCCATGAAGTCGATTCCCGATACATCAAAAATTTCACAAAAAAGCATATTTTGTTGGGGGATTTCATCCTTCTTAGAAATATTTCCAAATCGAATACATTGGGGACAAGATTTGCAATGGAAAGAAGAGTCTTTGAGAAGGGTTGGCCACCAAAATCCGCAATCAAGGACCTTTCTTGCCGTTCTTTGGGGGCCGTAGTGGCCACCGCCTTCGGAAGAATGGCAAGCGTCCAAGATTGCTTGGAATTCGGTTTGGGATATGCACCGTCGCACTATTTGGTCTGCTCTACACCTCCACAAATAGGGATCATCCCAAACATAGTATTTGGATTCGCTTTTCAGCTTATCCTTTTGATGTTTGTTGAGGTTGGGAGGGAAGGTGTGTGAAACCAAGTAGTTTGCTATTGGAGCGTACCAAGGAACTACTTCCGAGATTGAATGCAACCCATCTAGAGGAAAAGAGTCATTGATAGGAGTGGTGTCGCTTTTTGTGTGTTCGATGCGACTTAAATGGTCCGCTACTAAGTTTTGGGAACCACTCCTATCCTTGATCTCCAAGTCAAATTCTTGTAACAAAAGCACCCATCGAATTAATCTCGGTTTTGATTCCTTTTTGGTCAACAAGTACTTTAATGGCGCGTGGTCCGAGTACACTACTACCTTGGAACCAAGAAGATAGGATCGGAACTTGTCCAAAGCAAGAACGATAGCTAGGAATTCCTTTTCGGTAGTAGTGTAGTTGGATTGGGCCCCATCTAGTGTTTTGGAAGCATAAGCTATAACATAGGGAATCTTACCCTCGCGTTGTGCTAATGCGGCTCCTATCGCATAATTCGAAGCATCGCACATGATTTCAAATGGTTGAGTCCAATTCGGCCCTCGCACAATAGGAGCTTGTGTCAATGCCACTTTAAGCTTGTCATATGCTTCCATACACTCTTTGCTCAGCTCAAATTCAGTGTCCTTTTGTAGTAGTCGAGAGAGAGGTAAGACTACTTTGCTAAAGTCTTTGATGAACCTCCGGTAGAATCCTGCATGTCCAAGAAAGGAGCGGACTTCCCTCTCGGAGGAGGGGTAAGGTAAACTAGATATGACATTTATTTTTGCCGGATCCACGGAGATGCCTTCTTTTGAAACAATGTGTCCCAAAACAATGTCTTGTTTAACCATGAAATGACATTTTTCAAAATTTAAGACAAGGTTTGTTTTGGTGCATCTCTCCAAGACTTTTTCAAGGTTGCCTAAGCAATGATCAAATGAGTCACCATACACGCTAAAATCGTCCATGAAAACTTCCATACATTGCTCTAGGAAGTCCGCAAATAAGCTCATCATGCATCTTTGAAACGTTGCCGGTGCGTTGCATAGGCCAAATGGCATACGCTTGTAGGCATACGTTCCAAAGGGGCAAGTAAATGTGGTTTTTTCTTGGTCCTCTAGAGCAATGTGTATTTGGAAGCATCCGGAGTAACCATCAAGAAAGCAATAATATGATTTACCGGCTAGTC
>NC_029780.3:82157439-82211515 GCF_000817695.3 Arachis duranensis | reverse complement strand
AAAAGATATGATTGAAAAGATATGATTGAAAAATAATTTAAAAAGATTTGATTTTTAAAATTAATGACTTGGCTAACAAGAAAAGATATGATTCAAATGTTAAACCTTTCTCAACAGATAAGGCAACATACTTGAAATGTTGAATCAAATCATTAATTGATAGCAAGTATCTTTGAAAAAGGAAAGAAATTGATTTTGAAAAAGATTTGATTGAAAAGATTTGATTTGAAAAAGATTTGATTTTGAAAAGCTTTGAAAACTTGAAAAAATTTGATTTTGAAAACAAAATCTTCCCTCTTGTGCCATCCTGGCGTTAAACGCCCAGAATGGTGCACATTCTGGCGTTTAACGCCCAAAACACTACCTTTTTGGGCGTTAAACGCCCAACCAGGTACCCTGGCTGGCGTTTAAACGCCAGTCTGTCTTCCTTACTGGGCGTTTTGAATGCCCAGCTTTTTCTGTGCAATTCCTCTGCAGTATGTTCTGAATCTTCAATTCTCTGTATTATTGACTTGAAAAGACACAAATAAAAAATATTTTTGGATTTTCAATAATAAGGAATAATCAAAATGCAACTAAAATCAAATAACAATGCATGCAAGACACCAGACTTAGCAGTTTGTATACTACTGACACTAGTGAAGATGCATATGAGACACATAAACACTTGATGACTACGCATCATGTTATGTTTTTCTATGCTTTTTCATATAAAAATCAATTCATAATGCTTAATTATGGGAGTGTTTTGGTGATTAAATTGAATATTGCTTTGATTGCTTGAGTTAATAAATTTTGTAGGAAATTATGGAAAATGAAGCAATAAAAGCACTAATAGAGGAAGCACACTCCCAAGGTGGCAAAAAGTTGGAAACAAACTCAAAGAGAAGCAAAGAGGATTTGCAACCCTGACCTCTTCACACTCCAACAAGAATAACTCGAGCTACAAAGCTCCAAATGAAGTGATCTCAGTGTCCTTAGAAAGTAGACTTCTAGAGCTTTCCAACCATATATAACACTTTATAGTTGACACTGATTTGAGGGGACAAATTGCTATTCGTTTAGCTTCACAATTTCAGCGTAAAACAAGTCCCTGCAGTTCGCCAGACTGACCTCTTCACCTTCAAAAGATCATAACTTGGGCTAGAGAAGTCCAATTGACATGCTTCCAGCGGCGTTGGAAAGCTGAGATCTAGGGCTTTCCAAAGATATATAATAGTCTATAGTGGACATTCAATTTGGAGACCCAAACAGACCAATACTTCAGCGTGTAAGGTTTTTCCAAACCTTCAAAAGCCCAAAATGCCACTTCAATGACACTCCACATTGGGCCACTTCCAAATACTCCAATCCCTTCATTTATTCTTCAATGTTTCAAGCTTCTATGAAGGGAGTTAAAAGTTCACAAGCCCAAGTCAAGCCACAAGTAACTATCAATCAAGGCCACAAGAATCATCTAGAAGTAATTAGGAAATTTGCATTTGATTGTAATTTCATTTGAATTTGTAATTTAGTTAGCTTATAAATAGGGCCTTAGATTCATCATTTGAGATACACCATGGAGGGGTGGAGGTGACTCCACTCCCCTTTCACTCTCATTCTCTTCTCTTCTTTTATTTTCTTTCATTCACACTTTTGTAAATATTTTTGTTATGATGAGTTTCTAATTTCCAACATTTGGGAAAGAGAGCTCTATTGCAATTTAATGGGTTGATTTTTTTCATTCTTCATCTTCAATTCTTCTTTCATTGTTTCTTTAGAGAGAGTTTTTGTGCTTCAAAGATCTAATTACTATCGAGAGAGGGATTAGATCTATTTAAATTCTATGATGAACTTGAGAAAGGAGTCATAGAATTTAGTTTGAGGCTCTTCTCTCACAACTCTCTTGATTGATAATTCTTAGCTTGATATGTGAGATGTAATCACTTTGAATTGAAATCTTGAGGGTTGTGTGGCAATTAGAGACCATTCTTCATCTCTTCTCATGAGCAATTAGATCAAGAGATTCGCAATTGATCAAGTTAAGAGAAATCAAATCACCAAGAGATTGGGGTTTGATTACTTATGATTTGCCAAGAGATCAATGATTGAATGATTGAAGTGGAGATGAGAATTGTTGATCTTGAGAATGCAATATCTCTTGATCCCAATGTTAATTTCATTCTTAATTCTTGTTATTTACTTCTTGTCTTTAATTCTTGTCATTTAATTGTTCTCTTTAAATTCTTGTCATTTACTTATGCACATTTATGGCTTTCTTTACTTTGGCACATTTATGCCTTCCAAGTGTTTGTAGAAATACTTCACTTGGTTTTACTTTCTAGTCATTTACTTTCTTGCACTTTACTTTCTTGTACTTTCTATTCCTTGCAATTTACATTCTTGCACTTTAATTTTTAGCACTTTAATTTCTTGTCATTTACTTTCCTTGCACTTTATTGCTTTTATTTAATTTCAAGTCATTTACATTTCTTGTTGCTTATCACTCAAACATGAATCGTCTAACTAGAACAATTAATTAACTATTGCTTGCTTAATCCATTAATCCTCGTGGGATCGACCTCACTCTAAGTGAGTTTTATTACTTGATGCGACCCGGTACACTTGCCGGTTGTACGTGAAATCTAATTTTTACGTATCACTTTTGTCAATGCCACTTTAAGCTTGTCATATGCTTCCATACACTCTTTGCTCAGCTCAAATTCAGTGTCCTTTTGTAGTAGTCGAGAGAGAGGTAAGGCTACTTTGCTAAAGTCTTTGATGAACCTCCGGTAGAATCCTGCATGTCCAAGAAAGGAGCGGACTTCCTTCTCGGAGGAGGGGTAAGGTAAACTAGATATGACATTTATTTTTGCCGGATCACGGAGATGCCTTCTTTTGAAATAATGTGTCCCAAAACAATGCCTTGTTTAACCATGAAATGACATTTTTCAAAATTTAAGACAAGGTTTATTTTGGTGCATCTCTCTAAGAATTTTTCAAGGTTGCCTAATCAAAGATCAAATGAGTCACCATACACGCTAAAATCGTCCATGAAAACTTCCATACATTGCTCTAGGAAGTCCACAAATAAGCTCATCATGCATCTTTGAAACGTTGCCGGTGCGTTGCATAGGCCAAATGGCATATGCTTGTAAGCATATGTTCCAAAGGGGCAAGTAAATGTGGTTTTTTCTTGGTCCTCTAGAGCAATGTGTATTTGGAAGTATCCGGAGTAACCATCAAGAAAGCAATAATATGATTTACCGGCTAATCGATCAAGCATTTGATCAATGAATGGTAGTGGAAAGTGATCTTTTCTTGTGGCCGCATTCAATCTTCGATAGTCTATGCATACCCTCCAAGAATTTTTCACCCTTGTTGCTATAAGTTCACCGCTTTCATTTTTGATTGTGGTCACCCCGGATTTCTTTGGCACCACTTGGACCGGGCTTACCCACTCGCTATCCGAGATGGGATAGATGATGTCCGCCTCAAGTAGCCGAGTGACTTCCTTTTTCACAACCTCAAGAATGGTTGGATTAAGTCTCCTTTGAGGTTGTCGGACCGGTCTTGCTCCATCTTCAAGAAATATGCGGTGCTCGCATACTTGGGGGCTTATTCCCACTAGATCCGCCAAACTCCACCCGATTGCCCTTTTGTTTTTTCTCAAGACATCTAGCAACTTTTCTTCTTGTTGAGGGGTTAGCTCTTTTGCAATTATCACGGGGAGCTTGTGGGCTTCATCAAGATATGAGTACTTTAGGTGGGGTGGTAGCGACTTCGATTCCATCTTTTTGTCATGATTTGAAATTTGGATTTCCGGATCGTTTGTGTGGTGTGTGGTGTTTAGTTTGCTTGGATCTTCATTTGCTTCTTCAATCATGCACTTCTCATCCAACTTTGCAAGGTGCACTTCGGTAACAATGTTGTCGATTGGGTCATACCCGAATAGAGAGTGATTCTCCGGTGGATGCTTCATTGCTTCTTCTAGGCTAAAACTCATGACTCTCCCATCTATCTCAAATGAGTAGGTTCCCGAGTAGGCGTCTAGCTTAAATCTAGAAGTTCTCAAAAATGGTCTTCCAAGTAAGATAGATGATGCTCTCTCGGGTTCATTTGATGGCATCTCAAGGACATAGAAGTCAATCAGAAACACCAACCCTTTAATATTCACCAATACATCTTCCGCCGCACCCGCTACGGTTATTATGCTTTTATCCGCTAGGACAAATCTCGCCGCCGACCTCTTTAGCGGTGGTAACTTCAATACTTGGTAAACGGAGAGCGACATAATGCTAACACATGCGCCGAGATCACACATACAATCTAGGGATCGAACTCCATTGATGGTGCAAGTGACCATACAAGGGCCCGGGTCGTCACACTTCTCGGGTAATGCTCCCATTAAAGCGGAAATAGAACTCCCCAATGGGATGGTTTCCAATTCAAGAATTTTGTCCTTGTTCATGCATAGATCTTTAAGGAATTTTACATATCTAGGGACTTGATGGATAGCATCAAAGAGGGGGATGGTTACCTCGACTTTTTTGAACATTTCTATCATTTTGGGGTCGAGTTCTATGCGCTTCTTAGCTTTCTTTGCAAGTGTTGGAAATGGGAGTGGTTGAGCAATTTCTTCTTCCAAGGTTCTCTTCGTCTTGGGGGTCTCTTTTGTTGGTTGAGCTTCTTCATTCTCAACTATGACTTGTGGTGTCTCTTCTTCCACTACCTCTTCTATATCTATTCCCTCCTCCCCTTGAGCGGTTTGGATGGGATTTGAATCCTTTGCTCCCTTCTCTTTTAATTGTGTTCCGGATCTTAGGGTGACGGCATTGATGCCTCCCTTAGGATTGGGTTGAGGTTGAAAGGGGATGACGCTTTGGGTTGGGGGTTGAGGAGTGGGATTTGACGGTGGGTCCATGCGTGCGAGAAGGGCTTGTAGTGTAGAGGTGAGGCCAGTGAGACCGGAAGCAAATGTGCTTTGTAGTTCCTTTTGGCCTTGAATGATGGTCCGGAGTGTATCATCTTGGTTAGATGGGGAGGTCGGGTATGTGAGTTGAGGGGCTTGTGATTGGTTGGGTGGTGGTCTTTGATGTGGTGGTTGGTATGTTTGGTAGTTTCTTTGTTGGTTTTGTTGGTTGTATGGTAGGTTTTGTTGGTTGTATGGTTGGTTTTATTCGTTGTATGGTGGCCAGTTTTGTGAGTTATTGTTGTTCCATCTTTGACCTCCTCCGTTGTTGTTGTTGTTGTTGTCCCTATTTCCTTGTTGATGATTGTCCCTCCAATTTTGATTTTGATTGCCACTCCCTTGATTGTAGCTTCCTCCTTGATAAGGGTACCCTTGGTTAGGATTACCGCCTTGGTAGTACCTTTGATTTGGGCGGTCATAAAAATTGTGAGTAGCCGCCAAGGTGTTGTCTTCTTGAAGGCTTGGGCACTCATCCGTGTAGTGGGAATAGCATGAACAAATGCCACACACTTTCTGAGGGACCAATTGTTGATTGTATTGTTGAGGGTGTGGAGGTTGTTGGTATGGTTGAGGTTGTTGTTGGTATGGTTGAGGTTGTTGTGGTTGTTGTTGGCTCAATTGGAGTTGCCTCAAGATGGATGTCATTTCGCTCAAGGATTTTGTTAGAGCAGTGGTTTCGCTACTAGTTGATACCTCATTCACGGTTTTTGGGCGGTTGACTCTTCATCTCATATGTTGATTGGATTCAGCTAAGTCGATGATAAGTTGCCATGCCTCCTCCGCTGTTTTATATTTAGACAAAGAACCATTGCTAGAGGTGTCCAAAAGAGTTCTATCTCATTTTCGCATCCCTTGACATATGTATCCAAGCAACACTTGAGTGTCAATCATGTGATTAGGGCATGCGTCTAGTAGCTTACGAAACCGTTCCCAATATTCGTATAGTGGTTCCGTTTCACCTTGTACAATACATGACATTTCCTTCCTTAGCCTATCCATCTTTTCTGGGGGCAAGAATTTATCCAAGAATCCTCTTCTAAGCAAGTCCCAATCGGAAGTGACTTCACTAGATAGGGTGTAGAACCATTCTTTAGCCTTGTCCTCAAGAGAGAAAGGGAAAGCAAACAACCATATAGCAACCTCATCGGATCCTTCCCGTCTAGTTGTTGAGCATATACGATGAAAATCTTTGAGATGTCGAATAGGGTCTTATGCGGGAAGTCCATGGAACTTAGGTAGGAGGTTGATCAAAGCGGTCTTGAGTTCAAAGTTTGCATTCAAATTGGGGTGAGTTACATGAAGGGGTTGAAGAACATAATTCGATGCACCCGCTTCCTTGATAGTAACTCTCCTCAGAGCGGCCATGGTGTTAGTACCTAAAGCAAAAGAAGAATTGTTAGTGATATTGATGGGGGAATGGTTATTGCCTTTTTCGAGTGACGGTTCAATGTTTACTTTTAGTAAGGTGGGTAAGGTGGTGAAAACCTTTTCACCTTCCCCAAACGTTAACCGCTTCCGAGCTTGTCTAATATGAAGCAAAGTTCGTTCTATTTCCGGATCAAATGGGACTAAGCTCGGATTCGGTTGTGAACGCGTCATGCAATGAAGGAGAAGTAAAACTCATGGTAATGATGGGGGTTTAGTTACTTGAACAAAGAATTACAATGAAATGCACTATATACATATACACATATTTACTCTAAACAATAACATGGCACACTAAGCAATTCCCCGGCAACGGCGCCATTTTGATAAACGAAATTTAGCATGCCGATTTAGAATTCAATAATGGATATGATCGTGAGTATAGTCTAATCGACATTCAAAACTTCGCATCAAACAATCCTACAATCTATAACCGAGAGTACTAGTCTCCCGAGTCGTCCTCTCTTGGAATTGCTAGAGAATGCATATTATTGATTAGGAAGCTTTGTTATGGTTCTTTTAGATGTTTAGCGAGAATAAATGGTAAACTATCAATATTAGAAGACTTGGCCTAGGGTTGGCATTAGAAATTCTATCATTATAGTTTCTTCAATGATGATAACAATTAGGCTTTGCTTCATTTAGTTAACCCCTAGGTATAGAGGAAAGTCAAATGAGATTAACTAACTTGAGTCACAAGTCCTAGTTTTACCCTAGGGAAATCTAGCTTTAGTGCACTCCAAGTCAATTAGCAATTCCTAATTCCCAATCAACAATTGGCATAAACTATTCAACGCTCTCTAATGGTCCAAACCCCTATGCCAAGTAAGAAACTTTTACTCCATAACTAGTATTGGCATTTTATCAAACACTTGATGAGCAAGGGTGAAAGACATCGTAAGAATGAGAAGAAATTAGAATTAAAAGCACTTCAACGCAAGAAATTCACAACAATTAACAAAGAACAATAATAGAAATGAACTTCTCAAGAAATTGATAGAATCCAAAACCACAAAGTTGAATTTAGGATCTATGAGAATTGATCAATTACAAGCACTAATTGAGATTAGAGAAGAAGATCTATAATAGGAACAAAGTAAATTGAGAATTGCAATTTGATCTCACCAAAGAGTGATTGAGAATTCAGAAATTGAAGAAGATGAACCCTAATGAGAGCTTGAGATCTCTCTCTCTACCCAAGAGTGTAACTACCACAAGGAGAAAAATCTAGAAACATGTAAAAATGAGCTAAAAGTCCCTTAACCCTTTAACCCCTGGTCTTTTTAAGCTTTTCCCGCCAAGGCACTTCCCCAAAATGGGATCTCCAACTGTCTCCATACCCAGGTCACGTGACCCCTTAAAAAAATCATATTCGAGCATCGGCGCGCTCGCGCAAAGTACGCGCGCGCGCCACTGGGCCATCTCACAATTCGAGCAGACGCGTGACGTACACGTGCGCTCCATGGTGGTCATGGCTCAGCCGCTATACGTGCCAGCTCGTAGCTTGGCTTCTGACTGCGTAATCCACGCCGGCGCGCCAAGTACGCGCACGCGCCCTTGCTGAAGTTTCCAAGCCTCAATTTCTCATGCTCCCCTCTTTTTCACCCACTTTCGTTTTCTCCTCCGGGTCATTGGTGGACGAAATTGTGATCATATTAATGTAGTACTCTTTGTACTTGTATGGAATCATTATTATGGCTCTTTCAAAAATACCGTAAAGAGATCATGGTATGATGAATTGGGATCTTAATAATCCCTAGTAATGGCATGTGTGATCACAACTCCATTCAACTAACCAGCAAGTGCACTGGTCGTCCAAGTAATACCTTACGTGAGTAAGGGTCGATCCCACGGAGATTGTTGGTATGAAGTAAGCTATGGTCACCTTGTAAATCTCAGTTAGGCAGATTAAATGGTTTATGAATAGTTCGAAAATTAATAATAAACAGAAAATAAAATAGGATAGAAATACTTATGTAAATCAATAGTGAAATTTCAGATAAGCGTATGGAGATACTGTGCCCTTTCTTTTTCTACTTTTCTACTTCTTCCTTCAATCCTTCTTACTCCTTTCCATGGCAAGCTATATGTAGGGCATCACCGTTGTCAATGG
The DNA here is from genome assembly GCF_000817695.3 of Arachis duranensis. NCBI lineage: Eukaryota > Viridiplantae > Streptophyta > Magnoliopsida > Fabales > Fabaceae > Arachis > Arachis duranensis. Next base: position 82,203,026 of record NC_029780.3, on the reverse strand, counting down.
CTACATTCCATCCTCTCAGTGAAAATGGTCCTATGCTCTGTCACAGCATGGCTAATCATCTGTCGGTTCTCAATCAGGTTGGAATAGAATCCCTTGATTCTTTTGCGTCTGTCACTAACACCCAGCCTTCAGGAGTTTGAAGCTCGTCACAGTCATTCAATACCGGAATCCTACTCGGAATACCACAGACAAGGTTAGACTTTCCAGATTCCCGAAATCTTACTCGGAATACCACAGACAAGGTTAGACTTTCCGGATTCCCATGAATGCCGCTATTGTTGGAATAGAATCCAGTGATTCTTTTGCGTCTGTCACTAACGCCCAGCCTTCAGGAAGTTGAAGTGCAACAAATATCTTAGAATAGGAATGAAGAGAATTGAATAGAAACAGTAGTAATTGTATTAAAACTTGAGGTACAGTAGAGCTCCACACCCTTCATCTATGGTGTGTAGAAACTCCACCGTTGAAAATACATAAGTGAAAGGTTCAGGCATGGCTGAATGGCCAGCCCCCAAAACGTGATCAATAGCCTCCTAAGATGAAGAATAAAATAAAGCTGAGACCAAAGATGTCTAATACAATAGTAAATTATCCTATTTATACTAGACTAGCTACTAGGGTTTACATGAGTAAGTAATTGATGCATAAATCCACTTTCGGGGCCCACTTGGTGTGTGTTTGGGCTGAGCTTGATCTATCCACGAGCTGAGGCTTCTTTTGAAGTTGAACGCCAAGTTGTAACGTGTTTTGGGCGTTCAACTCCGGGTCGTGACGTGTTTCTGGCGTTTTACTCCAGACAGCAACATGGAACTAGCGTTGAGCGCCAGTTTACGTCATCAATTCCCGAATAAAGTATAGACTATTATATATTTCTGGAAAGCTCTGGATGTCTACTTTCCAACGCCGTTGAGAGCGCGCCATTTGGAGTTTGGTAGCTCCAGAAAATCTATTTCGAGTGCAGGGTGGTCAGATTCCAACAGCATCAGCAGTCCTTTGTCAGCCTCCTATCAGAGTTTTGCTCAATTCCCTCAATTTCATCCAGAAATTACCTGAAATCATAGAAAAATACAAAAACTTATAGTAAAGTCCAAAAATGTGAATTTAACATAAAAACTAATGAAAACATTCCTAAAAGTAGCTTGAACTTACTAAAAACTACCTAAAAACAATGCCAAAAAGCGTATAAATTATCCGCTCATCCGTCATCCATGCCCTATATCCTGAAACCACTTAACACACAGGTCACAGCATCAAATGGCACCAATAGAAGAATAGAAATGTATCTAGTTTAGTGCAAAATAGGCATGCTTTCATCCATAAGGCAAAAACTAGGGGAGAAACACAAAACCGTGTATTTTCATATGAAAAGCGTATGGAATCGTCGATAAAACCCCTAAAATCGATACAAGATAAACCATAAAATTGGGGTTTATCAGTAACCGACGATCTGAGAGAAGCTGTGGGAGGAAAACCGTCAGAAGTAGTGACGAACGCCTTTCAGATAGGTGTGGGTGTGGTAGCAGACCCATCCTCAAATGGTCAGGAACGGAGGCAAATCCAAGGAGACCATTTTATGGTTGTCGTAACTACAATGTAAGTGATTTTTGTTAATGTATACAGCTAGCGTCGTTGCTCATTCAATTTGTAATATTTCTTTTCCATGGGCAAGAAATGTGGTTGTAGAGTGTTGGCAAGAGGTGGTTTGGTCTCTTTATGTGGGCTGACAAAGTTTGGGATGAAAAAGAAGTAAATGACAGAGATAATCGAGGCTTTGAACTAGAGGAGTGGAGGATAAAATTAGCTTGGAAGATTGTAAGCTTGGAGTCTAAAATTAAGGCTCTAAAACTAGCATTTTGTGTGTTGTTAGTTATTGTTCTGGTGGTAATTGTGATTGTTGTTTGTGTAGCATGGAGGTAGTGAAGGCTATTGTAAGACAAAAGTTGTGATTGTTGTACTCTGTGAACAAATGAAAAGAAGTGATAACACCATATTCTATTTTATCGTTGTTTTTGCTAATTATAATTTAGAAATTAAGGAATATGAAGCTAAGGGACAGTAACAAGTTTTTAAACATTCCATGATAATATGCAGCTTATGCTAATTGCTTCCAAATTTGTTTGTGTCAAACTAGACACCATCAAAAGGAAACACAAAGTATTTAACTTACAATCCAAAACACATACACCTGACACATGGATCTAAGAAAGCATAAAGTTCAATGTCTAAAACCAAAATGTTTCAACAGAAAATAGCAAATAGTCATTTTTTAAATTTTCTTTGTGGTTTGAACCCCGGGGTTGGTACAAAATGTAGGACGTTACGCAACGTTGAAGCTGTAGCCACAGATGCACCAACCATTGGATCGATACGAGCAGTTGTTGGGGGGGAGTGTTTGAATTTGGAACACTGGGTGGTGGGAAAGCATTTGAAACATTTGGTGGAGGAGCACCGGTTGCTGGTGGTGGGATTGAGGCTGGTCTAGATGGTGGAGGTTTTCTTCTTTTCTGTGGGAGCTTTGGTGGTCTTGCCTGGCCTTGCAGGTTAGGTGTTGCAACCTGTATAAATATATTTAGTGAGATCAAAATGAATATACAAAGAAATAATAACAAAGAGCAATAGTTGAAGTACCTGGTGGGAGTCTTCATTTTCATTTTCTGACACAATTGTTTGACTCATGCCTACCTCAATCTCAGTAGCATTACCCTTATTTTGGACTTCAGGTGCAGCAAGGGGAGGTTGCTGCTGATTTTCTGTATTAGCTTCACTAGTAGCAGCAGCAGCTGTAGCAATTGCAACAGCTGCAGCCTCGTCGTCAGCCTTATTCTGGGCACATTTTCTCTTGTCGTGACCCTTGCCACCACAATGACGGCATAAATCCTCTTTATATACCCTCTTCATCTTGGTGATCTTTTGCTTCTTGCCTCTATTTGGGCCTTCATCAGCCTCCTTTCTTCGTTTCTTTTTGGGTGCTCGTGGTATGTTGTAGAATGACTTCTCCCATAGTTTTTGGCCAGGAATAAGATTGATATGGAATGCATATGTATGATTGTATACATCCATTGTTAACCATCTATGACAGAAATTTTCAGGTTGCTTGCCTGCCCAAGCCATTGCAGCACAAGCATGGACACAGGGCATCCCTGTTTCAAATCAATAAAATGCACCCAAGTTACTAAGTAACCAATTCTAGTTCCTGCATGCAATCCACAATGAATTAAGGAAACTTAATTACAATATCATAATAAGTATTTGAACAACAACTAAAGTGTAACAGTAATGATATTTACTATAAGAACAATAATCACAATTAAATTAATACCACTCAGTTGCCAAAATTCACAGGTGCATATTCTCTTTTTTAAGTCCACTGCCATGTTGGTTGGCCATCCATGGACTTTGAATTATTCATAGTCTGCATCTCCGGATCACATTGGCACCAAATTCTCTTATTCATTCCTGATCTTTTCCAAGCGGCTGCGTTGAACAGGGTGCAGTAAGCCAACATTGTTCCTAAATTTCATTTTGTTCTAGGCTATCATCCTCATGATATACATTCTACCCTCCTCGAGTAGTGTGATAATTGTTTGACCATTCCTTCCTTGATTCTGGCATTGAATACTTCGCAAGCATTGTTACATATGTGGTCACATTTTGGTTGGATAGGGAAGAAGGCCCGACTCCATGCATATCTTCGCCATTTGGAAAGGTATTCCCATGCTTTCTTCTTAGCTCTCTGAATTTTCATCATCCCCTCAACAAATCCCTCTTGACTAGTAGATCTTGCACACTCCCACAGTAGTCCTCTAAGTTCATTGTCTTTCCATTGCTTATTGAAGTTTCTCCACAAGTGCCATACACAAAATCTATGGTGGACATCAGAGAAGACCTCCAGCACAGCTGTGATTAGCCCCTGCACGAAACCACTGAAATTAATTTTACAATATCGGGACCCAAAATGGTCCCTCACCTTACATAAGTGACATCAAAATAGTCTCTACACATACATAAGTGACATCAAATTAGTCCATACACATGTATAAGTGACAGCAAATTCATCCCCACTATTTATTAGGTTCTACTCCTATCCCATTCTATCAATATAGGCAACAACAATGTGTGAAACAAACTAGTAGATATAGAAACAGAATTATGAAAGTAAAACATGGCTACAAAAAATACATCAACCTAAGGAGTTCAACCCTTACTAAAATACAATAACCAGTAAATAGCAAATACATCGTTACCTTTTTCATGTCCGAAATCAAATACCACCTATTTTGGGTGTAGCTCCCTAGATCCTCAAGTAGCAGCTCAAGAAACCACCTCCAATTATCCGTATTCTCCATTAGTACAATGGCATATGCAATTACGTAAATGTGATTATTGGTGTCTTGTCCAATGGCTGCCAAGATTTGTCCACCAAATTTGGTTTTCAGGGATGCTCCATCAAGCCCTATGGTGCACGAAAATTACACTCACACTATGTAATTCCGCACAACTAACCAGCAAGTGCACTGGGTCATCCAAGTAATACCTTACGTGAGTAAGGGTTGATCCCACGGAGATTGCTGGCTTGAAGCAAGCTATGGTTATCTTATTATTCTTAGTCAGGATATCAATAGGGTTCTTTAGTTTTAATTGTAAAAAGTGAAAGAGCATAAAATGAATACTTGTTACACAATAATAGAGAATGGGTTTGGAGATGATTCGTCCCTTGAATTTCTGCTTTCCTACTGTCTTCTTCTTCACGCACGCAGGTCTCCTTCCATGGCAAGCTGTATGTTGGTGGATTACCGTTGTCAATGGTTACCAGTTGTCCTCTCAGTGAAAAGGGTCTATGTACATGGCTAATCATATGTTGGTTCTTACTTGTGTTGGAATAGGATCCAATGATCTTTTTGCGTCTGTCACTATGCCCAACGTTCGTGAATTTGAAGCCCATCACAGACATCCCCTCCCGGATCCTACTCGGAATACCACAGACAAGGTTTAGACTTTTCGGATCTCAGGAATGCTGCCAATTGGTTCTAGCTTATACCACGAAGACTCTGGACTCACGGATTGAACGCTTTGTTGTCAGGCACGCGTTCATAGGTTGAGAATGGTGATGATTGTCACGAATTATCACATTCATCAGGTTGAAGTGCGAACAAATATCTTAGAATAGAAGCAAGCGAGATTGAATAGAAAATAGAAATACTTGCATTAATTCATCTAGACGCTGCAGAGCTCCTCACCCCAACCATGGGGTTTAGAGACTCATGCCATCTAAGATATAAATTCAGATGTAAAAATGCCATGAGGTACAAATTATATCTCTAAAAGTAGTTTTTATACTCAACTAGTAACCTTGGTTTACAGAAAATGAGTAAACTAAGATAGATAGTGCAGAAATTCACTTCTAGGGCCCACTTGGTGTGTGCTGGGGCTGAGCATTTAAGCTTTCACGTGCATAGGCTATTCTTGGAGTTAAACGCTAGTTTGTAACCTATTTCTGGCGTTTGACGCCAGAATAGGGCAGAAAGCTGGCGTTAAGTGCCAGTTTGCATCATCTAAACATGGGCAAAGTATGGACTATTATATATTGCTGGAAAGCCCTAGATATCTACTTTCCAACGCAATTGAGAGCGCGCCATTTGGATTTCTGTAGCCCCAAAAATTCCACTTCGAGTGCAGGGAGGTCATAAACACCCCCAAAAAGCGTATAAAATATCCGCTCATCACAACACCAAACTTAAACTGTTGCTTGTCCCCAAGCAACTAGATAAATAAAATCAGATAGTATGAAGATCAAGAGGCAATCTCAGAGTTTTACATGAAGCTCAATTCTAATTAGATGAGCGGGACTAGTAGCTTTTTGCTTCTGAACAGTTTTGGCATCTCACTTCATTCCTTGAAGTTTAGAATGATTGGCATCCATAGGAACTCAGAATTCAGATAGTGTTATTGATTCTCCTAGTTTAGTATGTTGATTCTTGAACACAGCTACTTTATGAGTCTTGGCCGTGGCCCTAAGCACTTTGTCTTCTAGTATTACCACCGGATACATAAATGCCACAGACACATAACTGGGTAAACCTTTTCAGATTGTGACTCAGCTTTGCTAAAGTCCCCAATTATAGGTTTCCAGAGTTCTTAAGCACACTCTTTTGGATCACAACTTTAACCACTCAGTCTCAAGCTTTTCACTTGGACTTGCATGCCACAAGCACATGGTTAGGGACAGCTGGGTTCAGCCGCTTAGGCCAGGATTTTATTCCTTTAGGCCCTCCTATCCATTGATGCTCAAAGCCTTGGATCCTTCTTACTCTTGCCTTTTGGTTTTAAGGGCTATTGGCTTTTTCATTTTCTTTTCTCTTTTTTTTCACTGCTTTTTCTTGCTTCAAGAATCAATTTTATGATTTTTCAGATTATCAATAACATTTCTCTTTTTCATCGTTCTTTCAAGAGCCAATAGCTTTAACATTCATAAACAACAAGATAAAAAATATGCATTATTTAAGCATTCATTCTGAAGACAAAAAGTGTTGCCACCACATATAAATAATTTGAATTTTTCTTATTAAGAACTCGAAAACGAGTTGCCTCCTTATTCTAAAAATATTTGCTATTTTATTCAAGTCTAATGATGATAAGAAAAATAAATTATAGCTTACTTGGAAATGATAAAAATAAAAATAAAAATACTACTCACTACTACTCATATGACTCCTAAGATAGATTTCTAATAGTAGAAGTTATCACAGAATTAAAATTAGGACTCAACAACCTTTATTTTGAAAGATGGATGCTCCTTCAATTTGTGGGTTGTCTGGACCTTCAAGAGAAAGCTTCTGGCACTTCAGCTCCTGTAGTTCACACCCTTGCTTCTCCTGTTCCTTAAGCAATTTGCATATCATAAAATTTTGATTCAGCTGTTTGATGAGCGGATAATTTATACGCTTTTTGGCATTGTTTTTAGGTAGTTTTTAGTAGGATCTATCTACTTTTAGGGATATTTTTATTAGTTTTTATGCAAAATTCACATTTCTGGACTTTACTATGAGTTTGTGTGTTTTTCTGTGATTTCAGGTATTTTCTGGCTGAAATTGAGGGACCTGAGCAAAAATCTGATAGGAGGCTGACAAAGGACTGCTGATGCTGTTGGATTCTGACCTCCCTTCTCTCGAAATGGATTTTCTGGAGCTACAAAACTTTAAATGGCGCGCTCTCAACAGCGTTAAAAAGTAGACATCTAGGGCTTTCCAGCAATATATAATGATCCATACTTTGTTCGAGCCTAGATGATGCAAACTGGCGTTCAACGCCAGTTCCATGCTGTATTCTGGAGTAAAACGCCAGAAACGTGTCAAAAACTAGAGTTAAACGCCAAACAGACGTTACAACTTGGCGTTTAACCCCAAGAGAAGCCTCTGCACAAGTAAAGCTAAAGCTCATCCTAAGCACACACCAAAGTGGGCCCCGAAAGTGGATTTCTGCACTAAGACTTATCTCTGTAACTCTAGTAACTAGTCTAGTATAAATAGGACATTTTAGTATTGTATTAGACGTCTTTTGACCACATCTTTGGTCTCAGTTTTAATATATTGTTCATCTTAGGAGACTATTGATCATGTTCATCGGGGCTGGCCATTCGGCCATGCCTGGACCTCTATCACTTATGTATTTTCAACGGTGGAGTTTCTACACACCATAGATTAAGGTGTGGAGCTCTGCTGTGCCTCGAGTATTAATGCAATTACTACTATTTTCTATTCAATTAGCTTATTCTTATTCTAAGATATTCACTGCACTTCAACATGATGAATGTGATGATCCGTGACACTCATTATCATCCATCCTTATGAACGCGTGCCTGACAACCACTCCCGTTCTACCTTAGATCTAGCGCGTATCTCTTGGATTCCTTAATCAGAGTCTCCGTGGTATAAGCTAGAATTATTGGCGGCCATTCTTGAGAATCCGAAAAGTCTAAACCTTGTTTGTGGTATTCCGAGTAGGATTCAGGGATTGAATGACTATGACGAGCTTCAAACTCGCGAGTGTTGTGCGTAGTGACAGATGCAAAAGAATCACTGGATTCTATTCCGACATGATCGAGAACCGACAGATGATTAGCCGTGCTGTGACAGAGCATTTGGACCATTTTCACTGAGAGGATGGGAAGTAGCCATTGACAACGGTGATGACCTACATACAGCTTGCCATAGAAAGGAGTAAGAAGAATTGGATGAAAGCAGTCGGAAAGTAGCGATTCAGAAGGAACACAGCATCTCCATACACTTATCTGAAATTCCCACCAATGAATTACATAAGTATTTCTATCTTTATTTCATGCTTTATCTATCTTTATATTCAAAAACCATTATAACCATTTGAATCCGCCTAACTGAGATTTACAAGATGACCATAGCTTGCTTCATACCAACAATCTCCATGGGATCGACCCTTACTCACGTAAGGTATTACTTGGACGACCCAATGCACTTACTAGTTAGTTGTGTGAAGTTGTGACAAAGTGTGATTCACGTTTGAGAGCTCCAAGTCCATTGGCGCCATTATTGATGATCACAATTTACGCACACCAAGTTTTTGGTGCCGTTGCCGGGGATTGTTCGAGTTTGGACAACTGACGGTTCATCTTGTTGCTCAGATTAGGTAATTTTATTTTCAAAAAGTTTTCAAAAATCTTTCAAAACTTTTTCGTTTTTTATAAAAATTATTTTCGAAAAATAAAAAAATACTTTTGTGTTTCTTGTTTGAGTCTAGTGTCAATTTTTAAGTTTGGTGTCAACTGCATGTTTTGGAAACTTTTGCATTTTTTTCAAAAATTCATGCATGTGTTCTTCATGATCTTCAAGTTGTTCTTGAAAAGTCTTCTTGTTTGATCTTTAAATTTTCTTGTTTTGTGTTTTTTGTTGTTTTTCATATGCATTTTTTCATTCATAGTGTCTAAGCATGAAAAATTTCTAAGTTTGGTGTCTTGCATGTTTTTCTTTTCTTGAAAATTTTTCAAAAATAAATCTTGATGTTCATCTTGATCTTCAAAGTGTTCTTGGTGTTCAGCTTGACATTCAAAGTGTTCTTGCATGTATTATATGTTTTGATATTAATTTTTCATATCTTGTGTCAATCTTGCAGTTTACAAAAATATGACATCTTTTCTTCTTTTTTCTCTCTCCTCATCAAAAATTCAAAAATCAAAAAATATTTTTTCCTTGTTTTACTCATAAATTTCGAAATCTTTGGGTTGACTTAGTCAAAATTTTTTAAAATAGTTGTTTCTTGTTAGTCAAGTCAAGATTTCAATTTTAAAAATCCTATCTTTCCAAAATCTTTTTCAAAAATCAAATCTTTTTCATTTTTCTTTTATGATTTTCGAAAATTTGAAAATATTTTTCAAAATCTTTTCTTATCTTTATTTCATGATTTTCAAAAACTTTACTAACAACTAATGTGATTGATTCAAAAATTTGAATTTTGTTACTTTCTTGTTAAGAAAGGTTCAATCTTTAAATTCTAGAATCATATCTTTTAGTTTCTTGTTTGTCAAGTAATCAATTTTAATTTTAAAAATCAAATCTTTTTAAAATATCTTTTTTTTTAAATCATATCATTTTCAAAAATTTGATTTAAAAATTTTTGCTAACTTCTTATCTTTTCAAAAGTGAATTTCAAATCTTTTTCAACTAACTAATTGACTTTTTGTTTGTTTCTTATCTTTTTCAAAACCACCTAACTACTTTTCTCTTTCTAAATTTTGAAAATTCCTCACCCTTTTTCAAAATTCTTTTTAATCAACTAATTGTTTCAAATTTTAATTTTAATTCAACTTTCAAAAATCATTAACCTTTTTTCAAAAATAATTTTCGAAAACTTCTCTCCCTCTCATTTTCTTCTATTTATTTATTTAATTACTAACACTCTTCTCTTCATCTTAAAAATTTGAATCCTCTCTTCTCTTTTGTGTTCGAATTTTTCTCCTCCTTCTTCTATTCTTCTTTTTTTCTACTCACATAAAGGAATCTCTATACTGTGACATAGAGGATTCCTCTTCTTTTTTGTTTTCTTCTCTTTCATATGAGCAGGAACAAAGAAAAAGGCATTCTTGTTGAAGCTGATCCTGAACCTGAAAGGACCTTGAAGAGGAAGCTAAGAGCAGCTAAAGCATAATACTCTAAAGAGGACCTAACTGAAATTTTCGAACAGGATAAGGATATGGCAGCCGAACCCAACAACAACAATGCAAGGAAGGTGCTTGGTGACTTTACTACACCAAATTCCAAATTACATGGAAGAAGCATCTCAATCCCTGCCATTGGAGCAAACAACTTTGAGCTAAAGCCTCAATTAGTTTCTGTTATGCAACAGAATTGCAAGTTTCATGGACTTCCATCAGAAGATCCTTTTCAGTTCTTAACTGAATTATTGCATATGTGTGATACTGTTAAGACCAATGGGGTTGATCCCGAGGTTTACAGGCTTATGCTTTTCCCTTTTGCTGTAAGAGATAGAGCTAGAGTATGGTTGGACTCTCAACCTAAAGATAGCCTGAACTCTTGGGATAAGCTGGTCACGACCTTCTTGGCCAAGCTCTTTCCTCCTCAAAAGCTGAGTAAGATTAGAGTGGGTGTTCAAACCTTTAAGTAAAAAGATGGTAAATCCCTCTATGAAGCTTGGGAAAGATACAAGCAGTTGACCAAAAAGTGTCCTTCTGACATGCTTTCAGAATGGACCATCCTGGATATATTCTATGATGGTCTGTCTGAATTGTCTAAGATGTCATTGGACCATTCTGCAGGTGGATCTATTCACCTGAAGAAAATACTTGCAGAAGCTCATGAACTCATTGACATGGTTGCTAATAACCAATTCATGTACACCTCTGAGAGGAATCCTGTGAGTAATGGGATGCCTCAGAAGAGGGGAGTTCTTGAAATTGATACTCTGAATGCCATATTGGCTCAGAACAAAATGTTGACTCAGCAAGTCAACATGATTTCTTAGAGTCTGAATGGATGACAAAATGCATCCAACAGTACTAAAGAGGCATCTTCTGAAGAAGAAGCTTATGATCCTGAGAACCCTGCAATGACAGAGGTGAATTACATGGGTAAACCCTATGGAAACACCTATAATTCTTCATGGAGAAATCATCCAAATTTCTCATGGAAGGATCAACAAAGGCCTCAACAAGGCTTTAATAATGGTGGAAGAAACAGGCTTAGCAATAGCAAGCCTTTTCCATCATCTTCTCAGCAACAGATAGAGAATTCTGAGTAGAGCCCCTCTAGCTTAGCAAACAGAGTCTCTGATCTATCTAAGGCCACTTTAAGTTTCATGAGTGAAACAAGGTCCTCCATTAGAAATTTGGAGGCACAAGTAGGCCAGCTGAGTAAAAAAATCACTAAAATCCCTCTTAGTACTCTCCCAAGCAATACAGAAGAGAATCCAAAAAGAGAGTGCAAGGCCAATGACATAATCACAATGGCCGAATCCAAAGAGGAGGAGAAGGACGTGAATCCCAGTAAGGAAGACCTCCTGGGATGTCATCTGAACAAAAAGGAGTTCCAAATTGAGGAACCTAAGGAATCTGAGGCTCACCTAGAGACCATAGAGATTCCATTAAACCTCCTTTTACCATTCATAAGCTCTGAAAACTATTCTTCCTCTAAAGAGGATGAAGATGTAACTGAAGAGCAAGTTGCTCAATATCTAGGAGCCATCATGAAGCTGAATGCCAAGTTGTTTGGTAATGAGACTTGGGAAGGTGAACCTCCCTTGCTTATTAGTGAACTAGATACATGGGTTCAGCAAACTCTACCTCAAAAGAAACAAGATCTTGGTAAATTCCTAATATCCTGTACCATAGGCACCATGACCTTTGAGAAGGCTCTGTGTGACCTGGGGTCAGGTATAAATCTTATGCCACTCTCTGTAATGGAGAAGCTGGGGATCTTTGAGGTACAAACTGCAAGAATCTCATTAGAGATGGTAGACAAGTCAATAAAACAAGCTTATGGATTGGTAGAGAACGTGTTAGTGAAGGTTAAAGGCCTTTACATCCCTGCTGATTTCATAATCTTAGACACTGGGAAGGATGAGAATGAATCCATCATTCTTGGAAGACCCTTCCTAGCTACAGCAAGAGCTGTGATTGATATTGACAGAGAAGAGCTAGTCCTTCAATTGAATAGGGACTACCTTGTGTTTAAAGCTCAAGGATCTTCCTCTGCAACCATGGAGAGGAAGCATGAAAAGCTTCTCTCAATACAGAGTCAAACAAAGCCCCCACAGTCAAACTCTAAGTTTGGTGTTGGGAGGCCACAACCAAACTCTAAGTTTGGTGTTGAACACCCACAACCAAACACTAAGTTTGGTGTTGGGAGGTCTCAACAATGCTCTGATGATCTGTGAAGCTCCATGAGAGCTCACTATCAAGCTATTGACATTAAAGAAGCGCTTATTGGGAGGTAACCCAATTTTTATTTATCTATATTTCTATTATTCTTTTATGTTTTATTAGGTTCATGATCATTTGGAGTCACAAAACAATTGCCAAAATTAAAAACAGAATCAAAAACAGCAGAAGAAATAGCACACCCTGGAGGAAGAGCTTACTGGCGTTTAAACGCTAGTAAGGAGCATCTGGCTGGCGTTTAATGCCAGAACAGAGCATGAAGCTGGCGTTGAACGCCAGAAACAAGCAGCAGTCTGGCGTTTAAATGCTAGAATTACACCCTGAGGAGAGCTGGCGTTAAACGCCAGAAACAAGTATGGAAGTGGCGTTCAACGCCAAAAACATGCTGCAGGTTGGTGTTGAACGCCCAAAACAAGCATGGAAGTGGCGTTTAACGCCAGAAACATGCTGTAGTCTGGCGTTAAACGCCAAGATTGCATAAAGAAGGCGTTTACACGCCTAATTGGTGCAGTGATGATAAATCCTTGACACCTCAGGATCTGTGGACCCCACAGGATCACCTCAAGATCTGTGGACCCCACAGGATCCCCATCTACCCCACTTCTCTCTTCTTCACACAACCCAATAACACTATACCCTTCACCAATCACCTCAATCTCTCCTCCCCATCACCCCTTCACCAATCACAATCCACTCTTCCCCATAAACCCCACCTACCTTCAAATTCAAAATCTCTTTCCCACCTAAACCCACCCTACATGACCGAACCCAACCCTTCTCCCTCCACTATATAAACCCCTCAATCCTTCTTCATTTTCACACAACACAACCCTCTCTTCTCCCCTTTGGCCGAATACACATCTCTCTCTCCTCCATATCTTCTTCTTCTTCATCTTCATCTATTCTTTCTTCTTTTGCTCGAGGGCGAGCAACATTCTAAGTTTGGTGTGGTAAAAGCATAGCTTTTTGTTTTTCCATAACCATTGATGGCACCTAAGGCCAGAGAAACCTCAAGAAAGAGGAAAGGGAAAGCAATTGCTTCCACCTCTTAGTCATGGGAGATAGAGAGATTCATCTCAAAAGCCCATCAAGACCACTTCTATGAAGTTGTGGCCAAGAAAAAGGTGATTCCCATGCAATTCAGCTGGAATTGTCATAGAGAAAAACATCCTCATTGAAGAGGACAAGCCCATCACTAACAAAAGGATGGAGCAAACAAGAGAGCCCACTCATGGACCTCAACAAGAGCATGAGGAATTCCCTCATCAAGAAATCCCTGAAATACCTCAAGGGATACATTTTCCTCCACACAACTATTGGGAGCAACTAAGGATAGGAGCACCAAAATCGCTAGGGATGAAGCAACAAAGGCAAGGAAGAGACATAAAAGAGCTCAAAGAGCACCATTGGTTCTTCAAGAAGAAGGTGCCACCCTCACTAAGGTGGACTCATTCCTTAACTTCCTTGTTCTTATCTCTCTATTTTTTGGTTTTTGAGCTTCATATTTGTCTATGTTTGTGTCTTTACTACATGATCATTAGTATTTAGTAACTATGTCTTAAGGCTATGAATAATTCCATGAATCCTTCACCTTTCTTAAATAAAAAATGTTTTAATACAAAAGAACAAGAAGTACATGAGTTTCGAATTCATCCTTGAAATTAGTTTAATTATATTGATGTGGTGACAATACTTTTTGTTTTCTGAATAAATGCTTGAACAGTGCATATTTTTTATCTTGTTGTTTATGAATGTTAAAATTGTTGGCTCCTGAAAGAATGATGAAAAAGAGAAATGTTATTGATAATCTGAAAAATCATAAAATTGATTCTTGAAGCAAAAAAAAGTAGTGAAAAACAAAGCTTGCGAAAAAAAGTGGCGAAAAAAATTTATAAAAGAAAAAGAAAAAGCAAGCAGAAAAAAGCCAATAACCCTTAAAACCAAAAGGAAAGGGTAAAAAGGATCCAAGGCTTTGAGCATCAATGGATATGAGGGTCCAAGGAAATAAAATCCAGGCCTAAGTGGCTAAATCAGGCTGTCCCTAACCATGTGCTTGTGGCATGCAGGTCCAAGTGAAAAGGTTGAGACTGAGTGGTTAAAGTCATGATCCAAAGCAAAAAGAGTGTGCTTAAGAGCTCTGGACACCTCTAATTGGGGACTTTAGCAAAGCTGAGTCACAATCTGAAAAGGTTCACCCAGTCATGTGTCTGTGGCATTTATGTATCCGGTGGTAATACTGGAAAACAAAGTGCTTAGGGCCACGGCCAAGACTCATAAAAGTACCTGTGTTCAGAAATCAACATACCTAACTAGGAGAATCAATAACACTATCTGAACTCTGAGTTCCTATAGATGCCAATCAATCTAAACTTCAAAGGATAAAGTGAGATGCCAAAACTGTTCAGAAGCAAAAAGCTACAAGTCCCGCTCATCTAATTAGAACTAATATTCATTGATATTTTGGAATTTATAGTATATTCTCTTATTTTTATCCTATTTGATTTTCAGTTGCTTGTGGACAAGCAACAATTTAAGTTTGGTGTTGTGATGAGCAGATAATTTATACGCTTTTTGGCATTATTTTTAGGTAGTTTTTAGTAGGATCTAGCTACTTTTAGGGATGTTTTTATTAGTTTTTATGCAAAATTCACATTTTTGGACTTTACTATGAGTTTGTGTGTTTTTCTGTGATTTCAGGTATTTTCTGGCTGAAATTGAGGGACCTGAGCAAAAATCTGATAGGAGGCTGACAAAGGACTGCTGATGCTGTTGGATTCTGACCTCGCTGCACTCGAAATAGATTTTCTGGAGCTACAGAACTCCAAATGGGGCGCTCTCAACTGCGTTAGAAAGTAGACATCCAAGGATTTCCAACAATATATAATTATTCATACTTTGTTCGAGCCTAGATGATGCAAACTGACGTTCAATGCCAGTTCCATGCTACATTCTGGAGTAAAACACCAGAAACACGTCACAAACTAGAGTTAAATGCCAAACAGACGTTACAACTTGGCGTTTAATCCCAAGAGAAGCCTCTGCACGTGTAAAGCTAAAGCTCAGCCCAAGCACACACCAAAGTGGGCCCCGGAAGTGGATTTCTGCACTAAGACTTATCTTTGTAACCCTAGTAACTAGTCTAGTATAAACAGGACATTTTACTATTGTATTAGACGTCTTTTGACCACATCTTTGGCCTCAGTTTTAATCTATTGTTCATCTTAGGAGACTATTGATCACGTTCATAGGGGCTGGCCATTCGGCCATGCCTGGACCTCTATTACTTATGTATTTTCAACGGTGGAGTCTCTACACACCATAGATTAAGGTGTGGAGCTCTGCTGTACCTCGAGTATTAATGCAATTACTACTATTTTCTATTCAATTCAGCTTATTCTTATTCTAAGATATTCGCTGCACTTCAACATGATGAATGTGATGATCCGTGACACTCATCATCATCTGTCCTTATGAACGCGTTCCTGACAACCACTCCCGTTCTACCTTAGATCGAGCACGTATCTCTTGGATTCCTTAATCAGAGTCTCCGTGGTATAAGCTAGAATTATTGGCGGCCATTCTTGAGAATCCGAAAAGTCTAAACCTTGTCTGTGGTATTCCGAGTAGGATTCAGGGATTGAATGACTGTGACGAGCTTCAAACTCACGAGTGTTGGGCGTAGTGACAGATGCAAAAGAATCACTAGATTCTATTCCGACATGATCGAGAACCGACAGATGATTAGCCGTGCTGTGACAGAGCATTTGGACCATTTTCACTGATAGGATGGGGAGTAGCCATTGACAACGGTGATGACCTACATACAGCTTGCCATAGAAAGGAGTAAGAAGAATTGGATGAAAGCAGTCGGAAAGTAGCAATTCAGAAGGAACACAGCATCTCCATACACTTATCTGTAATTCCCACCAATGAATTACATAAGTATTTCTATTTTTATTTCATGCTTTATCTATCTTTATATTCGAAAACCATTATAACCATCTGAATCCGCCTAACTGAGATTTACAAAATGACCATAGCTTGCTTCATACAAACAATCTCCGTGGGATTGACCCTTACTCACGTAAGGTATTACATGGACGGCCCAGTGCACTTGCTGGTTAGTTGTGCGAAGTTGTGACAAAGTGTGATTCACGTTTGAGAGCTCCAAGTCCATTGGCGCCATTGTTGATGATCAGAATTTATGCGACCACTGTTCTTCCTTGAGTTGATCCATAGTTTCTTGCAGCTTGGTAACAGATGCTTCTAGGTAGGTCCAGTAGTTAATTTGAGGGATTTCTGGGAGGAACTCCTGTGCCCTCCATTTAATAGAGTTTTCTTGGACTTGTTGTCCTTCCATTGACTTCTTGGTGATTGGATGTTTGACTGGGATGAACTCATCTACTCCCATCTTCACCCCAGCCTCTTTACATAGCAGAGAAATTAAATTTGGGTAAGCCAATTTGGCGTCCTTAGAGTTTTTATTTGCAATTGTGTAGAGCTCACAAGAAATCAGTTGATGAACTTCCATTTTGTTTCCTTGCATAATGCAATGGATCATCACTGCTCTCTTGATAGTGACTTTGGAGCGGTTGCTGGTAGGCAGTATGGAACGCCTAATGAAATCCAGCCAGCCCCTAGCAATTGGTTTGAGATCCCTGATAAACCCCAATTTGACGGTTTATCTTGTATTGAATTTAGAGTATTTTGATGACCTTTTCTCGCATTTAACCTATGAATTAGCATGGTTTTGTAATCTCTCCCGTATTTGTGCTTAAGTGTAAAAACATGCTTTTTAAGCCTTATTTTGATGAATTCTAATTCCACTTTGATTCCATAAGATGCCTTGATGTGTTTGCTAGTAATTCCAGGATTGAAATAGGCTAGGCATGGATCAAAGGGAGCAAGGAAGGAAGCATACAAGTGGAGAGAAGCATGAAAAGTCAAAGAAGTGAAGTCAGCCAAGCACGCGCACGCGCTTAAGGCGCTCGCGCGCACATTGCAGAATCGGCCAGGGGCGCGCACGCGTACCGTGCGCGCACGTGTCGCAGTCGGCACATGACTTCATTAAAACAACACGTGCTTGGCGCTTTGGAAGGGTTTTTGAACCCATTTTGGCGCCAATTGCTGAGAGAAAGGAATAAAAAGATCAAGGATTGAAGGGAGAAGAGAGTTAGTTCATTACCATTAGTCATAGTTTTAGTTTTAGAGTAGTTTTAGAGAGAGAAGCTCTCACTTCTCTCTAAAATTAGGATTAGGTTTAGGTTAATCTCTCTTCTTAGATCTAGGTTTAATTCATGCTTTGATTCACTTCTCCTTTATCAATTCTTAATCTTCCCCTCTTCTTTTACTATGCTTTTCTTTTGTGCCTTCCAAGTGTTTGATGAAATGCTTGGTTGGATTTTAGTGTAGGTTTTGTTCCTCTTGGCCTAGGTAGAGTAATTAGTGACACTTGAGTTATCTAATTCCCTTGTTGATTGACAATTAGAAGTTGCTAATTGATTTGAATGCCTCTAAAGCTAGTCTTTCCTTTAGGAGTTGATTAGGACTTGAGGAATCAAATTGATTCATCCACTTGACTTTCCTCCATGGTTAACTAAGTGGGAGTAATGGACAATTTGTCATCACAATTGAGGAGGATAACTAGGATAAGACTTCTAGTACTCATATCTTGCCAAGAGCTTTGCTAGTTGTTAGTTTATTTTCTTTGCCACTTATATTTCTTGTCTAAAATCTTAAAAACCCCAATTATAACTCACAACCAATAACAATACACTTTATTGTAATTCCTAGGGAGAACGACCCGAGGTCCAATACTTTGGTTTATAAATTTTAGGGGTTTGTACTAGTGACAAACAACTTTTTGTATGAAAGGATTATTGTTTGGTTTAGAAACTATACTTGAGTTAATTTGGAACACCTTTTGTGCTGGTTGTCCACTTGGTTCCAGGGATGCATATGTCCTCTAGAATTTGGTTCAAGGGCCTATCATCGTACACCATTCTCCTATTAAAGGATTCTGGATCATCTTGTAGTTGAGGCAGCTTGAAGACCTCTCTTATTTTGTCAAGGTAGAAGTATATCATCTTCCCTCTGACCATGGTTCAAAAGGTATAGAAAGAAGTTCCAGTCATTCTTTGCCTCTCTGTTTGCCACAGATTTGAGTAGAATTCCTGAACCATGTTTCTACCCACTTTTGTCTCAGGATTAGCTAGAATTTCGCAGCCTCTGTTTCGAATTTTCTCTTGGATCTCCGGATATTCATCTTCTTTCAGATCAAATTTTACTTCTGGGATCACTGACCTTAGACCCATTATTTCATGGTAATGGTCTGAATGTTCCTTGGTTAATAACCTCTCTTGATTCCAAAGTTGTCTTGGATTATTCTCTTTCTTGCCTCTTGAAGTGGTTTGTTTTCCCTTAGGAGCCATGATCTTAGTGAGTCTTAGCTCAGTGATCATGCAAAACACACCAAAATTAGAGGTTTCCTTGTCCTCAAGTAAAAGAAAGGAAAGGAGAGGAGAAGGAGGAGAGCCAAATTCGAATTGTGAAGGAGAGGGGGTGGCCGAATGCTAATTTAAAAGGGAGGAGGTGGGTTCGAAAATTTTTGAAAAAGATATGATAGAAGATATGATTTGTAAAAAGATAATTATGATATGCAAAAGATGTAATTTTAAAATAAGATAAGAGAGAGTTTTGAAAAAGATAAATCTAAATTTGAAAAGATAGTATGATAAGTTGAAAAAAAGATTTGAAAAGATATTAAAAATATATATGAATTTTGAAAAAGATTTGAAGAGAAATTAAAAAGATATATGCATTTTGAAAAAGATTTGAAAAGAAGAAAAGATTTTTAGGATTAAGAGTTATTTTTTTTTTTGAAATTTGAAATTGAAAGATTAGGATTTGAAATATGTTTATGCAAGAGATTATGGATGAAAAAATAAAAAAATATGGGTTGGAAAACAAAATCACCTCCCCTCCACATTTCTGGCGTTAAACGCCCAAACACTGCTTGTTTTGGGCGTTTAACGCCCAATTATTGCTTATTTTGGGCGCTTAACGCCCAGCCAGGTACCCTGGCTGGCATTAAACGCCAGAAAGTCTTTATCATTGGGCATTTTTCTAAACGCCCAGGATGCTGTAAACGCCCAGAATGGCACCCATTCTGGCGTTTAACACCCAGAAGTTGCTTGTTTTGGGCGTTTAATGCCAGCCAAGGTACCTAGCTGGCATTAAATGCCAGAAAGTGTCTCTTACTGGCATTTTCGTGCCAGTGAGCTTCTTTTCTCTGCTTTGAATACTTCTGTAACTCTGTGAACTCCTGTAAATGAGAATTAGTTCTGATGATAACTTATTAAACTCCTATAATTATTATTTGAATAACAAATAAACTACAGTAATGGATGGGTTGCCTACCAGCAAGCGCTTCTTTATTGTCTTTAGCTGGACCTTACTGAGCTTTAATCTAGTATCAGTTTTGAGCATTATTGCTCAAAATTGCTTTCAAGATAATGTTTGACTCTCTGTCCATTAACAATGAAATTTTTGTCAGAATCAATATCCTGAAGCTCCACATATCCATATGGTGACACTCCTGTAATCACATATGGTCCTCTCCACCGGGATTTTAGTTTCTCAGGGAATAGCCTGAGCCTAGAGTTAAACAACAGAACTTTTTGTCCTGGCTCAAAGACTCTGGATGACAGGTTCTTATCATGCCATCTCTTTGCTTTCTCCTTGTAAAATTTGGCTTTTTCAAAAGCATTGAGTCTGAATTCCTCTAGCTCATTCAGCTGGAGCAATCTTTTCTCTCCAGCTAATTTGGCATCAAGGTTTAGGAATCTGGTTGCCCAGTATACTTTATGCTCCAGTTCTACGGGCAGGTGACAGGCCTTCCCACACACAAGCTGGTATGGAGAGGTTCCTATAGGAGTCTTGAATGCTGTTCTGTATGCCCACAGAGCGTCATCCAAGCTCTTTGCCCAATCCTTTCTACGGGCAATTACAGTCTGTTCCAGGATTCTTTTTAGTTCTCTATTAGAGACTTCAGCTTGCCCATTGGTCTGTGGATGATATGGAGCTGCCACCTTGTGGCTAATTCCATATCGGATCATGGCAGTATAAAGCTGCTTATTGCAGAAATGAGTGCCTCCATCACTGATCAGCGCTTTAGGGACACCAAATCTACTAAAGATAAGTTTGTGGAGGAACTTCAGTACTGTCTTAGTATCGTTAGTGGGTGTTGAAATTGCCTCCACCCATTTAGATACATAGTCTACTGCCACCAAAATGTAAGTGTTTGAGTATGATGGTGGGAAAGGACCCATGAAGTCAATACCCCATACATCAAACAACTCAATCTCTAAGATCCTTTGTTGAGGCATGGCGTAACCATGAGGCAGATTACAAGCTCGCTGGTAACTGTCACAGTTACGTACAAACTCTCGGGAGTCTCTATAGATTGTAGGCCAGTAGAAGCCACATTGGAGGACTTTGGTGGCTGTTCGCTCACCTCTGAAATGTTCTCCATATTGTTATCCATGGCAATGCCATAGAATCTTCTGCGCCTCTTCTTTAGGCACGCACCTACGGATTAGTCCGTCTACGCATCTCTTGAAGAGATATGGTTCATCCCACAAGTAGTACTTCACATCAGAAAGCAGTTTTTTCTCTTGCTGCCTACTGAACTCCTTGGGAATGAATCTTGCAGCTTTATAGTTTGCGATGTCTGCAAACCATGGCACCTCCTGAATGGCAAAGAGTTGCTCATCTGGGAAGGTTTCAGAGATCTTAGTGAGGGGTAGAGACGTCCCTTCTACTGGTTCTGTCAGGAAAAGGTGATCTGCTACTTGATTCTCTGTTCCTTTTCTGTCTCTTATTTCTATATCAAACTCTTGCAGAAGCAACACCCATCTTATGAGCCTGGGTTTTGAATCCTGCTTTATAAGTAGATATTTAAGAGCAGCATGGTCAGTGTACACAATCACTTTTGATCCTACCAAATAGGATCTAAAATTGTCAATGGCATAAACCACTGCAAGTAATTCCTTTTTTGTGGTTGTGTAATTTTTCTATGCGTCATTTAGAACACGGCTAGCATAGTAAATGACGTGCAGAAGCTTGTCATGCCTCTATCCCAATACTGCACCAATAGCATGGTCACTGGCATCACACATTAGTTCAAATGGTAATGTCCAGTCTGGTGCAGAAATGACAGGCGCTGTGACCAGCTTAGCCTTCAGAGTTTTAAAGGCCTGCAAACACTCTGTGTCAAAGACAAATGGTGTATCAGCAGCTAGCAGGTTACTCATAGGTTTTGCGATTTTTGAAAAATTCTTTATAAACCTCCTGTAGAATCCTTCATGTCCCAGGAAACTTCTAATTGCCTTAACATTAGTGGGGGTGGTAATTTTTCGATTACCTCTACCTTAGCTTGATCTACCTTTATGCCTTTGTTCGAAATTTTGTGCCCAAGGACAATTCCTTCAGTCACCATAAAGTGAAATTTCTCCCAGTTTAAAACTAGGTTGGTCTCTTGGCACCTTTTCAGAACAAGTGCTAGATGGTCAAGACAGGAGCTGAATGAATCTCCTACTACTGAGAAGTCGTCCATGAAGACTTCCAGAAATTTTTCCACCATATCAGAGAAAATAGAAAGCATGCATCTCTGAAAGGTTGCCGGTGCATTACACAGACCAAATGGCATCCTTCTATAGGCAAATACTCCAGATGGACATATGAATGTTATTTTCTCTGTATGCTGGGGATCTACTACAATCTGGTTGTAGCTTGAGTAGCCATCCAGAAAGTAATAATAGTCATGACCTGCTAGCCTTTCTAGCATTTGGTATATGAAGGGTAAGGAAAATGATCCTTTCTGGTGGCTGTATTGGGTCTTCTGTAGTCAATACACATACGCCACCCTGTAATTGTTCTTGTAGGAACTAGTTCATTTTTTTCATTATGAACCACTGTCATGCCTCCCTTTTTGGGTACAACTTGGATAGGGCTCACCCAGGGGCTGTCAGAAATGGGATAAATAATCCCAGCCTCTAGTAATTTAGTGACCTCTTTCTGCACCACCTCCTTCAAGGCTGGATTCAGCCGCCTTTGTGGTTGAACCACTGGTTTGGCATTATCCTCCAGTGGGATCTTGTGCATGTATCTAGCTGGGCTAATGCCCTTGAGATCACTAATGGACCACCCCAGAGCTGTCTTGTGTGTCCTTAGCACCTGAATTAGTGCTTTCTCTTCCTATGCCTCTAAGGCAGAGCTTATGATTACAGAAAAAGTTTCACCTTCTCCCAGAAAAGCATATTTTAGGGATGGTGGTAATGGTTTGAGCTCGGGTTTAGGAGGTTTCTCCTCTTCTTGAGGAATTTTTAGAGGTTCTTTTACTTCCTCTGGTTTCTCCAAATCAGGCTGAACATCTTTAAAGATATCCTCTAGCTCTGATTCGAGACTCTCAGCCATATTGATCTCCTGGACCAGGGAATCAATAATATCAACACGCTTGCAGTTTTTTTATGTGTCTGGTGCTTCATTGCTTCAATAGCATTCAGCCTAAACTCATCCTCATTGACTCTCAGGGTTACTTCCCCTTTTTGGATGTCAATGAGGGTTCATCCAGTTGCTAGGAAAGGTCTTCCTAGAATGAGAGATGCACTCTTGTGCTCCTCTATTTCCAGCACTACAAAGTCAGTGAAAAAGGCAAATGGCCCAACTGTGACAATCATATCCTCAATTGCGCCTGATGGGTATTTAATGGAGACATCAGCAAGTTGAAGACAAATCCTAGTTGGTTTGACCTCTTCAGTCAAGCCAAGCTTTCTGATAGTAGATGTAGGGATTAGGTTGATACTTGCCCCAAGATCACATAGAGCTGTCTTGGTACAGGTACCCTCTAATATGCATGGTATCATAAAGCTTCCAGGATCATTAAGCTTCTCTGGTAAGCTCTTTAAAACGATTGCACTGCATTCTTCAATGAGAAAAACTTTTTCAGTTTCTCTCCAATCCTTCTTATGAATTAGGATCTCTTTCATGAAGTTAGCAAAAGAGGGTATTTGCTCAAGTGCCTCTACAAACGGAATTTTGATTCCAAGAGTCCTGAGATAGTTTACAAAGCGGGCAAATTATTTATCCTGTTCTGCTTGGCAGAATTTCTGAGGATAAGGTATTTTGGCTTTGTATTCTTTAATCTTGGTTGCTGCAAGTTTACTTCCTACAGAGGTAAGTTGAGAAGCCTTCTTGAGGGAGTTATTATCAGCACTTGCAAGTGTCTGACCCCTCATAGGCGTTTGAACGCTAGGATTGGGGGCTGGATTGGCGTTTAACGCCATATTCCCTCCCTTTTCTGGCATTTGAATGCCAGAACTGAACATGGATTGGGCATTTAACGCCGATTTTTCTCCATTTTCTAGCATTTGAACGCAAGAACTGGGCGTTCACTGGGCGTTTAACGCCAGTTTTTCACCCTTTTCTAGTGTTTGAATGCCAGAATCATTCCTCTCTGGGCTCTTACTGTCCTCAGAGGGATTTTGGGTAGCAGTTTGCTCATCCTCTATTATTTGTTCTTTTCTTGGCTTTCTGCTACTTTGAACTGAGGTATTCAATGTTTTTCAACTCCTTAATTGAACTGCTTGGCACTCTTCTGTTATCTGTTTTGATAACTGCTGTTTTGTCTGGTCAAGTTGTGCTTTCATGTTTCTGTTAGCATCCTTATTGTCTTGTAACATCTTTTTAAGTTTTGCCAACTATTCTGTCAGATAACATAATTGCTAATTAATTTTATCAACTTGTTCTAGGGGACAAAGTTCAGTGGACACTGCCTTAGCCTCTTCATTTCTGGAGGACTCACTACTTAAGTACAGATGCTGATTTCTAGTAACTGTATCAATGAGTTCTTAAGCCTCTTCAATTATTTTTCTCATGTGTATAGATCCACCAGCTGAGTGGTCTAGAGATATCTAAGCTTTTGCTGTAAGCCCGTAGTAGAAGATGTCTAACTGCACCTATTCTGAAAATATTTCAGAGGGGCATTTCCTTAACATCTCTCTGTACCTCTCCCAGGCGTTGTAAAGGGATTCATGATCCTCTTGTTTAAAGCCTTGGATGTCCAGCCTTAGCTGTGTCATCCTCTTAGGAGGGAAATATTGATTTAGAAATTTGTCTGACAACAGTTTTCATGTTCTTATGCTAGCTTTAGGTTGGTTATTTAACCACCTCTTAGCTTGGCCTTTTACAGCAAATGAAAACAGTAATAATCTGTAGACATCCTAATCTACTTCCTTATCATATACTGTGTCAGTAATTGGTAAGAATTGTGCCAGAAACACAGTAGGTTCTTCCTGTGGAAGACTGGAATACTAGCAATTTTGCTGCACCATGATAATGAGCTGAGGATTCAACTCAAAGCTACTGACTCCGATGGAGGGTATACAGATACTACTCCCATATGAAGTAGTAGTGGGGTTAGCATATGACCTTAGAGTCCTTCTGGACTGTTCATTTCCACTTACGTCCATGATGGAGTAAGGGAGATGATGTAGATAAAAAATTTATTAAATTTATTTATTAAAAACCTTTTCTCGAAAAAAATAAAATAAAATAAATAAAAAAACTAAAAAAATAAAAAAAAAGATTTGAAAATATTTTATGAGGATTTTCGAAAAAGTGAGGAGAGAGAAAATGGTTAGGATGTTTTTGAAAAAGATATGATTTTAAAAATCTTAAAAGGATATGTTTTGAAAGATTCTAACCAAGTCAACCCAAGGGGTTCGAAAATTATGAGGAATTAAAGGAAAAGATATTTTTTATTTTTGAATTTTATGAGGAAAGAGAAAAACACACAAAAGGCACAAGACTTAAAATTTTTTGATCTAATGCTCCTTGTTTTTCGAAAATTTTGGAGGGAAAAAACCAAGGAACACCAAACTTAAAAATTTTAAGATCAAAACACAAAGAAGACTCAAGAACACCTTGAAGACTCATAAGAACAACACGAACAAAATTTCAAGACTCAAGAACACAAAAAAAGAACCCCAAACTTAAAACTTTTAGAAAACTAAAAATAAATTCTCGAAAATTAAAGAAAAAATAACAAGAGAACACCAAGCTTGAAATTTGGCATAAGATTTAATCAAAGAAAAATTATTTTTGAAAAAGTTTTAAAAGGAAGATACCCAATTACCAAGAACACAAGCACAACGCTCTAGCCAACTGAGCGATAAATTTAATGTATTTTTAAAAAAATATTTTTAATATATATAATTTTTTTTGAAAACTGATAATTTAAAAATGCACAAGAAAAACAAGAAAAGACACAAAACAAGACAAACTAAAGATCAAACAAGAAAAATAGCAAGAACAACTTGAAGCTCAAGCAAGAACAATGAACAGAAACTCGAAAATTTAAAGGAAAAATAAAAACATGCAATTGACACCAAACTTAAGATATGAAACTAAACTCAAACAAAAGACTCAAAGAAAAATTAAAAACTAATGAAGAAAAATAATATTTTTGAAAGATTTTTCAAAGGAATAATAAAAGATGCAATCCTAGTGACTCTAAACCAAAAAGACAAATTTTTTTCCTAATTTAAGTAACAAGATAAACCGTCAGTTGTTCAAACTCGAACAATCTCCAACAATGGCGCCAAAAACTTGGTGCACGAAAATTACACTCACACTATGTAATTCCGCATAACTAACCAGCAAGTGCACTGGGTCGTCTAAGTAATACCTTACGTGAGTAAGGGTCGATCCCACGGAGATTGCTGGCTTGAAGCAAGCTATGGTTATCTTATTATTCTTAGTCAGGATATCAATAGGGTTCTTTAGTTTTAATTGTAAAAAGTGAAAGAGCATGAAATAAATACTTGTTACGCAGTAATGGAGAATGGGTTGGAGTTTTGGAGATGCTTCGTCCTTTGAATTTCTGCTTTCCTACTATCTTCTTCTTCACGCACGCAGGTCTCCTTCCATGGCAAGATGTATGTTGGTGGATCACTGTTGTCAATGGTTACCAGCCGTCCTCTTAGTGAAAAGGGTCCATGTACATGGCTAATCATCTGTTGGTTCTCACTTGTATTGGAATAGGATCCAATGATCTTTTTGCGTCTGTCACTACGCCCAATGTTCGTGAGTTTGAAGCTCGTCACAGACATCCCCTCCCGGATCTTACTCGGAATACCACAGACAAGGTTTAGACTTTTCGAATCTCAGGAATGCTGCTAATTGGTTCTAGCTTATACCACGAAGACTCTGGACTCACGGATTGAACGCTCTGTTGTCAGGAGAGGCAGTCAAACTCATGAACCAGAAACCCAAGAGATATACATTCAATCTAAGATAGAATGGAAGTGGTTGTTAGGCACGCATTCATAGGTTGAGAATGGTGATTATTGTCACGGATCATCACATTCATCAGGTTGAAATGCGAACGAATATCTTAAAATAGAAACAAGCGAGATTGAATAGAAAACAGAAATATTTGCATTAATTCATTGAGATGCTGCAGAGATCCTCACCCCCAACCATGGGGTTTAGAGACTCACGCCGTCAGAGATACAAATTCAGAGGTAAAAATGTCATGAGGTACAAAATAAATCTCTAAAAGTAGTTTTTATACTCAACTAGTAACCTAGGTTTACAGAAAATGAGTAAACTAAGACAGATAGCGCAGAAATCCACTTCTGGGGCTCACTTGGTGTGTGCTGGGGCTAAGCATTGAAGCTTTCACATGCATAGGCTATTCTTGGAGTTAATTTCCAGTTTGTAACCTGTTTCTGGCGTTTAACTCTGCTTTGTAACTTGTTTCTGGTGTTTGACGCCAGAATAGGGCAAAAAGCTGGCGTTAAATGCCAGTTTGCATCATCTAAACTTGGAAAAAGTATAGACTATTATATATTGCTGGAAAGCTCTAGATGTCTACTTTCCAACGCAATTGAGAGCGTACCATTTGTATTTTTATAGCGCCAAAAATTTCACTTCGAGTGCAGGGAGGTCAGAATCCAACAGCATCAGCAGTCCTTTATCAGCCTCTGAATAAGATTTTTGCTCAGGTCCCTCAATTTCAGCCAGAAAATACCTAAAATCATAGAAAAACACACAAACTCATAGTAAAATCCAGAAATGTGATTTTTTCATAAAAACTAATAAAGATATACTAAAAAGTAGCTAGATCCTACTAAAAACTATATTAAAACACCCCTAAAAAGCGTATAAAATATCCGCTCATCACCCTATTAGAGGTCTGCATCCCGCCCTAAACCCCTTCTCGCACCCATCTAGACAAATATACATCTTCTCAAAAGTGGGCTCTTCTGCGGGGTTGGGATGAAGAATTGTTGTGATGTGCACAGTAGAACTAGGGTTGCACTTCAGGAGAGTCTCACCATAGTCTCTCACCATCCCATATTGTGCAGCAGCATCACCATACACAATGTGCCTTGCATCTCCAAGTGCTCTTGTTAGGGAAGACTTGTTCAAGTCCAAGTCATATTTGCTTTTGAAGTATGTTAAAGCTTCAAAGTGCTTAAATTTTGGAAATTTCCCAAGCTTCTTCACCAACTTGCCTGCTAACCACCCTCTGTTAGCTAATCTATTTTTTTTGTCTCCCTTGGGTAGGTATGATCATCATTGAAGGTTTTAACTTGCCAGCAGACACCCTCACTATCCGTAGAGGTATAGATAACCCATGGACATTCCTCACCCTTACATAAAGCGCTGCATCGTACATTATCATTTTTCTTGAATCTAATTCTTCTACCTTCCTGGATGCAATAATCCCTCACAGCCTCCTTAAAATCCATTTTCATGTTGAATTTTATCCCTACCTCTAATCGGAGTTCCCCAAACCTTGTTCCTTCTCTGAAAACAGGAAATGCATCGTCGTCCTCAACTTAAGCAAATTCATCCTCTGAGTTAAGGGGGTGTCTTCATTTCTTCGGAATACCAAGAATCTGCCCCATCTGACTCATCATGATATTCATAATGAGAATCATAACCTCCAACATTAGGACTATGGTTTTTCATTGGTCCAAAAAATAACTCATCATCTTCTCCCGAATCATCATCAGGTACTAATCCATCTTTAGCTTGTAGTATCTCCTTCCTCAATTTATTAAGTCTAACTTTTTTAAGATGCTTCCTATTTACCATATTCTTTTTAGCTTTCAGTATTGTATTGGTGACCTCTTCATCACTGGAACTCTTCTCAGCTCCGAGCTTGAAAGCACTATCTTCTGCACTTTCATAATAGTCCAAAGATTCTGATTCTGATAACACAACCGTATTAACTTGCTTTCCCTTGCCCTTAGTTGTTTGCCTTGTCACATGACCTTTGGCTAGACTGTTATTCTTGGTTCGCCTTTCTTTGAAATTTTTTTAAAGTAGCACCTTTCTTCTCTGTCCCAATCTTTGAAGGCAATTTGGGTTGGAAAATCTTACCCAGTTTTGGCTTAGGAACTGGTGTTGGAGTACTTTTGGGGATTAAGGTTGATTTGGTGGTTGCAACTGGTACTTCATTATGATACATGTCTTGGTTGGCTGGGGCAGGGGTAGCAGCTATAGCAATTGGGTTCAGAATGGTAGATTTGGGAATTGGGGTTGATTTGGTGGTTGCAACTGGTACTTGAGTATGGTCCATGTCTTGGTTGGGTGGGGCAGGGGTAGCAGCCATAGAAATTGGGTTCGGAATGGTAGAGGTTGCCTCTTGGGTAGGTTTGTAGTTTTAGGGTGGTTGATACATAGGCTTGGAACTAGGTGTGGAGGTATGGCCTTGGAGCTTGGTCCTATTTTTAGCAAAACTGGTTGGGTAGGGACTTCAACCACCACCTCCTTGCCCTTTTAAATGGTGGTTCTTCCATGTACATTGGAATAGATACCCCATATTCATAGTACACATGCACCTCTCTGTGGTTGCTTTCAGCAAGGAAGCACATCTCCAGGAGCTTAGCATCAGAATTAAGTTCCCTTAGGCCAGTCTCTAAGGGTCTGTTTGGAACTAGCCACCAACAGTGTTCTGCTTTATCATACCCAAGCTCTTTGTAGTAATTCCTGATGAAAAAGACATCTAGCCGATCAGGGTCAAGTTTCAGAATCTCTGAAATATGGTCCCTGGTGTATGAGACGAAACCATCTTCACTCGTCATAAAGGATCCCCTATGGTGACACACAATAGTTATGAGACCCGTCTGCAAATAAGAAATGATCATCAAAATTGTCATCAACCAGGAAAGCACAATAACCCCAATCCTAAACCCTCTATGGAAACGCATAAACTGCATACATAAAAAACCTACATACTTCTATTTTCAGCACATTACAACCATAACTACCATCATTACAGCAAAAAACAAACAATAAAAACGCAACAAGAAGATACGAAGAAAACCATAATAAAAAGTTCCAGAAAAACCACATAAGAAAACGATGAACGAATGAATATATAATGACTTAACAATGTACAAAAAGCCATGATCAACAAAAACAAAGGAGTGGACGATAGCTATTTTGTTTTTTCTTTCTATTTTGGTTACCTCTAACAATCAAGATGCTTCCCGTCAGACCACTACATGTGCGATAGAGACAAGATAATCAGAATATGCTTGCTTTTCTTGAGATAGAAGGCAAGCAAAAATCCCTCTCAAAGTGGCACCATTGAAGAAAATAAGGAGAAGAGGAAGAGACTGTGTTGGATTGAGAGAGAAGTAGTCACTGCATATTAAATCCCCTCTGTATACACTAACCGACGACATTTCAATGCAATTTGGGTGCCAAATTAAAAATGACGTCGTTTTGGAAGTCCAGCCTAGCTTCCAACATGGCATCCGTCAATCCAAGTCATCTTTCCGTCACCGAAAAATGCTTCAGGGACGACCATGAGTCACCTTTGTTATTGGGGCCAATGCAAGTTTAGGGACGACTTTGAGGCTAGAGTGCAAGCTCAGAGACCACTCTGAGATTTAACTCTTAAAAGTTTTTAAATTACAAATTGAAAGTTTTGATCTGTGTGATGCAATTATTTTTTAAATTAAAAATTTTAGAATCGGTTCTTCCCATTTTCAAATTTAATATCTTTAAAATTGGAAAAAAGGCAACGGATTCCTTACTTCATATTTTATGTGGGAGTACCATTAACCCACTTAAAAATATTTATAAATTAAACCTCATTTTTTTATTTTTGGAAAAACTAAAAATTAGAAATTGACCCCTATATTTATTAACTTTTACACTTTTTCCTTTTTTAATTTTGATCCCAGATTCAATGTTGTAACCGTTTGCTCTAATAGGGTTTTGTCCCTCTTTCAATAGTGATTGCCATTGTCTCTTCCTCTCCCTCTGTCATCTCTCTCGTCCGCTCATCTTCGCCATGCAACTTGCTTCTGCAGTCGCCTCGCAATGCCCTTTCACTGCCGCCGCACAACCGGCTTCCTCGTTGCTGTGCAACCTACTTCTCCCGCTTTCTATTAGGAATCGTTTTCACTATATATATATATGTATATATATATATATATGTATATATTTCTTGATTCTTTCCAAACTTAGATTCTATTTACTTTATTTTGTTTTTTTGCTTTTTCTATGGCAAATTTTTTGTGAATTTGAATGAAGTTTAATTTCAATGTGTGTTTGATATATGTTAGAAGAAACTTTGTTTTAATTATTTATCAGCGATTCTATTTTTCTTCTAATTTTTTGGTTCACATGTATTGTTTTTTCTTATTTATTGGTAACAACTTTAATTTGATTGATTCCGTATGTGCATATTAAATTTAATTTTTTACTAGCTAGCTGGCCATAGTGATATGATATTATTATTATGCACAGCTTCGTATTTAGGGCTTAAAGAGTTTTGGCCACCATATTTGGATCCAAATCTCCTAAATCAAGAACTCATCTTAGGAGTTAGCTTTGCTTCTGTTGGTTCTGGTTATCTACATTTTAGTTATCAAAATGAAAAAAATCAGAAACCAAAATGATGAGCTTAAAGTTTTTCATTATCTAATAAATGATTGATCTTAAAATTTAGCTGCATTTATTTAATATTGTGTCACATGGTATGGAGATATGACTACAATGTAGCTGAATATTTATTTACTTTGTATTATTTTGATAAGAATAAACCTAAGCTTGAGTTATATGTATAGATTGTATTGCTTGTAGGAGATGACCCTCCACAACACATTTGATATCATACATAAGATAATTTGCAAATAAAATTAATCTTTTGGGTGAACTAAAATTAATGTTGATATAATGGTATGTGAAAAGAAAATATGTAGCCTGTGTACATAGCTCTTAGGTAGTTGAATTTTTCTTATGTCTGAGTGCCATTGAGCAGGACTTTTAGGGGTATCATTCTCAATGTGACCTTTTCCTATAATGTAATTATTCTTCATTAATACATTTCTGACCCTATCTATTTGCTTTATCCAATGGCAGGAAAATGTCAAGGTAGTGATGCTGAATATATAAGTTGAAACAACAGAGGTGCTTAATACTCCTACTGAAGTCAGAGATAGCAAAGCTTTGTGAACTTCTTTTACTAGTATGCAGCTCATTTTCTATCTATTAAGTTTTGCTTGCTGTGTGTATGTACAACTCTCTTTTATTGCCGATAAGATTGCAGTTTGTTTACCACACTGTTTTGCTGTTGGTGTAATGGGATTTTTGAGATATTTTATAGAAACATTGATAGTTAAAGTAATATTATAATGTAGAAGTATTCTATGAAAACCATTTTATAATGTAAAAGTTTTCCATATGTTGAGACATATTACTAATAGAAACTATACTTTGTAAAATATTCTAAAATATGTGATTTAACGCTTAGTTATGTAGAAATAAATTCAATTCATTGAACTGGAATATTGAAGTCTAAGGTTGAAGGGCAGGATCCCTCCTATGTTGAAGAAAGTTCTTGAAGGAATCTATTATTTTAGCTGTTATTCAACTTGCAACGCTTCACATAGTGTAAATAATGATGAAAAAAATAACTAAAGATTTTAATATTAGCAGGAAGGAAATTCGGTATTACTGTAATTGGACAGAAAATAATGGTAAATGACTTCTATGTGCAAGAAATGAAAGAAAATAGGTGGTGTGATAGTCAAGTTTTAGATCTAAATGTAAATTGAGACTTACATAATTTTTTTAGACCCATTTATTTGTCCTTAGAAATTACTTATGTCATCAATTTTACTTTATTTTATTTTTAAATTAAACTTTGGAAGTTGAAATAATTGTATTTTATAGATATAAATGTGTTCTATATTACCGCAGAATTGGTTAAGGGATTTTTTTTGGTGGGGTTGTTTTCCATTTCATCTAATTGTGCTGTGTTACTTGAGCATGCATTGCTATCTGATTGTTTTGTGTCAAAGTTTCAGTTACTTGGGTAAGTAATTTTCGGTGGGGTTGTTCTGTATTGAATCTGCATTGGAAAAAACACACTTGTCCTTTTGATTTAACCAAACCTACACAATTTGAATAAGAACTGCAATTTTCTCTTCTTTTTGCTTTTGATTGAATTAGAACTTTGCATCGAATATAACAAAACCATATCATATGTATAATTTTTGTGGGCTCTTAGGGAGCTCCTCTTCACTCCTGGAGCTCTTCAGTATCTCAGTGAAGTTATCCTCTTTGAGGAAACCATGTCTTGTTAGCTTAATATGTGCAAGTTATTTATTTATTCATACTCCACTCAAACTTTTCTATATGGATTAGATTCTAAAAGCTAACCAGAATATGATATAAAAATTCTTCTTCTCTTGGAAAAATTATTAAAAAACTTGAGCTATTCATGAAAGAAAAAAAAAGTTTTGGAGTAGTTATTTTTTCTTTTAATTTACATGGGTGGTTTAAGCATAAATGTGTGCAGGATATATAAGAAATTTGATTTCTATTTTAAAAATAGTTGTTCTTATCATTTTTGGCAGTTTATATACAAACTTATTTTGAATTGTGTATTAGTGTTCAGGAAGTAATGGGTCAGGAATTTTCTCATGAAAAGGTTAATATTGAGCATATATCATATGACCAGTACGGACAGGACAAAGAAAAACATGAGGAAGTTGACAAAGAGTATATGGATGAGGACGACACAAATGTGGAACCAATCTTTGATGATCACGGCTTCGATGAAGGGTATAACATTGATTCATTCGAGGACATGAGGATGATTGAATTTTGGAACATCAGGGACAAAGACGTATGTCACTTTCACTATTCTGATGTCGACATTGCATTTGAGTTCTACAATAGATATTCAAGGACAAGAGGCTTTATTGCTCGGAAGAACAAGACTAGAAAGAGTTGTGCGGGCATACTTAAGTTGAGAAACTTTGTATGTCATTGATGCACCACTATTTTGTGGTACATCTTGTGCTTAATTGAGTGGATTTTATCCACTATTCTCACACTTATTCATGTAAATTACATGTTTTACATTTTCCTTCCTGATTTTGTGCTATGATTGAAAATATATCTCTTTGGTCTTAATTTAGCTAATTTTAATCCTCTCTTATTACCATTTGATTCCATGATATGTGTGTTAAGTGTTTTCATAGATTACAGGGCGGAAATGGCTTAGAGGATGGAAAGGAAGCATGCAAAAGTGGAAGGAATACAAGAAGCTGAAGGAACTGCAAAGCTGTCAACCCTGACCTCTTTGCACTCAATTGACCATAACATGAGCTACAGAGGTTCAAATGAGGCAGTCTCAGTTGCATTAGAAAGCTAACATTTGGGGCTTCGCAACAATATATAATTTGCCATAGTTGCCTTGCTGTTATACGACATGCACGCGTGGAACACGCGTAAGCGTGGATTGTGCCGCAGACAAGTGACGTGTACGCGTGGGCGACGCGTACGCATAACAGAGCCACGTGCTGGACGTATTAGAAATTGCTGGGGGCGATTTCTGGGCTGTTTTTGACCCAGTTTTCGGCCCAGAAAACACAGATTAGAGGCCGCAGAGTGGGGGAATCATATAGACACTTTTCATTCACATAATTTTAGGTTTTAGATGTAGTTTTCTAGAGAGAGAGGCTCCCCTCTCTCTAGGTTTTAGGATTTAGGATTTCTATTAGTTTTAGGTTTATTTCTTTCCAATTCCAGGTTCAATGTTCCTTTAATTTAGTTTCTCTTCTACTTTTATTTATTCCATTACTTTAATTTATGAATTCTTATGTTAGATTTGATGTCTCTTATTAATGCAATTTGAGGTATTTCATGTTTATTGTTTGTTTCTCCATTTGTTGTTATTGAATCTCTTGGCTTTGGTTGAGTAATTGGTGACACTTGAGTTATCAAACTCCTTTGTTGATGGATAATTGTTGTGTTTGCTAGTTGATTTGAATTCCACTAACTCCGGTCTTTCCATAGGAGTTGACTAGGACCTGGGAAATCAAATTGATTTATCCATTTGACATGCCTTCATAGTTAGAGGTTGACCAAGTGGGAGCAATGAACAATTCTCATCACAATTGATAAGGATAACTAGGATAGGACATCCAGCTCTCATACCTTGCCAAGAGCTTTTCTAGTTATTAGTTTATTCCTTTTGCCATTTACTATTCTTGCTTCTTATCTTAAAAACCCCAAAATATACCTTTACATAACCAATAACAAGAACACTTTCCTGCAATTCCTTGAGAGACGACCCGAGGTTTAAATACTTTGGTTATCGATTTTATTAGGGGTTTGTTACTTGTGACAACCAAGTTTTTGTACGAAAGGATTTTTGTTGATTTAGAAACTATACTTTCAACGAGAACTTAATTGTGAAATTTTAGACCATGCAAGAATCTGATCGTCAAAATGGCACCGTTGCTGGGGAATTGCAAACATGTGCCTTATTATTAGTTATTGTAAATATTTGCTTTTTGTTTGTTTGTTATTTTCGTTAGTTTATGACTTAGTTGCTTATTTTTACTAGTTTTTGTTTTTATTTTCTTTAGCTACTATGAACTCTCACCCCTTTGGCTATGAGTCCGGTTACCATTGTGTTGTAGGAAGAGGAGATTACAATGAGAACATGCATCAAGGTTGGAATGACCAAAGAAGGGAGGCGCCACAAGGATTTGATCAACCCTCTTGGCAACAAACTCCTCCAATGTGTTACAAGAAATAACTATTCTGTGATGATATCAAGGCAATGGTTATGGTGGACCCTTCCGTGACAATCAACCCCTACCACATTATACCTATAAGCCCCCTCCTCAACATAAGTTTGAACCACCATACTCACAAGCTCCCTACTACCAAACACCCTCATATGATCCTAATCCTTATCCACCATACCAGCCACCTTATGAGCCATATGAACCATATCTAGAACCACCCCAATTTCAACCTAATTACTCCTAAGAACCTCCACCTCCATATACACCATGTTCATATCCATCAATCCAAGAGCCTTATGATACCAATTACGTTATCCAAGAGGAACAAGAGTCACGGGATCATCTCAAGGACACACTGGATCAGTTTCAAGCAGCCGTTCATCAGTTGGAGCAAGTGGTAAGCCATAAAGCACACGAACCTTCTATAGCTACAGAATCTCAACTGGAGAGCAAGGAATTGAAGTGTGTTGCGCAATAAGTGGACAAGATGGAGAGTGTTGAACCGCCACATCCTTATTATGATGGGCCACCCTCGTATCATGAACCTTTCCTCCCAATTAATGAACCTTCTTATCCATCCCGGTCTCCCATGAATGACCCTACAAATGTTCTTCTTCCAGAGAAAAGAGAGATGCACGGGACGACACAAGAGTTCCAAGGGAATGTGCTAAATTTTGTGGCCGCCTTGGGCGAGTTAATAAATTAATTAGCCTCCCAATACTCAAGCACTCAAAGTACCCCCATGGCTACATGTGGGGAATCAAATGAAGAACATAGCATGAAGGAGAGATCGGGAACTCCGGTGGAACATGAGGAACGCGGCTTTGTATTGGAACAAGTGAAGGAAGCCGTAATAGCTGAAGAGGAAGAAGTGGTTGAAGATTTGGGAGATGCGGAACCTCAATGGGAAAACCCAGTCATAAAGCCTCCTTCCAAGGTGTTTGATGTTGATGTTGAAGAAGGTGTACAACCTCCAAGGCATATCATGGTTGAAGACTTTGAAGAAGTTGATCAAGAGATGGAGATTAAAGAAGAAGAAGCACAGCCTCCCATGCCCTTAGTAGGCAACGCAGAAGAGACTGGATTGGAGGAAAACTACCAAGAGGAAGAGGTTGAAATTGAGGAGGCTTGAAAAGAGGTGGAAGAATTCAAAGAAGAGTACAAGAGAGTGGAGCTTGCACAATCATTAGAAACACCTCTCCCAAAGCCACTACCATCCAATACAACATTCAAGTGGGTAAAATTCTTGTCCTTAACCTTTACTTTCCCACTTGAATATGGGCTACTGGAGACGGATGGTCAACTTAGAGCTCTTTGTGGCATTAAGCGTAAGAGGGAGATGGTAAGTGATAGGAGCTATCATGCAAGGTTCACTATGGTTGTATGCTCCAAGTTGAAATGTAAAGGTTGGTGTAGAGCTCGATTGAAGGGTCCAAGAAGTTGTTTGGCCACTTTAGTGAGAATTTAGATTGCTTGCCACCCAGTTGGAACAATGGTGATCAACACAAAGACAGGTGCAAAAGCAAGGTTTGGGACCCCGTAATTCATTCTAGCAATCAACACTCTTGGGGCCTGGTCACATACTTCAACTTTCTTGAAGGCGTTATGCGCCTATTTTGGGATCCCGAAGGCTATTGGAATTACAGGCATTGGTGGGGATTCCTGGAAGAGTTCAAGCGTAAGCCGCCCTGACAAGGAGCTCATCAAATGTCCAACTTAAGGACTTTAACTAAAAGTGCTAGGTGGGAGACAACTCACCATGGTATGATCATTCATTTTTATCCTTAATTTTATTTTATTCTATTTTTATTAAGTATCCAGTCATAATGTCTACATTAGCACCTTCATGTTGCATTCTGCATAAAAAAAGGAGGAAGGAAAGCGCGTTCCACGCGTGCGCGTCACATGCGATGCTAAACCTTACAGAAAGTTGCGTGGGAGCTGTGCAGGAAGGGTACCTTGTGCACGAGCCAACCCACGCGTACGCGTGGGTGACGCGTGCGCGTCAACCATATTTTAGTCAACCCACACGTAAGCGTCAGCAACACGTACGCGTGGATAGAAAATCAGCGTCAATGGGTGATTTGGCCGAGAGTTGTGCTGCCTAGTTGCTGGTATTCTGCGTTTAGCACAGCCAGTGCTCACGCGTACGCATGACCAATGCTTACACGTCACTTGGATTCCCGCTCACCGACGCGTAAGGGTGGACAACGCTTACGCGTCGCCTCCCTCATTATATTTACATTCTTTCATTCATTGCATTTTAACTGTATGCATGTTTTTATTTTCTTTTCTATGTTTATTATTTTTCTATTGGTGTTAAATATTCTTATTCCACTGTTGCATATTTCTTGCATTATTTTGGATGCCCCTCGACTTGTTTGCTATTTAGTTCACAGGCCCTGTGCTTCTATTATTTTCTCACTAACATGTTGTACCTAACATTTAATTAAGAACCTTATTATTTGGCACTAGCCCACATATATTTTATCTCTTTTCATATCTTTGCTTGTGGGTTCTGTCCATTCCTTTTTTTCTCTTCTTTCAGGCTGGCCACCAAGAGGAAAAAAGAAAATTTTCTAACTGGAGTAATAAATAAGTGCCTGGCATACATTCTTCGGAGAAAAAGCATCAGTTAGAGCAACCCTTCCACTTGCACATCTTAGCATGCACCGGGGACGGTGCAATCTTTAAGTGTGGGGAGGTCGATACCGATCTCTGTGGGTTAGTCACTTTCCTCTCAACACCAATTTTTATTTTTTCTTTGTTAGTTCATTGTTGCATTTGCATGTTTGTTTGATTTTGTGCATATTTTACCACTACTTGATTGAGGTAATATTTTCTTTTTCCAGAAACTCTTTATAGCAATTCACTAATTTGAATTAAAATTTTTGTTAAACTTGTTTGAAGAAATTTAATTTGGAACATGGTTTTAGAGCTCGAACACACAAAACCAGTGAGATTTTGAGCCTATTTGATTGGTTGCATTTTATCAACTAATATTTTATTTTTGGTGTGTGTTGTTCTCTCTATAATTGTAATCTATGTCTTGCTCAATTCTATATTTTCATTCTTTGATGTATGCATGCACTTATATGATTGAGGCCTTTGTTTCACTGAGCTTACATACCCATATGGCTTTACCCTTTCATTATCCTTTTCAAAACAATTTGAGCCTATTTTACCCCATTTTTTCTTTACTTTAGGTCATTACTAACTCTAAGCGGAAAATAATAATGTCCTTAGTTTGAATCCTTGGTTAGCTTAGACTAGTGACAGTGCTCACGAATTAACTGTGGAGAAATTGGGTTTGCCAATATTTGGTTTGAGAACTGGGTGTTGTGTATTCTTGAGAAAATATGAACAAGAATGTTAAGAACATGTTTATGCATTCAATTCCTAGGAAAGAAAAATAGAAAAAGAAAAAAAAAAGAGAAAAAGAAAAGAAAAAGAGCAAAAAAATAAAAAGGGGACAAAATGCCCCAAAGTAAATGGTGATAGCAATGCATATGTATTGTACTCAAAATTGGAATGCATGAATATGTAGTAAACACAGTTAATGGGTAGTTATTGATTTTATATTATGATTATATGGATTGTCCTAAGTTAGGTGAGAAGTTTAGGTTAATTAAGGATTCAGATTTCAGTCCACTTGACCAAATACAATCCTACCTTTACCTTAACCCCATTACAACCCTCAAAAGACCTATTGATTTATGTATTGGTGCATTAGATTTCTTTTGTTTGGCATAAGAAGAGCAAGTCTTAGAAATCAAGGTTAGTAGAGAATTGAGAGAATCGAACTTCAAACACTTGAGTGATTAGAGTGTATACACTTCCAGTGAGGGTTCGATACTCGATTCCTTGTTCCCGATTTTCCTGAGCTATTTTCTTTTACAACTTTACTTGTACCTTATTTTATAATTTGAATTAGTGAGATCCAGTTCATATTTCTTCTTGAAGGATTTATTTACTTTTCACCAAGTGGGTAAAAGCATTTTGCATGTAGTTGCACTCATATAGATAGGTTGCATTTCATACTTTCTACCATTCCTCTTCACTCTTATAGCTTCTCTTGAGCTTAGCATGAGGACATGCTAATGTTTAAGTGTGGGGAGATTTAATGCACCACTATTTCCTGGTACATCTTGTGCTTAATTGAGTGGATTTTATCCACTATTCTCACACTTATTCATGCAAATTGCATGTTTTACAATTTTCTTCCTGATTTTGTGCTATGATTGAAAACATGTTTCTTTGGTCTTAATTTAGCTAATTTTAATCCTCTCTTATTACCACTCAATGCCATGATATGTGTGTTAAGTGTTTTCAGAGATTACAGGGCAGGAATGGCTTAGAGGATGGAAAGGAAGCATGCAAAAGTGGAAGGAATACAAGAAGCTGAAGGAACTGCAAAGCTGTTAGCCCTGACCTCTTTGCACTCAATTGACCATAAATTGAGCTACAGAGGTCCAAATGAGGCCGTTTTAGTTGCATTGGAAAGCTAATATCTGGGGCTTCTCAACGATATATAATTTACCATAGTTGGTTTGCTGTTAGGTGACACGCACGCGTGGATTGTGCCGCAAACAAGTGACGCGTATGCGTGGGCAACGCGTACGCATAACAGAGCCACGTGGTGGACGTATCAGAAATCGGTGGGAGTAATTTCTGGGCTGTTTTTGACCTAGTTTTTGGCCCAGAAAATACAGATTAGAGGCTGCAAAGTGGGGGAATCATATAGACACTTTTCATTCACATAATTTTAGGTCTTAGATATAGTTTTCTAGAGAGAGAGGCTCTCTCCTCTCTCTAGGTTTTAGGATTTAGGATTTCTATTAGTTTTAGGTTTATTTCTTCCCAATTCTAGGTTTAATGTTCCTTTAATTTAGTTTCTCTTCTACTTTTATTTATTCTATTACTTAAATTTATGAATTCTCATGTTAGATTTGATTTCTCTTATTAATGCAATTTGAGGTATTTCATGTTTATTGTTTGTTTCTCGATTTGTTGTTATTGAATCTCTTGGCATTGGTTGAGTAATTGGTGACACTTGAGTTATCAAACTCCTTTGTTGATGGATAATTGTTATGTTTGCTAGTTGATTTGAATTCCGCTAACTCTAGTCTTTTCATAGGATTTGACTAGGACCTGGGAAATCAAATTGATTTATCCACTTGACATACCTTCATAGTCAGAGGTTGACCAAGTGGGAGCAATGAACAATTCTCATCATAATTAATAAGGATAACTAGGATAGGACATCTAGTTCTCATACCTTGCCAAGAGCTTTTCTAGTTATTAGTTTATTCCTTTTGCCATTTACTATTCTTGCTTCTTAACTTAAAAACACCAAAATATACCTTTACATAACCAATAACAATAACACTTCCCTGCAATTCTTTGAGAGACGACCCAAGGTTTAAATACTTCGGTTATCGATTTTATTAGGGGTTTGTTTCTTGTGACAACCAAGCTTTTGTACGAAAGGATTCTTGTTGGTTTAGAAACTATACTTTCAACGAGAACTTAATTTTGAAATTCTAGACCAGGCAAAATTCTGTTCGTCAGTCATCGTGAAGGATTTAGACCACAAAATAATTATGGCATTGAAAACTGTAAGAAGAAACCCACGCCGGAGACAAGGTGTGGCTGTAGTGCAATGATGGAAATTTCTTTCGATGCATCTGGTGGTCGTTGGTTTATTTCATATTTTTCTGATGAACACAATCATCAACTTCTTGATCCTCAGTTGACTGGATTGCTTCGTGGGCATAGATTCATGTCCGAGGCTGATATTGGCCACATGATTAACATGAAAAAGGGTGGAATTACTATTGGGCAGATATATCGGGCATTAGCAAATCAGAAAGGTGGCTACGAGTATTTGTCTTTCACGCAAAGGGACATGTATAATAAAATAGCAAAGTAGAGGCGCTAATGAGCGGATAATTTATACACTTTTTGGCATTGTTTTTAGATAGTTTTTAGTATAATCTAGCTAATTTTAGGGATGTTTTCATTAGTTTTTATGCTAAATTCACATTTCTGGACTTTACTATGAGTTTGTGTGTTTTTTTATGATTTTAGGTATTTTCTGACTGAAATTGAGGGACCTGAGCAAAACTCTGATAAGGAGGCTAACAAAGGACTGCTGATGGTGTTGGATGCTGACCTCCCTTCACTCGAAATGGATTTTCTCGAGCTAAAAATCCAAATGGCGCGCTCTCAACAGCGTTCGAAAGTAGACATCCAGAGCTTTCCAGCAATATATAATAGTTCATACTTTATTCATGATTAGATGATGTAAACTGGCGCTCAACGCCAGTTCCATGCTGCATTCTGGAGTCAAACGCCAGAAACACGTCACGAACCAGAGTTGAACGCCAAAAATACATTATAACTTGGCGCTCAACTCCAAAAGAAGCCTCTGCACGTGTAAAGCTCAAGTTCAGCCCAAGCACATACCAAGTGGGCCCCGGAAGTGGATTTCTGCATCAATTACTTACTTCTGTAAACCCTAGTAGCTAGTCTAGTATAAATAGGACATTTTACTATTGTATTCAGGGTCTTTTGACCGATCCTGGATCCTGAATTGCATTTTTGATCCAGTGATCACGTTTTGGGGGCTGGCCATTCGGCCATACCTCGAAGTTTTAATGCAATTACTACTATCTTTTATTCAATTTCAATCTTATTTCTGTTCTAAGATACTACTCGTACTTCAACCTGATGGATGTGGTGATCCGTGACACTCATCATCATCCGTCCCTATGAACGCGTGCCTGACAACCACTTCCGTTCTACAAGCGAAAGCTAGAGTGTGTATCTCTTGTATTCCTGATGCACGACGCATGGTTGCCCTCGCCTGACAACCGAGCCTTCCATTCCGTGAGATCAAAGTATTCGTGGTATAAGCTAGAATTGATGGCGGCATTCATGAGAATCGGAAAGTCTAAACGTTGTCTGTGGTATTCTGAGTAGGATTCCGGGATTGAATGACTGTGACGAGCTTCAAACTCGCGATTGTTGGGCGTGATGACAAACGCAAAAGAATCAAGGGATTCTATTCTGACATGATTGAGAACCGACAGATGATTACTCGTGCCGTGACAGAGCATTTGGACCTTTTTCACTGAGAAGATGGGATGTAGCCATTGCAACGGTGATGCCGTACATACAGCTTGCCATGGAAAGGAGTAAGAAGGATTGGATGAAGGCAGTAGGAAAGTAGAGATTCAGAAGGAGCACAGCATCTTCATACGCCTATCTGAAATTCCATCGATGATCTACATAAGTATTTTTATCTTTATTTTCAGTTTATTTATTATTATTATTCGAAAATTCCATAACCATTTATTATCCGCGTGACTGAGATTTACAAGATGACCATAGCTTGCTTCATACAAACAATCTCTGTGGGATCGACCCTTACTCACGTAAGGTTTATTACTTGGACGACCCAGTACACTTGCTGGTTAGTTGAGTGAAGTTGTGAAATTATGTTTAGACCATCGTATTGAGCACCAAGTTTTTGGGGCCATTACCGGGCAATCAATTTCGAACAACAATTTAAGTATGAAACACAATTTCGTCCACCAAGTTTTTGGCGCCGTTGCCGGAGATTGTTCGAGTTTGGACAACTGACGGTTCATTTTGCTGCTCAGATTAGGTAATTTTCTTTCTTGTTTTATTTTCAAAAATTTTTCAAAAATCTTTCAAAAATTTATCACCTATTTTCGAAAATTTTCAGAGTTTTCAACAATGAATTCTAGAGTTTCATATAACATGTTTTAGCTTGGATGGCTATTAAGCCATGTCTAATTCATAGGATTTTGATTGAGGACTTTGAATTCATTACTTCCTTTTTCCTATATATTTTTCAAAAAATATAAAATAAAATACAAAAAAAAAATAATAAAATCAAAAAAATATTCATATTGTTCTTGCATTTTTCGAAAATTCATGCATTCATAGTGTTCTTCATGATCTTCAAGTTGTTCTTGGTAAGTCTTCTTGTTTGATCTTGATGTTTTCTTGTTTTGTGTTGTATGATGTTTTTCATGTGCATTTTTGCATTCATATTGTCTAAGAATTAAAGATTTTTAAGTTTGGTGTCTTGCATGTTTTCTTTGCATAAAAATTTTTTAAAAATATGTTCTTGATGTGCATCATGATCTTCAAAGTGTTCTTGGTGTTCATCTTGACATTCATAGTGTTCTTGCATGCATCATGTGTTTTGATTCATAATTTTCATGTTGTGAGTCATTTTTTATGTTTTTCTCTCTCATAATTAAAAATTCAAAAATAAAAAAATATCTTTTCCTTTTTTCTCTCAAAATTTCAAAAATTTGGGTTGACTTAGTAAAAAATTTTTTAAAATTAGTTGTTTCTTGTAAGTCAAGTCAAATTTTCAAATTTTAAAAATTTTATCTTTTCAAAACTTTTTCAAAAATTGAATTTTTTTCATTTTTCTTATTAATTTATGAAAATCCTTCAAAATATTTTTCAAAAATCTTTTTCTTAGTTGTATCTTTATTTTCGAAAATTATGCTGACAATTAATATGATTGATTCAAAGATTTGAAGTTTGTTACTTTCATGTTAAGAAAGGTTCAATCTTTAAATTCCAGAATCTTATCTTTTAGTTTCTTGTTAGCAAAGTAATCAATTTTAATTTTAATCATATCTTTTTATCTTATCTTTTATGTCATATCTTTTTCAAAATTTTATCTTTTTAAAATATTTGATTTTAAAATATCTTCTTATCTTCTTATCTTTTCAAATTTGATTTTCAAATCTTTTTTTTAATTAACTAACTAACTTTTTGTTTGTTTCTAATCTTTTCCAAAATCAACTAACTACTTTTTCCTCTTTAATTTCGAAAATCACTTCCCTCTTTTTCAAAATTTTCTTAATTAATTAATTGTTTTAAATTTTAATTTTAATTTTATTTCTTTTCTTAATTTTCAAAAATCATTAACTCCTTTTCAAAAATTATTTTCGAAAATTTCTCCCTCTCTCATCTTATTCTATTTATTTATTCATTTACTAACACCTCTCTTCACCTCTCTT
This sequence comes from Arachis duranensis, assembly GCF_000817695.3. NCBI lineage: Eukaryota > Viridiplantae > Streptophyta > Magnoliopsida > Fabales > Fabaceae > Arachis > Arachis duranensis. The sequence goes on along the minus strand of NC_029780.3, from coordinate 82,158,393 downwards.
CATCTCAAATCATTGCCTTTATCCTCACCCTTGTGTTTGGATTATTCATTCTTCTTCACTCTTATTCCCTTTCTTCTTCTACTAACAATAAGGAACCTCTTTTCTGTGACATAGAGGATTCCTCTTTCTTTTCTGTTCTCTTCTTTCTCATATGAGCAGGAACAAGGAAAAAGACATTCTTGTTGAAGCTGATCCAGAACCTGAAAGGACTCTGAAGAGGAAACTAAGAGAAGCTAAATTACAACAATCCAGAGACAACCTTGTTGAAACTTTCGAACAAGAAAAGGAGATGGCAGCCGAAACCAACAACAATAATGCAAGAAGGATGCTTGGTGATTATACCACACCTACGTCCAAGTTCGATGGAAGAAGCATCTCAATTCTTGCCATAGGAGCAAACAACTTTGAGTTGAAACCTCAATTAGTTGCTCTAATGCAACAGAACTGCAAGTTTCATGGACTTCCATGAGAAGATCCCTACTAGTTTTTAACTGAGTTCTTGCAGATCTGTGAGACTGTTAAGACTAATGGAGTAGATCCTGAAGTCTACAGGCTCATGCTTTTCCCTTTTACTGTAAGAGACAAAGCTAGAGCATGGTTGGACTCTCAACCTAAAGATAGCCTGGACTCCTGGGATAAGCTGGTCACGGCCTTCTTAGCTAAGTTCTTTCCTCCTCAAAAGCTGAGCAAGCTTAGAGTGGATGTTCAGACCTTCAAATAAAAAGATGGTGAATCCCTCTATGAAGCTTGGGAAAGATACAAGCAGATGACCAAAAGATGTCCTTCTGACATGTTTTCAGAATAGATCATGATAGATATACTCTATTATGGTCTATCTGAGTTCTCTAAGATGTCATTGGACCATTCTGCAGGTGGATCCATTCACCTAAAGAAAATGCCTGGAGAAGCTCAAGAACTTATTGACATGGTTGCAAATAACCAGTTCATGTACAA
>NC_029780.3:82149828-82157371 GCF_000817695.3 Arachis duranensis | reverse complement strand
GGAGTTCTTGAAATTGATGCTCTGAATGCCATATTGGCTCAGAACAAAGTGTTGTCTCAACAGGTCAACATGATCTCTCAAAATCTGAATGGATGGCAAAATGCATCCAACAGCACTAAAGAGGCATCTTCTGAAGAAGAAGCTTATGATCCTGAGAACCCTGCAATAGCAGAGGTAAATTATATGGGTGAACCTTATGGAAACACCTATAATTCATCATGGAGAAATCATCCAAATTTCTCATGGAAGGATCAACAAAAGCCTCAACAAGGCTTTAATAATGGTGGAAGAAATAGGCTCAGCAATATCAAGCCTTATCCATCATCTTCTCAGCAACAGACAGAGAATTCTGAACAGATCACCTCTAACTTAGCAAACTTAGTCTCTGATCTGTCTAAGGCCACTTTAAGTTTCATAAGTGAAACAAGGTCCTCCATTAGAAATCTGGAGGCACAAGTGGGCCAGCTGAGTAAGAAAATCACTGAAACTCCTCCTAGTACTCTCCCAAGCAATACTGAAGAGAATCCAAAATGAGAGTGCAAGGCTATTGATATAATCAACATGGCCGAACCTAGAGAAGAATGAGAGGACGTGAATCCTGATGGTGTTTTTGCGGAAAAATGAATTTCCAACACACAGATCCAACCGGCAAGTATACTCCAACACACATATCCAACCGGCAAGTGTACCGGGTCACATCAAGTAGTAATAACTCACTTAGAGTGAGGTCGATCCCACAGGGATTGATGGATCAAGCAACTTTAGTGGGTGATTAGTTTAGTCAAGCTAACATTGAATGAATTGTGTGAAGTTAATCAACAGAAAGTAAATTGCAAGGAATTTAAAAGATGCAGAAAATAAAATTGCAGGAAACTTAAAGAACAAGAAAGTAAAAGAGCTGAAACTTAAATTGCACGAAATGTAAATTGCATCAAATGTAAAGGGGATTGGGTGCAGGGAATTAAAACTTCAACAAGAAAATGTAAAGTGCAATCAAGCAAAGAAGTAAAAGATGAAGTAAGTGCAGCAGATTCATACAGAAATGAAGATGGGATGCAGCAGATTTCAAACAGAAAAGTAAAAATGCTTGAAGAATTAAAAATAGAAAGCGATGCTTAATTTGCAGCAATTTAAAAGAATGTTGAAGATCTCAGGGAATCAATGAGACTAGAGAACAAGTCTAGATCTCAAGCCCTTCCTTGATTCAACAGAAAACAAGTTTGCAGAAGAAAGAAGAAATGAAGCAACAAATGAAAACTCAAATTCAACTATCAATTCTCTGAAATTATGCAGAAGAACAACCAAGACAGATCTTAGATCAAGAAGGAAACAAAATTCCTTCACTTCTTAATCCAAGATTCAGATTTAACAAGGAAAATTAAAAGAGAGAGAGCTATCTACTACTACTACTCCCTAATGGAGCCAGCCTGAGAGAGCTATCTACTACTCCCTAATGGAGCCAACCTCCACTCGAGCTCCAATTGATGCCTTTATATAGGCTTTACAAAATGAAAAATGAAAATGAAATTAAAACAAATTACAAAAATGAAAATCCTAATTTAATTGATCCATGTGCCTTTGAGTGATGATGTGGGCTTTGCTTGCTTTGGATTTGAGGAGAAATGGGTTTGGTTGGCCTTGATTCAATTTGGAGAGGAATTGAATTTAAATGAAATTTTGGTTGAATTTTGGCCCATGTTGCTCCCAGGAGGCTGCCCTGCCCTTGTGGAGGGCAGGGTAGAAAATGGTGTGTGTGGCCCTCGTGCGTGCGTGTGGTGTGTGTTGGTGCTGCAGGATGCTGCCCTACCCTCGCGGAGGGCAAGGCAGAACTTTTTGGTGCGCCAGAATGATGCCTGTGTGTGCTGCTGGTGCTACCGAGTGATGCCTGTGCGTGCTGCTGGTGCTGCCGAGCCTTCCCTTGGTGCGCCAGAATGGTGCGCGTGTGTGCATCACCAAAATGCTGCCCTGCCCTTGCGGAGGGCAGGGCAATGTTTCCAAGAGTGAAGCTCCGTGTTCGAAAATCGGTGGATGCACACGCTACTTCTTTTCCTTGGTTTACTTTTTTGCTTATTTGTGGCCCTTAAAGATGCCTTCCGTTCCTGCCTTAATTTTACGCCAAATATAGATTGCTATATATCGTTGGAAAGCTCTGAATGTCAGCTTTCCAACACAGCTGAAAGCACATCAATTGGACGTCTGTAGCTCAAGTTATAGCCCTTTGAAGAAGGCATGATCATGTTGTGAGCGGCCAGATTTTAACTTAGCGAAAATTTGCTCCAACCTCACTTTGTTTCATCATGATTCTACCCTGCCCTTGCCAAGGGCAGGGCAGTGTGCGTGCTGGTTGTTTTCTCCTTTGATTTGGTCATGGGCCACGCTTTTAAAAGCGTGGCCTAAGGCTCCAAAGTGTGCTCCAACTTCAAAGTGTGTCCCAAAGCTCTTTTTTTCTCCTTTTTTTGTGCTTCTTTGCTTCTTTTTCTTCTTATTTCCTACAAGATTTATAAAATTAAAATATCAAGAAAATATATCATTTAAGTATAAAAACATTCAATATTTAAGCACAAATTATCAATTTCTTGTATGAAAAGCATAGAAAAATAGGTATATGATGACATGTCATCAAATCCCAATGAGGAAGACCTCATGGGACGTCTTTCAGGCAAGAAGGAGTCCCCTATTGAGGACCTAAAGGAAGCTGAGGCTCATATAGAGACCATAGAGATTCCATTAAACCTCCTTCTGCCATTCATGAGCTCTAAAGACTATTCTTCCTCTGAAGAGGATGAAGATGTAACTAGAGAGCAAGTTGCTCAATATCTAGGGGCTATCATGAAGCTGAATGCCAAGTTGTTTGATAATGAGACTTGGGAAGGTGAACCTCTGATAAACCCATATTTATGATATATTTTGTGCTAAATTTAAGTGAATTATTCAATCCTTCACCCACTTATTCATGTGAAATTGCATGGTTTTACTTTCCCTTCCTTATTACGTGAAGCATGTAAAAAACATGTTTCCTAGGCTTTAAAAATATTAATTTTAATTACCTTTTATTGCCATTCAATGCCGTGACTTGTGTGTTAAGTATTTTCAGATCTTCTAAGGCAGGATTGATTTAAAGGATGGAAAGGAGACATACAAAAATGGAAGGAAAGCGCAAAATGAAGTTTTTGAAGAAACTGGCAGTGACGCGAATACATGGACGACGCGGTCGCATGCCAGTCCGAAATGGCAGTGACGCGACCACGTGATTGATGCGATCACGTGCCATAAGCGAAACGCATATGATGCGGACACATGACTGAAGCGACCGCGTGACAAGGAAAACTCCAAATGATGCGACCGCGTGACCCACGCGGACGCGTGACAGAGGCCACTTACCAGAAATTACAGATCTTGTTTCCAGCAGTTTTTGGGCTCTTTTTGGCCCAGATCCAAGCCCAGAGAACACAGACCAAGGGCTGTAAAGTGAAGGAATAAAGTGAACAATGGGGAGCGAATTTTCAGAAAGCACTTTTCATAGTTTAGATGTAGTTTTCAGTGAGGGAGGTTCTCTCTTCTCTCTTAGGATTAGGATTAGGATTTTTAGAAATTAGGAATTTTTATTATTATTTCAACTCCCAATTTTTCTTCTTCATCACAAGTTCAATATTCCTTTTACTTTTTATTTCTCTTTTACTTTCAGATATTTTGATGCTTGTATTACTTATGTTGCCTATTTGGCTTATGAACTTTTCCATGTTAGATTTGACTGCTTTTATTAATGCAATTGAGGTATTTCAGATTTATGACTGCTGTCTTTTATTTATATAAATAATTTAGATTTTTCTCCTTTTGGTCTTGGTTAAGAAATTAGTAACTCAGGAGTTATTAGACTCAACGTGATCGATAATCGCTATCTTTGCTAATTAGCTTGAATTTCTATAATCCCAATCTTTTTCTAGAAATTAACTAGGATTTGAAGATCAAACTAATTAGTCACCTGACCTTCCCTTGCACTAGCAAAGGTTAACTAAGTGGAATTAAGATTCAATTTTCATCATCATTGATAAGGATAACTAGGATATGACTTCCAATTTCTCATACCTTGCCAAAAGTTTATTTTACAGTTATTTATTTGTTTTAGCTGCCATTTAAATTACTTGTTCCTCATCTTTAAAAACCCCGATTTACAATCTTCATAACCAATAATAAGAACATACCTCCCTGCAATTCCTTGAGAAGATGACCCGAGGTTTAAATACTTCGGTTATCAATTTATTTAAGGGTTTGTTACTTGTGACAACCAAAACGTTTGTACGAAGGGATTTTCTGTTGGTTTAGAATCTATACTCACAACATGACTATATTTTTATAAAATTCTTTACTAGCAAAAATCCTAACGTCAACCTCCCTTGCTCATTGGTGAACTAGATACATGGGTTCAGCAAACTTTACCTCAAAAGAAATAAGATCCTGGTAAATTCGTAATACCCTGCACCATAGGCACCATGATCTTTGAAAAAGCTCTGTGTGACTTCATAAATCTTATGCCACTCTCTGTAATGGAGAAGCTGGGGATCATTGAGGTACAGACTGCCATATTTTCATTGCAAATGGCAGACAAGTCAGTAAGACAAGTTTATGGATTGGTAGAGGACGTGTTGGTAAAGGTTGAAGGCCTTTACATCCCTATTGATTTCATAATCTTAGACACTAGGAAGGAGGAGGATGAATGCATCATCCTTGGAAGACCTTTCCTAGCCATAGCAGGAGCTGTGATAGATGTTAACAGAGGAGAATTTGTCCTTCAATTGAATGGGGACTACCTTGTGTTTAAGGCTCAAGGATCTTCTTCTTTAACCATGGAGAGGAAGCATGAAAAGCTTCTCTCAGTACAGAGTCAAACAAAGCCCCCACAATCAAACTCTAAGTTTGGTGTTGGGAGGCCACAACCAAACTCTAAGTTTGGTGTTGACTCCCCACATCCAAACTTTAAGTTTGGTGTTGGAAGTCTACAACATTGACCTGATCACTTGTGTGGCTCCATCATAGCCCACTGTCAAGCTATTGACATTAAAAAAAGTGCTTATTGGGAGGCAACCCAATTTTTATTTATCTAATTTTATTTTATTTTTATTGTTCTTTTATGTTTTATTAGGTTCATGATCATGTGGATTCACGAAAAAAATACTAAAATTAAAAACAGAATCAAAAACAGCAGAAGAAAAATCCCACCCTGGAGGAAGGACTTACTGGCGTTTAAATGCCAGTAAAAAGCATCTGGCTAGTGTTCAACACCAGAACAGAGCATGAATCTGGCGTTGAACGCCAGAAACAAGCAACATCCTGGCATTCAAACGCCAAGAATATACCATGAGGAGAGCTGGCGTTGAACGCCAGAAACAAGCATGGAACTGGCGTTCAACGCCAGAAACATGCTGCAATTGGGCATTTAATGCCCAAAATAAGCATCACTTCGGCGTTTAAACGCCAGGATTATATGCAAAGGCGTTTTACATGCCTAATTGGTGCAGGGATGTAAATCCTTGACACCTCAGGATCTGTGGACCCCATGGTGCACGAAATTATGATCATCAACAATGGCGCCAAAAACTTGGTAGCGCTCTCAAACGTGAATCACACTTAGTCACAACTCCGCACAACTAACCAGCAAGTGCACTGGGTCTTCCAAGTAATACCTTACGTGAGTAAGGGTCGATCCCACGGAGATTGTTGGTATGAAGCAAGCTATGGTCATCTTGTAAATCTCAGTTAGGCGGATAATAAATGTTATGGAGTTTTCGAATAATAAATAAAGTAGAAAATAAAGATAGAGTTACTCATGTAATTTAAAGGTGGGAATTTCAGATAAGTGCATGGAGATGCTGTGTCCTTTTTGAATCTCTGCTTTCCTACTGCTTTCATCCAATCCTTCTTACTCCTTTCCATGGCAAGCTATATGTAGGGCATCACCATTGTCAATGGTTACATCCCATCCTCTCAGTGAAAAAGGTCCAAATGCTCTGCCACGGCACGGCTAATCATTTGTTGGTTCTCGATCATGTTGGAATAGAATCCCTTGATTCTTTTGCGTTTGTCATCACGCCCAACAATCGCGAGTTTGAAGCTCGTCACAGTCATTCAATTTCTGAATCCTACTCGGAATACCATAGACAAGGTTTAGACTTTCCGGATTCTCATGAATGCTGCCATTAATCTAGCTTATACCACGAAGATTCTGATTAAGGAATCCAAGAGATATACGCCCGGTCTAAGGTAGAACGGAAGTGGTTGTTAGTCACGCGTTCATCGGTGAGAATGATGATGAGTGTCACGGATAATCACATTTATCATGTTGAAGTGCAACGAATATCTTAGAATAAGAACAAGCGGAATTGAATAGAAAATAGTAGTAATTGCATTGAAACTTGAGGTACAGCAGAGCTCTACACCCTTAATCTATGGTGTGTAGAAACTCCACCATTGAAAATACATAAGTGATGAAGGTTCAGGCATGGCCGAATGGCCAGCCCCAAAAACATGATCACAGGATCAAAAATACAATTCAGGATCCAGGATCGGTTAAAAGACCAGACAATCAAAAGACACTGAATACAATAGTAAAAAGTCCTATTTATACTAGACTAGCTACTAGGATTTACAGAAGTAAGTAATTGATGCAGAAATCCACTTCCAGGGCCCACTTGGTGTGTGCTTGGGCTGAGCTTGAACTTTACATGAGCTGAGGCTTCTTTTGGAGTTGAACGCCAAGTTGTAACGTGTTTTTGGCGTTCAACACTGGTTCGTGATGTGTTTTGAGCGCAAGTTTACGTCATCTAATCACGAATAAAGTATGAAGTATTATATATTGCTGGAAAGTTCTAGATGTGTACTTTCCATCGCCGTTGCGAGCGCTCCATTTCAAGTTCTGTAGCTCCAGAAAATTTATTTCAAGTGCAGGGAGGTCAGAATCCAACAACATCAGCAGTCCTTTGTCATCCTTTTATTAGAGTTTTGCTCAGGTCCCTCAATTTCAGCCAGAAATTACCTGAAATCACAGAAAAACACACAAACTCATAGTAAAGTCCAGAAATGTGAATTTAGCATAAAAACTAATGAAAACATCCCTAAAAGTAGCTAGATTATACTAAAAACTATCTAAAAACAATGCCAAAAAGCGTATAAATTATCCGCTCATCACAACACCAAACTTAAATTGTTGCTTGTCCCCAAGCAACTGAAAATCAATTAGGATAAAAAGAAGAGAATCTACTATAAATTCCAAAATATCAATGAATATTAATTCTAATTAGATGAGCGGGACTTGTAGCTTTTTGCTTCTGAATAGTTTTGGCATCTCACTTTCTCCTTTGCAGTTTAGAATGATTGGCATCTATAGGAACTTAGAATTTCAGATAGTGTTATTGATTCTCCTAGTTAAGTTTGTTGATTCTTGAACACAGCTACTTTTATGAGTCTTGGCCGTGGCCCTAAGCATTTTGTTTTCCAGTATTACCACCAGATACATAAATGCCACAGACACATAGCTGGGTGAACCTTT
>NC_029780.3:82149370-82149597 GCF_000817695.3 Arachis duranensis | reverse complement strand
TGGGCCCTCCTATCCATTGATGCTCAAAGCCTTGGATCCTTTTTACCCTTGCATTTTGGTTTTAAGGGCTATTGGCTTTTTTTCTGCTTGCTTTTTTTCGCAAGCTTTTGCTTTTTCACTGCTTTTTCTTGCTTCAAGAATCAATTTATGATTTTTCAGATTATCAATAGCATTTCTCTTTGTTCATCATTCTTTCAAGAGCCAACAATTTTAACATTCATAAACAT
>NC_029780.3:82144856-82149275 GCF_000817695.3 Arachis duranensis | reverse complement strand
ATCAATATAATTAAACTAAATTCAAGGATAATTTCGAAATTCATGTGCTTCTTGTTCTTTTGAATTAGAAACATTTTTCATTTAAGAGAGGTAAAGGATTTATGGAATTATTCATAGCCTTAAGACATAGTTACTACATACTAATGATCATGAAGTAGAGACACAAAACATAAACAAACAAAGCATAAAAACTGAAAAATAGAAAAAATAAGAACAAGGAATGAGTCCACATTAGTGATGGTGGTGCTTTCTTCTTGAAGAACCAATGATGTCCTTTAGTTCTTCTATGTCTCTTCCTTGCCTTTATTGCTCCTCCCTCATTGCTCTTTGATCTTCTCTAATTTCATGGAGAATGATGGAGTGCTCTTGATGTTCCACCCTTAATTGATCCATATTGTAATTCAAATCTTCAAGAGAAGTGTTGAGTTGTTCCCAATAGTTTTTGGGAGGAAAGTGCATCCCTTGAGGCATCTCCGGGATTTCTTGATGATGAGCTTCCTCATGCGTCTCTTGGGTTCCATGAGTGGGCTCTCTTGTTTGCTCCATCCTTTTCTTAGTGATGGGCTTGTCCTCCTCAATGGGGATGTCTCCTTCTATGATGACTCCAGCTGAGTAACATAGATGGCAAATAAGATGAGGAAAAGCTAGCCATGCCAAGGTAGAGGGCTTTTCGGCTATTTTGTAAAATTCAAGGGAGATGACTTCATGAACTTCTACTTCCTCTCCATTCATGATGCTATGAATCATGATGGCCCGATCCACAGTAACTTCAGATCGGTTGCTAGTGGGGATGATGGAACGATGGATGAACTCCAACCATCCTCTAGCCACAGGCTTGAGGTCCAGTCTTCTTAATTGAACCGGCTTGCCTTTGGAGTCTCTTTTCCATTGGGCTCCTTCAACACATATGTCCCTAAGGACTTGGTCCAACCTTTGATCAAAGTTGATCCTTCTTGTGTAGGGGTGTGCATTTCCTTGCATCATAGGCAAGTTGAATGCCAACCTCACATTTTCTAGACTAAAATCTAAGTATTTCCCCCGAACCATTGTAAGATAGTTCTTTGGATTTGGGTTCATACTTTGATCATGGTTCCTAGTGATCCATGCATTGGCATAGAACTCTTGAACCATCAAGATTCCGACTTGTTGAATGGGGTTGGTCAGAACTTCCCAACTTTTGGATCTCATGTCGGATCTCCAGAAACTCATTTTTCTTGAGTTTGAAAGGGACCTCGGGAATCACCTTCTTCTTGGCCACAACATCATAGAAGTGGTCTTGAAGGGCTTTGGAGATGAATCTCTCCATCTCCCATGACTCGGAGGTGGAAGCTTTTGTCTTCCCTTTCCTTTTTCTAGAGGTTTCTCCGGCCTTAGGTGCCATCAATGGTAATGGAAAAACAAAAAGCTTATGCTTTTACCACATCAAACTTAGAATATTGCTCGCCCTCGAGCAAGAGAAGAAAGAAAAAAAGAAGAAGAAGAGAAAATATGGAGGAGATTGGAGAAAAAAATGGAGGGGTTTATATAGGGAGAGGGGAGAGGGTAGGTTCGGCCATTTAGTGTGGGATTGGGTGGGAAAATGTTTTTGAATTTTGAAGGTAGGTGGGGTTTATGGGGAAGAGTGGATGGATGTGAGTGGTGAAGGGGATAATTGGGAAGAGAGATTGAGGTGATTGGTGAAGGGTTTTGGGGAAGAATATTTATTGGAAAGAGAGGATGAATGTTGAGAAGAGGAGAGAATATGGTATGTGGGGATCCTGTGGGGTCCACAGATCCTGAGATGATCCTGTGGGGTCCACAGATCCTGAGGTGTCAATAATTTTCATCCTTGCACCAATTAGGCATGTACAATGCCTTTGCATGCAATTCTAGCGTTTAAACGCTGAGGTGATGCATGTTCTGGGCGTTCAACGCCCAACTGCAGCATGTTTCTAGCGTTGAACGCCAGTTCCATGCTTGTTTCTGGCATTCAGCGCCAGCTTTCCTCAGGGTATATTCCTGGCGTTTAAACGCCAGGATGCTGCTTATTTCTGGCGTTCAACGCCAGATCCATGCTCTGTTCTGGCATTGAACACTAGCCAGATGTTCCTTACTGGCGTTTAAACGCCAATAAGTCCCTCCTATAGGGTGTGATTTTTCTTCTGCTGTTTTTGATTCTATTTTTAATTTTAATATTTTTTTCGTGACTCCACATGATCATGAACCTAATAAAACATAAAAGAACAATAAAAATAAAATAAAATTAGAGAAATAAAAATTGGGTTGCCTCCCAATAAGCACTTCTTTAATGTCAATAGCTTGACAGTAGGCTCTCATGAGCCTCACAGGTGATCAGGTCAATGTTGTAGACTTTCAACACCAAACTTAGAGTTTGGATGTGGGGATTCAACACCAAACTTAGAGTTTGGCTGTGGCCTCTCAACTCCAAACTTAGAGTTTGATTGTGGGGGCTTTGTTTTACTCTGTACTGAGAGAAGCTTTTCACGCTTCCTCTCCATTGTTAAAGAAGAAGATCCTTGAGCCTTAAACACAAGGTAGTCCCCATTCAATTGAAGGACTAATTCTCCTCTGTTAACATCTATCACAGCTCCTGCTGTGGCTAGGAAAGGTCTTCCAAGGATGATGCATTCATCCTCCTCCTTCCTAGAGTCTAAGATTATGAAATTAGCAAGGATGTAAAGGCCTTCAACCTTTACCAGCACGTCCTCTACCAATCCATAAGCTTGTCTTACTAACTTGTCTGCCATTTACAATAAAAATATGGCAGGCTGTACCTCAATGATCCCCAGCTTCTCCATTACAGAGAGTGGCATAAGATTTATGCCTGACCCTAGGTCACACAGAGCTTTCTCAAAGGTCACGGTGCCTATGGTACAGGGAATTACAAATTTGCCAGGATCTTGTCTCTTTTGAGGTAAAGTTTGCTGAACCCAGGTATCTAGTTCACAAATGAGCAAGGGAGGTTCACCTTCCTAAGTCTCATTACCAAATAACTTGGCATTCAGTTTCATGATAGCTCCTAGATACTGAGCAACTTTCTCTCCAGTTACATCTTCATCCTCTTCAAAGGAAGAATAGTCTTCAGAGCTCATGAATGGCAGAAGGAGGTTTAATGGAATCTCTATGGTCTCTATATGGGCTTCAGATTCCCGTGGGTCCTCAATAGGGAACTCCTTCTTGCTTGAGAGACGTCCCATGAGGTCTTTCTCATTAGGATTCACGTCCTCTCCTTCCTCTCTAGGTTGAAGAATAGTCTTCAGAGCTCATGAATGGCAGAAGGAGGTTTAATGGAATCTCTATGGTCTCTATATGGGCCTCAGATTCCCGTGGGTCCTCAATAGGGAACTCCTTCTTGCTTGAGAGACGTCCCATGAGGTCTTTCTCATTGGGATTCACGTCCTCTCCTTCCTCTCTAGGTTCGGCCATATTGATTATATCAATGGCCTTGCACTCTCTTTTTGGATTTTCTTCAGTATTGCTTGGGAGAGTACTAAGAGGGGTTTCAATGATTTTTTACTTAGCTGGCCCACTTGTGCCTCTAGATTTCTAATGGAGGATCTTGTTTCACTTATGAAACTTAAAGTAGCCTTAGACAGATCAGAGACTAAGTTTGCTAAGTTAGAGGTGATCTGTTCAGAATTCTCTGTTTCTTGCTGAGAGGATGATGGATAAGGCTTGATATTGCTGAGCCTCTTTCTTCCACCATTATTAAAGCCTTGTTGAGGCTTTTGTTGATCCTTCCATCAGAAATTTGGATGATTTCTCCATGATGAATTATAGATGTTTCTATAAGGTTCACCCATATAATTTACCTCTGCTATTTCAGGGTTCTCAGGATCATAAGCTTCTTCTTCAGAAGATGCCTCTTTAGTACTGTTGGATGCATTTTGCCATCCATTCAGACTTTGAGAAATCATGTTGACTTGCAGAGTCAACATTTTGTTCTGAGCCAATATGGCATTCAGAGCATCAATTTCAAGAACTCCCTTCCTTTGAGGCATCCCATTATTCACGGAATTCCTCTCAGAATTGTACATGAACTGGTTATTTGCAACCATGTCAATAAGTTCTTGAGCTTCCACCTGCAGAATGGTCTAGTGACATCTTAGAGAACTCAGATAGACCATAATAGAATATATCTATCATGGTCCATTCTGAAAACATGTCAGAAGGACATCTTTTGGTCATCTATTTGTATCTTTCCCAAGCTTCATAGAGGGATTCACCATCTTTTTGTTTGAAGGTCTGAACATCCACTCTAAGCTTGCTTAGCTTTTGAGGAGGAAAGAACTTATCCAAGAAGGCCGTGACCAGCTTATCCCAGGAGTTCAGGCTATCTTTAGGTCTCTTACAGCAAAAGGGAAAAGCATAAGCCTGTAGACTTCAGGATCTACTCCATTAGTCTTAACAGTCTCACAT
>NC_029780.3:82138444-82144754 GCF_000817695.3 Arachis duranensis | reverse complement strand
TTGCATTAGAGCAACTAATTGAGGTTTCAGCTCAAAAAGTTTGCTCCTATGGTAGGAATTGATAGGCTTCTTCCATCAAACTTGGACGTAGGTGTGGTATAATCACCAAGCATCCTTCTTGCATTATTGTTGTTAGGTTCGGCTGCCATCTCTTTTTCTTGTTCAAAAATTTCAGCAAGGTTGTCTCTGGATTGTTGTAATTTAGCTTCTCTTAGTTTCCTCTTCAGAGTCCTTTCAGGTTTTGGATCAGCTTCAACGAGAATGCCTTTTTCCTTGTTCCTGCTCATATGAAAGAGAAGAGAATAGAAAAAGAAGAGGAATCATCTATGTCACAGTAAAGAGGTTCCTTATTATTAGTAGAAGAAGAAGGGAATAAAGAAAGGAGAATCCAAACACAAGGGTAAGGATAGGGGCAGTGATTTGAGATGAAGAGAGGTGAAGAGAGGTGTTAGTAAATGAATAAATAAATAGGAAAAGATGAGAGAGGAAGAAATTTTCGAAATTAAATTTTGAAAAGGAGTCAAATGATTTTCGAAAATAAAGATAAGAAATGAAATTAAATTTAAAATTTAAAATAATTAATTAATTAAAAAAAAGAATTTTTTTTTTTGAAAAAGAGGGAAGTATTTTCGAAAATTAGAGAGAGAAAAGTTGTTAGGTGGTTTTGAAAAAGATAAGAAACAAACAAAAAGTCAAATAGTTAGTTGAAAAAGATTTGATAATCAAATTTGAAAAGATAAGAAGATAAGAAGTTAGAAAGGATATTTTAAAATCAAATTTTTGAAAAAGATAAAATTTTGAAAAAGATATGATATAAAAGATAAGATAAGATAGATTTAATTTTTAAAAATTAAAATTAATTACTTGACTAACAAGAAACTAAAAGATATAATTTTAGAATTTAAAGATTGAACCTTTCTTAACAAGAAAGTAACAAACTTCAAATTTTTGAATCAATCACATCAGTTGTTTAGCATAATTTTCGAAAATAAAGATAAAATTAAGAAAAATTTTTGAAAACTATTTTTAAATTTTTGAAAATCATAAGATAAAAATGAAAAAGATTTTATTTTTGAAAAAGTTTTGAAAAGATAGGATTTTTTTTAAAATTGAAAATTTGACTTGACTTATAAGAAATAGCTAAGTTTTAAAAAAAAATTTGACTAAGTCAACTCAAATTTTCGAAAATTAGGATTAAAATAAGGAAAAGATATTTTTTATTTTTGAATTTTTAATGAAGAGAGAGAAAAACACAAATATGACCCAAAACATGAAAATTTTGGATCAAAACATATGATGCTTGCATGAACACTATGAATGTCAAGATGAACACCAAGAACATTTTGAAGATCATGATGAATATCAAGAACATATTTTTGAAAAATTTTTGATACAAAGAAAACATGCAAGACACCAAACTTAGAAATCTTTAATGCTTAGAAAATATGAATGCAAAGATGCACATGAAAAACAACAAAAGACACAAAACAAGAAAACATCAAGATCAAACAAGAAGACTTACCAAGAACAACTTGAAGATCATGAAGAACACCATGAATGCATGAATTTTTCAAAAAATGCAAGAACAATATGAATATGCAATTGACACCAAACTTAAAACATGATGCAAAACTCAACCAAGAACACAAAATATTTTTGGTTTCTATGATTTTATCATTTTTTGTATTTTCTTTTAATTTTTTCGAAAAAAAACATATAGGAGAAGAAATTAAGAGATTCAAAATTTTTAATAAGAATTTCAGGAATCTTTCAATGTTAGTCTAAAGCTCCAATCCAAAGGTTGGGCATGGCTTAATAGCCAGCCAGCTTTAGAAGATATAAATCAGGCATGCAACAACTGATATTTTATCCAACTCCATATACATACCCGTTATGTTGACAAGTGGAAGCCTCAATCCAAAAGGATTTGGATATGGCTTTACAGCCAATCAGGCTTCAACATGTTACTATGAAACTCTAGAATTCATTCATAAAAATTTTGGAATAATTTTCGAAAACAAAGGGAAAAATTTTGAAAAAATATTTTTGAAAACTTTTTGAAAAGAAACTAAAAAAAGAAAATTACCTAATCTGAGCAACAAGATGAACCGTCAACTGTCCAAAGTCGAACAATCCCCGGCAACGGTGCCAAAAACTTGGCGCACAAAATTGTGATCATCAACAATGGCGCCAAAAACTTGGTAGCGCTCTCAAACGTGAATCACACTTAGTCACAACTCCGCACAACTAACCAGCAAGTGCACTGGGTCGTCCAAGTAATACCTTACGTGAGTAAGGGTCGATCCCACGGAGATTGTTGGTATGAAGCAAGCTATGGTCATCTTGTAAATATTAGTTAGGCGGATAATAAATGTTATGGAGTTTTCGAATAATAAATAAAGCAGAAAATAAAGATAGAGTTACTCATGTAATTCAATGGTGGGAATTTTTGATAAGTGCATGGAGATGCTGTGTCCTTTCTGAATCTCTGCTTTCCTACTGCTTTCATCCAATCATTCTTACTCCTTTCCATGGCAAGCTGTATGTAGGGCATCACCGTTGTCAACGGCTACATCCCATCCTCTCAGTGAAAAAGGTCCAAATGCTCTATCACAGCACAGTTAATCATCTGTCGGTTCTCGATCATGTTGGAATAGAATCCCTTGATTCTTTTGCGTTTGTCATCACACCCAACAATCACGAGTTTGAAGCTCGTCACAGTCATTCAATCCCTGAATCCTACTCGGAATACCACAGACAAGGTTTAGACTTTCCAGATTCTCATGAATGCTGCCATCAATCTAGCTTATACCACGAAGATTCTGATTAAGGAATCCAAGAGATGTGCGCCCGGTCTAAGGTAGAACAGAAGTGGTTGTCAGTCACGTGTTCATCGGTGAGAATGATGATGAGTGTCACGGATCATCACATTCATCATGTTGAAGTGCAACGAATATCTTAAAATAAGAACTAGCGGAATTGAATAGAAAATAGTAATAATTGCATTGAAACTTGAGGTACAGCAGAGCTCCACACCCTTAATCTATGGTGTGTAGAAATTCCACCGTTGAAAATACATAAGTGATGAAGGTTCAGGCATGGCCGAATGGCCAGCCCCCAAAACGTGATCACAGGATCAAAAATACAATTCAGGATCCAGGATCGGTCAAAAGACTAGACAATCAAAAGACACTGAATACAATAGTAAAAAGTCCTATTTATACTAGACTAGCTACTAGGGTTTACAGAAGTAAGTAATTGATGCAGAAATCCACTTCTGGGGCCCACTTGGTGTGTGCTTGGGCTGAGCTTGAACTTTACACGAGCTGAGGCTTCTTTTGGAGTTGAATGCCAAGTTGTAACATGTTTTTGGCGTTCAACTCTGGTTCGTGACGTGTTTCTGGCGTTTGACTCCAGAATACAGCATGGAACTGGCGTTGAGCACCGTTTTATGTCATCAAATCACGAATAAAGTATGGAGTATTATATATTTCTGGAAAGCTCTGAATGTCTACTTTGCATCGCCGTTGAGAGCGTGCCATTTGGAGTTCTGTAGCTCCGTAAAATCTATTTCGAGTGTAGGGAGGTCAGAATCCAACAGCATCAGCAGTCCTTTATCAGCCTTTTATCAGAGTTTTGCTCAGGTTCCTCAATTTCAGCCAGAAATTACCTGAAATCATAGAAAAACACACAAACTTATAGTAAAGTCCAGAAATGTGAATTTAGCATAAAAACTAATGAAAACATCCCTAAAAGTAGCTAGATTATACTAAAAACTATCTAAAAACAATGCCAAAAAGCGTATAAATTATCCGCTCATCGCCCCACAGGATCATCTCAGGATCTATGGACCCCACAGGATCCCCACCTACCTCAACTCACCTTTTTTCCTCTTCTTTACATTCATCGTCTCTTCCCCATAAACACTCTTCCCTAAAAACCCTTCACCAATCACCTCAATCTCTCTTTTCAATTACCCCCCTTCACCACTCACATCTTTCCACTCTTCCCCATAAACCCCACCTACCTTCAAAATTCAAAATCACTTTCCCACCCAACCCACCCAATTTGGCCGAACCTTAACCCCTCTCCCTCCACTATAAATACCCCTCCATTCTTCTTCATTTTCACACAACACAACCCTCTCTTCTCTTCCTTGGCCGAAACACAACCTTCTCTCCCTCTCCTCCATATCTTCTTCTTCTTCATCTATTCTTTCTTCTCTTGCTCGAGAGCGAGCAATATTTTAAGTTTGGTGTGGTAAAAGCATAGCTTTTTGTTTTTCCATAACCATTAATGGCACCTAAGGCCGAAGAAACCTCTAGAAAAGGGAAAGGAAAGACAAAAGCTTCCACCTCCGAGTCGTGGGAGATGGAGAGATTCATCTCCAAAGCCCATCAAGACCACTTCTATGATGTTGTGGCCAAGAAGAAAGTGATCCCTGAAGTCCCTTTCAAGCTTAAGAAAAATGAATATCTGGGGATCCGACATGAGATCCAAAGAAGAGGTTAGGAAGTTCTGACTAACCCCATTCAACAAGTCGGAATCTTAATGGTTCAAGAGTTCTATGCCAATGTATGGATCACTAGGAGCCATGATCAAAGTATGAACCCGAACCCAAAGAATTATCTTACAATGGTTTGGGGGAAATACTTAGATTTTAGTCCGAAAAATATGAGGTTGGTGTTCAACTTACCTACAATGCAAGGTGATGCACACCCCTACACTAGAAGGGTCAACTTTAATCAAAGGTTGGACCATGTCCTTATGGACATATGTGTGGAAGGAGCTCAATGGAAAAGAGACTCCAAAGGCAAGCCGGTTCAATTGAGAAGACTGGACCTCAAGCCTGTGGCTAGAGGATGGTTGGAGTTCATCCAACGCTCCATCATCCCCACTAGCAACCGATCTGAAGTTACTGTGGATCGGGCCATCATGATTCATAGCATCATGATTGGAGAGAAAGTAGAAGTTCATGAAGTCATCTCCCTTGAATTCTACAAAATAGCCAAAAAGTCCTCCACCATGGCAAGGCTAGCTTTTCCTCATCTTATTTGTCATCTATATTACTCAGCTGGAGTTATCATAGAAGGAGACATCCCCATTGAGGAGGATAAGCCTATCACTAAGAAGAGGATGGAACAAACAAGAAAGCCCACTCACAGATCCCAAGAGACGCATGAGGAAGCTCATCACCAAGAAATCCCAGAGATGCCTCAAGGGATGCACTTTCCTCCCAACAACTATTGGGAACAACTCAACACTTCTTTAGAAGATTTGAGTTACAATATGGATCAATTAAGGGTGGAACATCAAGAGCACTCCATCATTCTCCATGAAATTAGAGAAGATCAAAGAGCAATGAGGGAGGAGCAACAAACGCAAGGAAGAGACATAGAAGAACTCAAGGACATCATTGGTTCTTCAAGAAGAAAGCACCACCATCACTAAGGTGGACTCATTCCTTGTTCTTATTTTTTCTATTTTTCGGTTTTTATGCTATATGTGTGTTTATGTTTTGTGTCTTTATTACATGATCATTAGTATTTAGTAACTATGTCTTAAGGCTATGAATAATTCCATGAATCCTTCACCTTTCTTAAATGAAAAATATTCCTAATTTAAAAGAACAAGAAGTACATGAATTTTGAATTTATCCTTGAAATTAGTTTAATTATATTGATGTGGTGACAATACTTTTTGTTTTCTGAATGAATGCTTGAACAGTGCATATTTTTTATCTTGTTGTTTATGAATGATAAAATTATTGGCTCTTGAAAAAATGATGAACAAAGATAAATGCTATTGATAATCTGAAAAAATCATGAAATTGATTCTTGAAGCAAGAAAAAGCAGTGAAAAAGCAAAAGCTTGCGAAAAAAAAAGAGGCAAAAAAAATTATAAAGAAAAAGAAAAAGTAAGCAGAAAAAGCCAATAGCCCTTAAAACCAAAAGGCAAGGGTAAAAAGGATCCAAGGCTTTGAGCATCAATGGATAGGAGGGCCCAAGGAAATAAAATTCAGGCCTAAGTGGCTAAATCAAGATGTCCCTAACCATGTGCTTGTAGCATGCAGGTCCAAGTGAAAAGCTTGAGACTGAGTGGTTAAAGTTGTGATCCAAAGCAAAAAGAGTGTGCTTAAGAACCCTGGACACCTCTAACTGGGGACTTTAGCAAAGCTGAGTCACAATCTGAAAAGGTTCACCTAGCTATGTGTCTGTGGCATTTATGTATCCGGTGGTAATATTGGAAAACAAAGTGCTTAGGGCCACGACCAAGACTCATAAAAGTAGCTGTGTTCAAGAATCAACAT
>NC_029780.3:82041140-82138347 GCF_000817695.3 Arachis duranensis | reverse complement strand
TTTTCATTAGTTTTTATGCTAAATTCACATTTCTGGACTTTACTATGAGTTTGTGTGTTTTTCTGTGATTTTAGGTATTTTCTGACTGAAATTGAGGGACATGAGCAAAACTCTGATAAGGAGGCTGACAAAGGACTGCTGATGTTGTTGGATTCTGACCTCTCTGCACTCGAAATGGATTTTTTGGAGCTACAAAACTCCAAATGGCGCGCTCTCAAAAGAGTTGGAAAGTAGACATTCAGAGCTTTCCAGCAATATATAATAGTCCATACTTTATTCGTGATTAGACGATGTAAACTGGCGCTCAACGCCAGTTCCATGCTGCATTCTGGAGTCAAACGCCAGAAACACGTCACGAACCAGAGTTGAACGCCAAAAACATGTTACAACTTGGTGTTCAATTCCAAAAGAAGCCTCTGCACGTGTAAAGCTCAAGCTCAGCCCAAGCACACACCAAGTGGGCCCCGGAAGTGGATTTCTACATCAATTACTTACTTCTGTAAACCCTAGTAGCTAGTCTAGTATAAATAGGACATTTTACTATTATATTCAGGGTCTTTTGACCGATCCTAGATCCTGAATTGTATTTTTGATCTTGTGATCACGTTTTGGAGGCTGGCCATTTGGCCATGCCTGAACCTTCATCACTTATGTATTTTCAACGGTGGAGTTTCTACACACCATAGATTAAGGGTGTGGAGCTCTGCTGTACCTCGAAGTTTTAACGAAATTACTACTATTTTTTATTCAATTTCAATCTTATTTCTCTTCTAAGATACTACTCGTACTTCAACCTGATGGATGTGATGATCCGTGACACTCATCATCATCCATCCCTATGAATGCGTGCCTGACAACCACTTCCGTTCTACAAGCAAAAGCTAGAGTGTGTATCTCTTGGATTCCTGATGTACGACGCATGGTTGCCCTCGCCTGACAACCAAGCCTTCCATTCCGTGAGATCAGAGTTTTCGTGGTATAAGCTAGAATTGATGGCGGCATTCATGAGAATCCGGAAAGTCTAAACCTTGTCTGTGGTATTCCGAGTAGGATTCCAGGATTGAATGACTGTGACGAGCTTCAAACTCACGATTTTTAGGTGTGATGACAAACGCAAAAGAATCAAGGGATTCTATTCCGACATGATCAAGAACCGACAGATGATTAGCCGTGCCGTGACAGAGCATTTGGACCATTTTCACTGAGAGGATGGGATGTAGCCATTGACAATGGTGATGCCCTACATACAGCTTGCCATGGAAAGGAGTAAAAAGGATTGGATGAAGGCAGTAGGAAAGCAGAGATTCAGAAGGAGCACAGCATCTTCATACGCCTATCTGAAATTCCCATTGATGATCTACATAAGTATTTCTATCTTTATTTTCAGTTTATTTATTATTATTATTCGAAAACTCCATAACCATTTATTATCCGCCTGACTAAGATTTATAAGATGACCATAGCTTGCTTCATACCAACAATCTCTGTGGGATCGACCCTTACTCACGTAAGGTTTATTACTTGGATGACCCAGTACACTTGCTGGTTAGTTGAGCGAAGTTGTGAAATTATGTTTAGACCATGGTATTGAGCACCAAGTTTTTGGGGCCATTACTGGGGAATCAATTTCAAACAACGATTTAAGTATGAATCACAATTTCGTCCACTAGGCGCCAGTTACCGGGTGATGCATATGCAGCTTTGAAGTATCTGGAAGATCAAGCAACAAATGACCCTTCTCTATATTTTAATCATCACATGGATGCCGATGGTACTTTGCGTAACTTATTTTGGTGCGATGGTCTCATCAGGGCAGATTACTCATTCTTTAGCGATGTGTTGGCTTTTGATGCTACCTATAAGAGGAATAAATGTATGTGTCCATTGGTGGTATTTTCTGGTGTCAATCATCACAACCAAACAATTGTTTTTGCTGCTGCTTTAATTTGCTATGAGGAAAAAGACACATATAGGTGGTTGTAACAACAATTGAAGGTGGCAATGAACCAGAAAGCACCTGTTTCGATTATCACGGATGGTGATTCATCAATGAAGTTCACCATTGAGAAAGAGTTTCCTAATGCACATCATAGGTTATGTGCATGGCATTTGATTTACAATGCAACATGTAATATTGGCAAACCCCAATTCACCTCCATGTTTAAAAAGTATATGCTAGGTGACTATGAAATTGATGTATTTTGTCAAAAGTAGGTTGAAATGGTTGAGGAATTTGGAGTCAAAAACAAGAATTGGATCCTAGATATGTATAAAAAGAGACATTCATGGGAAACTGCACATATAAGAAGGAAGTTTTTTGCTGGTTTTCGGGCTACTTCTCGGTGTGAGGGAGTAAACTCGATCATTGAAAAGTATGTCAATTCAAGATACAATCAGGTTGAGTTCATTCAACACTTTAATCAATGTATTGACCATATTCAGTGGAAAGAGGCCCAGGCTGACCTCACATCTGTGAATGGGAAACCCAGTATGCAGACGTGTTTTGAACAGTTAGAGAGGAGTACTGCAAATGTTTACACCCTATCAATATTTTATATGTTCCAACAAATTCTTGTACGAGCTGCATCAATGAAGGTAATAAATATGACGCAAATTGGCTCTTATGTGATTTACTCTGTTGGTTTGGACCGCACGACAAATGAGATGTGGCGTGTATTCTTTTGTGACATTGAGATGGAGTTCAATTGTTCATGCATGAGAGTGGAATCATTTGGCATACCATGTGAACATACAGTTTGTGTCTTAGTACATAAAGATATAGATGAGTTGCCAAGGTCATTAGTCTTACCTAGGTAGACCAAGACTGCCAAAGTAGGTTTCCAAAACCCAACCGGATTTAGGTGGGATTCTTTGATGCTAAGTCAATATAGTTGTTTGATGGATTGGTTTAGACAACTTGCTAACATTGCTTGCCAAGATATGAGAGATTTATCTTTACACGGGAAATGACTATGAATTTGTTGAAACAATTTAAGGAGGAAGATGCTATATAAAAAAAGTTAGCCAATGATGTAGATAGTGCAAGAGATGATATGTAAGTGAATACTTCTGGAGCTTGCCTTGGAACCAATTATATGGGACATGGCTTGCCAAGGTACCCAAGAATATGTAGGACAAAAGGGAGTGCTGCACAATCCAATAAAAGAAAACATCGATGTGGACATTGTGGCATGGAGGGCCACAATCGAACAACTTGTCATGTTCGATTGGGCAATGATCGGTTAGAAGGTCGTGGAATTGACATATTTGAGGATGACTTAGATGATCAGGTGAACATTGAAGATGATCAAGTAGTAAGTATATATGTCAATGAGTTACGACAATGATTTAATTGCTTCTTATTAGCTGGTACTAAACTTGTTATATTTCTTATATTGTCGGTATATGATAAGAATCCTTGAGGACTTGTGGGAATCTGTTAAGGAATAGAGTGCATATGCGGCAGGTGTACCTCTGGTGTTGAATGGAAGTGAATCTATGATGCAGTATTACAATGTTTCCTTGTCTGCCATTCAGCTCTACATTGACCCATCAAAACCTTCTTCACGGTTAAGGTCAGTGTGCCACTGCAATATAACTAGTTCTAAATGTAGAAACTCAAATGACTTGCCAATTTCTGATTATTTAATATATTCTGGTGCAGTTTTCCTTATTTTGCTCTTTTTCAACCAATGATTATTCAGTGGAGGGTTGTACTTGTAATCCTATGTTTCATGGAAAGACATACAAATTAGGATTATGTCTCTAAACAATAATCACACTAAGATGCTCTTTAGTAGCTTGATGCTTAGCCTCCTCTGAGTAGAACATAGCTTTATAAAGTTATGTTGATTAAAGCATGACTATTGCTGCTGGTGAACAGGACAAGACCAAAATTTCTATATGTCGAACTATTATTTTAATACTCTTCTTACAGGAGGCCGGTTTACCTTTTCAACTGATGTTGATTAACTAACCACTTATTTAATGTGTCATTAACATAGGGTTCTTCTCAATTTTGTTTTATTTCAAGAAGCCTAGTCAAGCATTAGCACATGTAGCACCAAGTGTTAACACATGAATTAGTGTAATTAAAGAGTACAATTGTCTATGTTAAGAGTTACCTTTGGGGGAACCACAGGAGTGAATTCCTGTTGCACATCCATCCATTGCATAACCCATACAGCTGAATCATTGCTGTGTGAAAACGTATCATGTAACAATTACCTATTTGTACACCTAGGAATACCTAATGCCCTAATGACTTCCCAACCCACAAAACTCACTATTTCTGGTATACCACATTCTGCATACTTCTTTGAAAATATTATTTCAAAAAGAGCCACTCCCTGTAATAAAAATTTTGTGCTTTATTATTCGAAGTAATAATATGTTTTGCTTTATATGTATAGTAGGTGAACTTACTATATTTATAATATGATGCTTGCGTGGTTCATCATCTTCAAACTTACAGTGAGAGTCCAAATGATAAAGTATTTTGTCAGGAATGCTCATTACCATTAGATACCAGTGATCGTTCTCTTTGATTGGAACATATATCTCTATAACAAATAGGATGTAATATGTTTAAGTACAAATTTGAGTACTTTTTATTTTAATATGCGAATAATTAACGAGAACTTACAAATTGAAGGTCACGAGTTGGTGGCATATAATGTGCATATTTTTTCAGTAGGTCATGATCCTACACATATAATGACACATCATCCTAAGTATGTTTGAGTACAATGGTTATTTATTTTACTTAGTTAAAATGAGATAATGAAGATTTTGACTTACCACAAATGATGGTGGAAGGGACCAAACATTCTTTAATTTTGTCATGCTAATATTTGATGTTATCTTCAATGCCATCAATTTTATTACTAGTTCAGACACTTGCTTTCCAGGTACAAGACAAAAGAGATCTTCCCTAGTTGCAGTTGTGTCGTGAATATGAACCAAATCCTCTCTAACACAAAGCCACCATGTTAGACAAAGATATAACTAAAATAAAAAATAAAAGATGGCCAAAAAAATTCTTACGCTATATCAATATCGGCAGCAAATATATACATAGACATATTGACCAAGTCCTCACTCAACCTCATATCTTGTGGTGGTTTGAATGAACAATTAAGATTATGCACACAATAAAGAGATTATCCACAATACACATGTTTGAATATTATGCTAAAAAATTATGTTTTTCCCCAAGCTCGTTAACTTTGCATTGTCTATGTTAAAAGTTAAAAGCCTTTTGCCTACTCTAGTTTCTGCCATCTTGCTTGATGGTTGAACTTTGTGCTCAAGTTTTGACATTTTAGCTGGTCGTGTAAAAGCCATATTTTGGATAGATGGTGGATTATTAACTCTTATCAATTTGTCCTTTCGCCTAACAAACTTACTCACGTGTTCTTGCACAGTTTTATAGTTTGCTATTTGTTTGAAAACTCAGTCTTGACTTTGGCTTCGACTTTCCTTCTCCATCGACGCATGTTTGCATCCCTTTGCAGAACAATGGTGACAGATTGTGTAAAATCTCAACGTCCTTATTTTTGTCGGATAAATCCGTAAACACATAATTTTTGGACTTTACTTGCAACGGACAAGTGTTCTTCTTTGTTACATCACCACAGAATTTATTCTTCATCTCATATAGGTCCGTATGATCGAATTCCTCATGATGCTTCTCATCAATTTTATGTTGAAGGGCGGTTAGCTTATCATGTGACTTCTTTGCCATCCACATTGCTTTCTCCATCTAATCAACTCTCTTGGATAAAGAATACATTATAAAAAATAATTAGCATCGGTATATATTGATAAAATCGTGATCTGGATATGATTTTATTGAAGAAAATAAGATTGAAGTGGAAGTAGAAGACTCAGAGAAAGTGAATTTGTCATATGAACAAATACAAAACCTAAAATTGAAAGAAAAACCACAGAGTACATAAGAATACATATTGTTATCCACTATTTATAGCTATTAGAAAATTAACCTTACTAAAACCTAACTCAATATGGTAAATAAATTAACTATGGTTATGTGGTAATTACTATTACTAGCTTTAACCTCTAACCAAAATAAACTTTTTTATCATTCTAACTAAAGTTACAAAAATGAATACTATCAAAAAATTATTCAACCATAATTAGTTACAACTTGCTTTTGTGAGCCATTAGATACCAGCTTAATATCATTTCCAACATCCTCCCTCAAGTTGAAACTGATTGAATTAGTTGCAAGTTCAGCAACATTATTATCATCCTCCCTTGAATTAAGACTGTTGAAACCTTTAACCTCTTATCATCCACATAATATCCTCCCTCAAGTGGAGCGTGTAAGTCAAGCATGCCCAACTTGAAAAGTAAAGGTTCAAAGACACCCGATGATAATGCTTTAGTAATTAAATTAGCTGTTTGATGAGCTAATTTAATAGGTAGCAATTTCAGCACCCCTGTTTGAGACTTTTCATGAACAATGTGACAATCTACTTTAATGTGATTGGTTCTTTCATAAAGACCGGATTAACTGCAATATACAGCGCAGATTGATTGTCACAATAGAGATTGATTGGCTGAGGATGAGATACATGGCAGTCATTAAGAAGATAAAGAAGCCATTGACCTTCCCGAGTTGCTTGTGCCATGGCACGATATTCAGCTTCTGAGGAAGAACATACTACAATTGTTTGCTTCTTACTCTTCCATGACACTAATGAAGAACCTAGGAAAAAATAATACCCAGTTATTGATCAACGAGTATCAGAACAAGTTGCCCAATCCAAATCAACAGAACCAGTCAATTTGAGATCATTATTTGAAGAGAAGAAATGACCCTTAGAAGGAGATTTCTTGATGTATCGAAGAACATGTAGTGCTGCCTTGTAATGGTCACCAGTTGCACAATCCAAAAATTGGTTGAGCTTCCCAACTGCAAAAGCAATGTCCGGACGAGTATTGGTGAGATATAGGAGTTGTTCGAGCAGTCTTCTATATTGTAATGGATTTGGTAATCTTGTGCCACTCTCCTTACAAAGTTTCCCATTATACAGCATAGGAATTGAAATAGGTTTAGCTTTCAACATACCATATTCCTCAAGCAAATCAAGAGTGTACTTACGTTGATACAAAGCAATTCCTTTGGAACTACGAGCAACTTCCATTCCTAGAAAATATGTCAACGGGCCTAAGTCTTTAATACTAAATTCAGCATTAAGAGCCCTTTTAATAGTTTTGATTTCAAATAGATAATCTCCAGATAAAACAAGATCATCAACATAAACAATAATAATAGCCAAGCCAAGCTTAGTGTGCTTGATGAATAGAGAATGATCATGAGGAGACTTGATAAAACCATGTTGAAGAAAACTGCTTAATCTTAAATTCCATTGATGGCTTGCCTGTTTCAAGCCATATAAAGAATGACTCAACTTACAAACAGCACCATTTGGAACATCGAGACTTTGGGGAGTTTTCATATAAACCTCTTCTTGCAACTCACCATGCAAGAATGCTGTATTAACGTCTAATTGGTGAAGTTTCCAGCCATAGCACCAGCAAGAGTAAGAATAAGTCGTAAAGTGGTGATTTTTACAACTGGACTTAATGTATTAAAGTAATCATAGCCAACTCGTTGACGAAAACCTTGAGCCACCAGACGTGTTTTGTGGCGTTCAACACTACTATCTGGATTAAACTTCATTTTAAAAACCCACTTGCATCCAATGATAAGCTTTCTAATAGGAAAAAAAGTAATAGACCAAGTCTTATTCTTCTCAAGAGTGAACAATTCCGCACTAATTGCATTTCTCCAATATTCATGCCGCACAGCTTGTTCATAAGTCTTTGGCTCAACTGTTGTGGTTATTACTAGGGAAAAGGCTCTATGGACAGGGGACAACTTCCCATAATCCACCATATGAGATAGAACGTACCGCTTGGAACATGATTGGTTACTAAAGCTTCCTATTCTAAGTAACATACAATGATAATCTTGAAGATAAGAAGGTGGTTTATGTGTATGAGTTGATCGTTTAAGATCCTGATTATGCATGTTATCATTTGAATGAGAATTAGATGATGCACTATTTGGTGGACTAGTGGAAGCTACATGTGAATCAGTGAGTGATGTATGGTCACTAGGCTCATGAAAAGAATCAGTAGTTGCATGAGATGGATGAAATGCATTTAAGGAATCATAAGTAAAAAGATCAAATCCATTAAAATTAGAATCAGCAATAGGTAGAAAAGAGGTATTTATGAATTTTGTGAGCATATCATCATGAAAAGATTTATAATGAAAATAATATTCATAAAAATCCACATTTCGAGACAAAAATAGTTCTCTAGTGTGACTATTAAACAGAATATATCGTTTTGTGCTAGCTGGATAGCCAAGAAAAATACTCTTTCTTGCTCGTTTATCAAATTTCTTTCTTCCATGGGTTAACGTTGAAGCAAAAGCCAAGCATCCAAACACTTTAAGGTGACTAATGTCCGCATCCTTACCAAATAAGGTAGCATAAGGGGTTTTATTTTTTAAAACTGGAGTTGGAAGTCTATTAATTAAATGAACAGCTAAACCAATAGCGAAATTCCAAAAAGTTTCAATAATGTTCATCGAAGAAGATCCAATGCGATTGTCTACTACTTTTTCTTCCATTGCTCTACTGGATTGTAATTTTAGTTTTGATAAAAATAGTTATTAGTGTTCTATGCTTAAGTGTTTAAATATAAGAATAAGATTACGTTTCACACAACTAATTCTTTTTTAATAATTTAAATATGGTAACGAATAAGTTATAATTTAAATTTAAATTAAAAATCAAAATTTATCCAAAATTAATTACTTTCAACGGCCAGAATTTGAAATTCTTTTTTTTTAATTTTAAAATAATAATAAATATGAGATTATATTTTAAATATTAGTTTTTTAAAACGATAAAATCAGATTATTTTGTATAATCTTATTATTTTTAACTTCTTTTTATCTTACTCTATTTAGATAATTTAAAAAAAAAGATAAAAATAAAATATTTATAAAATTCTTATTATTTTTTATCTTATCTTATCTTTTATACCCGAATTCGATATATATTCATCCTAAGGGATTATATTGTACAATACAAGACAAAATACTATCCGATTGAGCAATAAAAGATTATTCCAATGGAAAACTTGTAGATCAACAATATATTTAACAATCAAAGAAAAAGTATCGAAAACATAAAATCAGTAATTCACGTTCTTTACCAAAAAATTGATGTGATCATGGCACAACAGATAACTTCCACAAATAGAAGTTCAATATTGGATTCTACTATAGATGTGCA
Organism: Arachis duranensis; assembly: GCF_000817695.3. Lineage (NCBI taxonomy): Eukaryota > Viridiplantae > Streptophyta > Magnoliopsida > Fabales > Fabaceae > Arachis > Arachis duranensis. Next base: position 82,129,006 of record NC_029780.3, on the reverse strand, counting down.
ATCCTCAGAAAGTACAATAACTAGTAGTGATCTTACTAGTATCTTACCAATTCAACCCAAAAAGTTATTTCATTCAAATATCACTCATGAAACAACAACTCAATCTAATAGACAACCACATGTTAGAGTAAGAGTTGTACTGCCAAAAGGTAAGCTTAATTTTTTCTTCTTTCTTTTACTTTTTTTTATTTTTCCTTTATTTTTTTGTTTAATCTTGAAACCATTTTTTTAACTGCAGTTGTGGACACTTATTGCATTTGAACCTACACGTTCGATGATGTTAACCGAGCATCAAGCTGATATTACAGCCTATATTTTTTTGAATACGTTAAATCCGTACGTGTGATTTATTTTTATGTATAATATATAATAACTTAAAAATTCTATGATTCTCCTAGCTAACCATTTTATGACTTTGGCAATTCTGACGAGTTAGTAATCTCATATGAAAAAGGTTATAGAAGTACATTTAGATGTCTCGTGCCAGAGAAATGTGTCGAATCATTAGTAAGTATAGAAGTCAATGCATATTATAATTTTTCTTGAAATTATATTTTTATGATTTGTATTTGACCTATAAACATGTTTTACATATAAATTTAACATATTGTAAGTTATAAACTTGGTTGCACTTATGACGACACGTGTATTTCAACGTAGGAATGAAGATCCAATTTACTGGTTCATGCCTAAACATTTTGTAGTAAATTTATCCCTATAATATTTCTAAATTATTAGTTAATATTTTTGTCTAATATTTTATATGGATATACTAATTTATGGAGAAGTTCTTTTTTTTTACTAATTTATGTACTCACACGAGTAAAATTTAAAATTAAATTATCAATTTAAATATAGTTATTAAATTTAAAATATATTTTCATTTAACAAGTATTTTTGTGTTTGCAGCGATATGTTTTAAGTGACAAATACAAACAGGACGAGGTTATCTATGATTTCTTTGGAGCTTATATGTCACTGAAAGTTAGCCACGTCATTAGGATACAAATAATCAACTTGTTTCCTATTAATATACTATTTTATTTTCCTAATATTATAATGGTTTAAGGTTAGTTGTAGGTTTTTATCCCTATCTCTGAGGATCCACATTAGTATATGGTTATTATTGACTTTATGAGTCGTTGCCTAATCTTATTGGATTTACCACCTTGTATTGGAAAATATCAACAACGCAAAAGGAACGTAATTAAAGTGGTAATTATTTGTTCTAAATCAGCTCAATCATCTGGAATCGCTTTACAAATTAACAATTTAAATAACTGTTTGTTGTAACTAGTATTCTTAGTCAATTTAAATCACATATAATTCATTCTTGTACAGGAAACTTATTTAGAAGCGATGTTAGATGATCATATTTTTTATGATTATAAGTCTAAAGTTATAGATTCCTCCACTTTTTGGCCTACCCACTTAAAAAAAATAGATTGTAAGTCTTCTCAATTTTTTTTTTGAATATCATAACAAGTTCAATAGTTTATATCTTATACGTATATAATAACTATTTGTTGAATGCTTTATATCTTCGGAATGATAGCAGAGTTTGGGTGGCCAGTTGGATGAGAGAATATACTTTACAAGATGACTTCAATATTCAGGTAATATTTATAACAAAGTATTTTAACATAATTTTTTAACACACTTCTAATTATAATTATATTATTGGTGCTCTAATCAGATTAATGATTCCACACAAATGAGACTTGTCGTGGATTTGGTTTTAGAGGAATACAACGATTTATGTCTCATAATCCAAGAGAATGCTTGGAAATATAGGAGCAGCGTAGAAGCAGAGCATGAAGATATTTGGGAATGAGAAATTATCTTTTTAGATATTTTTACTATTTTCTTTGAAAGACAAATTACGAAGTTATTTTTCATTAGTTTATATACTAATTTATCCTTCTTCTACATATTACAATTCTATATTTCCAATTTCCTTTACTTTATTAGTTAATATAAGTTATTAGTAACCTATATCCTATCATAACTAATTATTACTGGGTATGATAGATACAATATAACTTAATCCAAAAAATGAATAAGAGCAAAGTTCAAACATATCCTGAATTTATAAGATATAATTGATCTATCTTAAGTTATATAATAGAATATAACTTCATACAAATAATCATATAAAGCTACAAAGTACAACATCACTCATAAACTGTTATAATAACTTTTTAAACTACAAGTAATTTGACCAACTAAACAATCATAAGCTACTATAATAACTTTTTAAGTCCCAATCTTATATCTCTAAACCTATGGATACATCTATAAATTTAAGCATCACCTTCACAATTACAAGAACAACTTTAGGAAGACTAACAGGCAAGAGAAGGCCTCGACGAACAAATTCAGCTAAAGCTAAACAGCCTCCATGCCAGGCAACTAAAAAAAGTGATGCGTGTAAACTATAAAAAGGGTAAGAAAATAGTTATGTATATTATAACTATACTATAATGCAAATGAAAACCTAGGTAGTAGAATGTTACTTTAACTAGTAAAATATAGTTGTTAGGTCAGGAGCCTATACGAAGTGATAGTCAAGTACCATATCTCGCCAGGTGAAAATAGGTCCAAAACAGATGATAAAACCTCCTCAGAAATAGATGATGTCAATCGTGAAGTTATATGCCTAGTGCCTTTAGCTGCAGACCAGCGGACAATGGTATCTTATAACCAATAGCAATATTTTAGTAACTGGAATTATAACAAATGGACAATGTCAACAAAGTTAGTACAACTTTCAATAGCTTAGATAACTAATTTATACAACCCATTTACAATGAAATCACCCAACAAACATCAGTTTGCTTTGTAATGTATCATCATTTACATGTAACCAGACATAACATCATCCTTCATATCATCTAATGTCAGCAACTTAGCACAGAGGTGAAACACAAAAATTCACTATAAGAATCTAACCTTTTAGACATGTGATGCGTGAGCATCTTTCCTATCTTTTCCTAGTAAATTTGCATCTAATTTGCTGAGTTTAATAAAGAATTAATTATTTTTTAGCCAAATGGATGCTACTTTGAGTCTTTTGCAATTTTGTTTATTTTAGGTAGCATTTGGCTGGATTTGATGGAGTTTTTGCAGCACAAGAACAAAAGGAGATGGCAGCGAGGAGCGACGCGTACGCGTGACTGATGTGTACGCGTGATTTGGAGCTTTCCATGGCGACGCGTGCGCGTGACTGACGCATACGCGTGATTTGAAGATTTGCTCAGCGATGCGTACGCGTGACCGACGCATCCGCGTGACTTGCGAAAAAGACCAGTGACGCGTACGCGTGACTGACGCGTACGAGTGACATGCGCCACGTGCAGAAAATGTAGAAAAAATGCTGGGGGCGATTTCTGGACTGTTTTGACCCAGTTTTCAGCCCAGAAAACACAGATTAGAAGTTGCAGAATGGACAAAACATGTGGTCTCCACCCATCAACTGAAGTCCTGCTGATTATTCTGATTTAAATTCAAATCTTATTTTTAGGAAAAGATATTATTTTTAATTTTAAATAATTAGATTTTAAATTTATTAGGATTAGTTATAAAAAGGGGATTCCATTAGTTAACTTATCATGCCATCAGATTGGAACTCTGTACATTTTATGAGAATCCTATTTTTCTCTGAACCATGAGCAACTAATCCTCAATTGTTAAGGTTAGGAGCTTTGTCTATTTGTATGGATTGATTTTATTGCTTTTTCTATTTTAATTCATGTGTGGATTTATAATTTAAGAATTATTTTCGCTCTTTATCTCATGAATTTGGGTGGAACAGAAGTATGACCCTCTTTCTATTTGAGTTCTTGTAAACTTGGAAAAGCTCTTTACTTGAACAACAGATTGAAAATAATTTCTCCTAAATTATAATTATTTGGATTTAGTAGGATACGTGACATATAATCCTCTTATTTTTGGGTAATTAGAATTTTTATGGCATATAAACTAGAATTTGAACTTCACCCTCTAATTGGAATTAATTGACCAAAGCATTGGCAGTTGATGAATTTTAGAGGAGGCTAGAAAGGTCTAAAGAATTAGGGTCTAGTCACATATAGTTTGCCATAAATTAAATCTTACATGATTAAAATAGCTAATAAGAAAAGTTAATCCGGAAAAATAAATAACTCTAAAGCCTTAACTGTTTCTCCAATATTTTATCTTCAACTTATTTACTTGCGTACCTGCCTTCTGATATTTTCAAATTTAAACCTTTTAAATATCTCAAAACCCTTTTCTGCTTGCCTAACTAAGCCAATCAATCAATCATTGTTGCTTGATCCATCAATCCTCGTGGGATCGACCCTTTCTCACGTAATGTATTACTTGGTACGATCCGGTGCACTTGCCGGTTAATTTGTGGGTTATAAAATACCGCATCAAATTTTTTGCGCCATTGCCGGAGATTGATTATGATTGACAACTACTCGTTGTTTGATTTCTTAGATTAGATAATTTTTCTTTTAGTTAGTTTTATTTTATTATTATTAATCTTTATTTTTTATTTTTATTTATTTTCATTCCTGTAAAATTCTTTTTCTTTTCTTCTTTCTTTCTTTCACTTGTAACCCCCTCCCCTAATTGTTTCGTTCTCGTTTCCATTCCCCTGTCCCCTATTTGGTTTTATTTTATTTCTTTCTTTTTTTTCTTTTTGATTTTTCTAAAAACATACGGCGTTCTTTTTTTATTTTTTATTTTTATTCTCCTTTTTATTTTTCATTTCCTTTTATTTTCGTTTTTGTTTCCTTCTATTTTTTATATATTCTATTAATTTTGTTTTATTTTTGTCTTTAATTTTCAAAAAAATTAAATAAATAAAAAATATATATAGCGCTAATATTTTTTCTTAATTTCTGAATTTAAGTTTGGTGTTACCTAGTTATTTTTATTTTAACTTTTATTTATTTTTTTAGTATTTTTATTTCTTTACACATGTTACCTCACTGCGAATTCTCTGCACTCTGACGTAGAGATTCCCATCCTTTCTTATTTTTTGTTTGTTTATGCACAGGAACAGAGACAAAGAACATATCTTAGACTTTGATCCTGAACCTGAAAGAACTTTCAGGCGACGTTTACAACAAGCAAGACTTTACAAGGCTGCAGAATCCATTATGGATCCTAATGATGCTGATAATGCCAATGTGGCAAATCCGAATGGGAATAAACAACAAAGGAGAGTACTTGGCTCTTTCTCTGCTCCTACTGCAGATCTATATGGAAAAAGCATTGTGGTACCTCCTATAGTTGCGAACAACTTTGAGTTGAAGCCACAACTGGTCACCCTGGTGTAACAAAACTGCCAGTATCATGGTCTTCCCCACGAAGATCCAAATCAATTTATTTCTAGTTTGCTGTAAATCTGTGATACTGTGAAGACAAATAGAGTAAACCCAGAGGTGTACAAACTCATGCTCTTCCCATTTGCTCTGAGGGATGGAGCAAAGCTATGGCTAGATTCCCAACCCAAGGAGAGTTTGGATACTTAGAACAAGGTGGTTACTGAGTTTCTCACTAAATTTTTCCCACCAAAGAAGCTGACTAAGCTTAGGGTGGAGGTTCAGACCTTCAGACAGAAGGATGGTGAAACTTTGTATGAAGCTTGGGAGAGATACAAGCTACTGACTAGGCAATGCCCTCCGGACATATTCTCCAAATAGACTCAACTAGAAATCTTTTGTGAAGGATTGGGTGAAATGTCCAAGATGTGCTTAGATAATTCTGCAGGAGGTTCATTGCACAAGAAGAAGCACCAGAGGAGACTATTGAACTTATTGAATTGGTTGCTAGCAACCAATATTTATACTCATCTAACAGGAATCCTGTGAACTCTGAGGCTCATCAGAAGAAGGGTGTAATAGAAGTAGAAGCTCTTAATGCTATTCTGGCTCAGAACAAGCTTATGTCTCAGCAAATAAGTCTACTTACTCAACACATGGGTGGCATGCAAGTCTCAGCTATCAACACCCAAAATCCACCTCAAGAGGTCTCCTATGACATGGCAGGAAATTTAGTGCAAAATGATAACTATGATTATGCTCAATCCTCTTCCGAACAGGTCAATTACATGGGGAGTGGTTTTAGAAATCCCAATAATGACCCTTATTCTCTGACATACAATCAAGGATGGAGAAATCACCCAAATTTTGGGTAGAGAGACCAACCTCAGAGACCTCAGAATTTCAACAATAATTCTCAGGGTGGCTTCCAACAGAACAATTACAATAACCACCAATCTCAGGCTCAGCAGACTAACTCTAAATCCAAGGAAGATTCTAATTGGGAGATGATGAGGAGTTTTATGCAGGAAACCAGAGTCTCTATTAGAAACTTGAAAGTGCAAATGGGCCAGCTGAGCAAGCAAATACCTGAGAGATCTACAAGCACATTTCCAGGTGATACAATGGTGAACCTAAGAGAAGACTGCAAGGTTATTCAATTGAGAAGTGGTAAAACAGCTGGCTCTGAGACAAGGGCCAATGAAGAGCTAGTTGAAAAGAAAGCTCCTGAGGAGAAAAAGGAAGAAGTGGAGCACGCCCCACCAAAGCGTGCAGACAACCCATCCCTGACTCTTTAGACACATATCCTACATTGCCAAAGGCTCCTAAATACAAGTCAAAAATGCCATATCCTCAGAGACTTCAGAAGGCTTCCAAAGAAAAGCAGTTTTCTAAATTTTTAGATATCTTCAAGAAGCTACAGATTAACATTTCCTTTGCAGAGGCTCTTGAGCAAATGCCTCTCATTGCTAAATTTATGAAAGAACTGTTGACCCACAAGAGGAATTGGAAGGAACAAGAAACAGTGGTGTTAACCAAGGAATGCAGTGCCATTATTCAACACAACTTTCCTAAGAAGATGCCAGAGCCAGGGAGCTTTGTTATTTCTTGCACCATTGGAGATGTCACCATTCAGAGAGCTTCATGTGACCTTGGAGCTAGCATCAATCTCATGCCACTTTCAGTGATGAAAAAGCTTCAAATTGAGGAGGTAAAATCCACTCGTATTTCTCTTCAACTTGCTGATCTTTCTATTAAATTACCTGTGGGTGTTGTTGAGGATTTACTTGTTAAAGTAGGACCATTCATCTTTCCTGTTGATTTTGTTATATTAGACATGGAGGAGGAGATAAAATCCTCTATTATACTTGGTAGACCCTTTTTAGCTACAAGTAGAGCTCTTATTGATGTACAAAATGGTGAATTGACCCTGAGGGTCAATGAAAAATAGGTGGTCATTCATATTTTCGAAGCTCTCAAGCACCCTAATGATTCTGAAGGGTGTATGAAAATAGATGTTATTGAACCACTTGTTCAAGAAGTATTGAAAGCTGAGGTGCTTGATGACATTCTAGATCCTATCTCTGAGTATGAATTAGTTGAAGTTGATAATTCACCACCCCAGAAGGCTATGGTTCACACACCTAAAGCAGAGGAGGAAGCCCCCAAGCTTGAGCTCAAATCCTTACATCCTTCTCTGAAATATGTGTTCTTGGGTGAGAATGACTCATATCCAGTGATTATTAGCTCTTCTCTAAAGCCTGAAGAGGAAGATGTGCTTATTTCAATGCTCAAGAGCCATAAAATAGCTCTTAGGTGGACCATTAGTGACTTGAAGGGGATTAGTCCAACCATGTGTATGCACAAGATCCTCCTTGAAGATGATGCTAAACTAGTTGTGCAACCACAAAGGAGACTCAATCCAACCATGAAAGAGGTGGTCCAAAAAGAGGTAATGAAACTATGGGAAGCAGGAATTATTTACCCTATTTCTGACAGTCCTTGGGTAAGTCCTGTACAGGTAGTTCCCAAGAAAGGAGGGATGACAGTGATCAAGAATGAAAAGAATGAGCTTATTCCCACAAGAACAGTCATAGGTTGGAGGATGTGTATAGACTATAGGAGGCTCAACACTGTTACAAGGAAGGATCATTTCCCCTGGCTTTCATTGATCAGATGCTTGAGAGGTTAGCTGGTCATGCATTTTATTATTTTCTAGATGGATATTCTGGATATAATCAAATTGCAGTGGACCCTCAAGATCAAGAGAAGACAACATTCACATGCCCCTTTGGAGTATTTGCCTACAGAAGAATGCCTTTTGGACTTTGTAATGCTCCAACAACTTTTCAAAGGTGTATGCTTTCAATTTTTTCTGATATGGTTGAAAATTTTATTGAGGTATTTATGGATGACTTTTCTATTTTTGGTAATTCTTTTGAATCCTGCCTTAAGCATTTATCTCTTGTCTTGAAACGGTGTCAAGAATCAAACCTTGTTTTAAATTGGGAAAAAATGTCATTTTATGGTTACAGAAGGTATTGTTCTTGGACATCGAATTTTAAGTAAGAGAATTGAGGTTGATAGAGCAAAGGTGGAGGTAATTGAAAAATTACCACCACCAACTAATGTAAAGACAGTTAGGAATTTCTTGGGTCATGCAGGATATTATAGAAGATTTATAAAGGATTTTCTAAAATTGCTAAACCTCTAAGCAACCTGTTGGTTGCTGATGTTCCTTTTGTCTTGGATTCTGATTGTTTGCATGCTTTTGAAACTCTGAAAGCAAATCTTACCTCTGCTCCCATTATAGCTCTCCCTGACTGGGATCTACCATTTGAATTAATGTGTGATACTAGTGACTTTACTATAGGAGCTGTTTTAGACAGAGGCATGGTAAGCTTGTACATGTCATTTACTATGCTAGTCGTGTGTTAAATGATGTCCAAAAGAATTACACAACTACAGAAAAGGAATTATTAGCTATTGTGTATGCTGTTGATAAGTTTAGGTCCTATTTACTTGGTTCTAAGGTTATTATTTATACTGATCATGCTGCTTTGAAGTACCTTCTAACCAAACAGGATTCTAAACCAAGATTAATCAAATGGGTGTTGCTCCTTCAGGAGTTTCATATTGAGATAAAAGATAGGAAAGGGTCAGAGAATCAAGTAGCTGACCATCTTTCTAGAATTGAGCCTGAAGCAGAAGCACAACCACCCACAGCTGTGACTGAGACATTTCAGGATGAGCAATTGTTCCTCATTCAGCAGGCACCATGGTTTGCAGACATTGCAAATTACAAGGCCATGAATTTTATCTTAAGGGAGTACAGTAGGCAACAAGTGAAGAAGCTATTGACTGATGCGAAGTACTACATTTGGGAGGAACCATACCTTTTTAAAAGGTGTTTGATGAGCGGATATTTTATACGCTTTTTGGGGGTAATTTCATGTAGTTTTTAGTATGTTTTAGTTAGTTTTTAGTATATTTTTATTAGTTTTTAGGCAAGATTCATATTTCTGGATTTTACTATGAGTTTGTGTGTTTTTCTATGATTTCAGGTATTTTCTGGCTGAAATTGAGGGAGCTGAGCAAAAATTTTATTCAGGCTGAAAAAGGACTGCTAATGTTGTTGGATTCTGACCTCCCTGCACTCGGAATGAATTTTTTGGAGCTACAGAAATCCAATTGGCGCGCTCTCAATTGGGTTGGAAAGTCGACATCCAGGGCTTTCCAGCAATATATAATAGTCCATACTTTGCTCGAAGATAAACGACGTAAACTGGTGTTTAACACCAGTTTCATGTTGCATTCTGGCGTTGAACGCCAGAAACAAGTTGCAAGTTGGAGTTAAACGCCAGAAACAGGTTACAACTTGACGTTTAACTCCAGAAATAACCCAGGCACGTGAGAAGCTCAAGTCTCAGTCCCAGCACACACTAAGTGGGCCCAAGAAGTGGATTTCTGCACTGTCTATCTTAGTTTACTCATTTTCTGTAAACCTAGGTTACTAGTTTAGTATTTAAACAACTTTTAGAGACTTATTTTGTATCTCATGACATTTTAGATCTGAACTTTGTACTTTTTGACGGCATGAGGCTCTAAACTCCATTGTTGGGGGTGAGGAGCTCTGCAGCGTCTCGATGAATTACTGCAATTATTTCTGTTTTCTATTCAAACACGCTTGTTTCTATCTAAGATATTCATTTGCACTTCAATATGAATAAGGTGATGATCCGTGACACTCATCACCATTCTCAACCAATGAAAGCGTACCTGACAACCACCTCCGTTCTATATTAGATTGAATGAGTATCTCTTGGATTCCTTAATCAGAGTCTTCGTGGTATAAGCTAGAATCCATTGGCAGCATCCTTGAGAATCCGGAAAGTCTAAACCTTGTCTGTGGTATTCCGAGTAGGATTCAGGGATTGGATGACTGTGACGAGCTTTAAATTGGCGAATGTAAAGATTCAGAAGAAGGAACCTTGCGTGCGTGAAGAAGATGACAGTAGGAAAGTAGAGATTCAGAAGACAAAGCATCTCCAAAACTCCAACACATTCTCCATTACTGCGTAACAATTACTAATTTCATGCTCTTTTACTTCTTACGATTGAAACTAAAGAACCCTATTGGTATCCTGACTAAGAATAATAAGATAACCATAGCTTGCTTCAAGCCAACAATCTCTGTGGGATCGACCCTTACTCACGTAAGGCATTACTTGGACGACCCAGTGCACTTGCTGGTTAGTTGTGTGGAATTACATAGTGTGAGTGTAATTTTTGTGCACCAAGTTTTTAGCGCCGTTGCCAGGGATTGTTTGAGTTTGAACAACTGACGGTGAATCTTGTTGCTTAGATTAGGAAAATTTTGTATTTTGGGTCAGAGTCTTTTATTTTCTTTTCAAAAATTTTTTTAAAATATTATTTTTTTTCTTAATTTTTAGTTTTTCTATGAGTTTAGTGTCATTTTAAGTTTGGTGTCAATTGCATGCTTTTCATTGTCTTTCAATTTTCGAATTGCATGTTCTTTGTTTTTCCTTGATCTTCAAATTGTTATTGTCAATTTTTCTTGTTTGATCTTTGGTTTGTCTTGTTTTGTGTCTTTTCTTGTTTTTCTTGTGCATTTTCAAATTTTTAGTTTTCAAACAAAATTTTATTTATTAAATACCTTTTTAAAACACGTTAAATTTATATCTCAGTTGGCTAGAGCGTTGGCTTATGTTCTTGGTAATTGGGTATCTTCCATTTAAAACTTTTTCAAAAATAATTTTTCTTTGATTAAATCTTGTGCCAAACTTTAAGTTTGGTGTTCTCTTGTTAATTTTCTTTAATTTTCGAAAATTTATTTTGGTTTTCTAAAAATTTTAAGTTTGGTGTTCTTTCTTTTGTTCTTGTTGTTCTTGTGAATCTTCAAGGTGTTCTTGAGTCTTCTTTGTGTTTTTATCTTAAAATTTTTAAGTTTGGTGTGCCTTGGTGTTTTCCCTCCAAAATTTTCGAAAACAATGAGCATTGGATTTAAAAATTTTAAATCTTGTGTCTTTTGTGTTTTTTTCTCTTTCATAATAAAATTCAAAAATAAAAAAATATATATCTTTTCTAACTATTTTTAAGCAATTATTTCAAATTTTTTTTTATAAAAATCCAGATTTCAATTTCAAAATTTTTCAAATCTTATCCTTTTAAGATTTTTAAAATCATATCTTTTTCAAAAATATCCTAACAACTTTCTCTCTCTTCACTTTTTCGAAAATCTTCATAAAATATTTTCAATTTTTTTATTTTTTTATTTTAGTTTTTATTTTATTTTATTTTATTATTTCAAAAATTATTTTTCTTATATAATAGAGTAAATAAAATAAATCCACATCATCTCCCTTTCTCCATCATGGATATAAGTGGAAATGAACAGTCCAGAAGGACTCTGGGGTCATATGCTAACCCCACTACTGCTTCATATGGGAGTAGTATCTGTATACCTTCCATCGGAGTTAGTAGTTTTGAGTTGAATCATCAGCTCATTATCATGGTGCAGCAAAGCTGCAGTATTCTGGTCTTCCACAGGAAGAACCTACAGAGTTTCTGGCACAATTTTTACAAATTGCTGACACAGTACATGATAAGGAAGTAGATTAGGACATCTAGAGATTGTTACTATTTCCATTTGCTGTAAAAGACCAAGCTAAGAGGTGGTTAAATAATCAACCTAAGGCTAGCATAAGGACATGGAAATAGCTGTCAGAAAAATTCCTGAATCAATATTTCCCTCCAAAATGAATGACACAGCTAAGGCTGAGCATCCAAGGCTTTAAACAAGGAGATAATGAATCTCTTTATGATGCCTGGGAGAGATACATAGAGATGCTAAGAAAATGCCCCTATGAAATATTTTCAGAGTGGGTGCAGTTAGACATCTTCTATTATGGGCTTATAGAGAAAGCTCAGATTTCTCTAGACCACTCAGCTGGTGGATCTATCCACATGAGAAAGACAATTGAAGAAGCTCAAGAGCTCATTGATACAGTTGCCAGAAATCAGCATCTGTACCTAAGCAGTGAACCTTCCATGAAAGAAGAGGCTAAAACAGTAACTGCTGAACTCAGTCCTGCAGAACAAGTTACTGAATTCAATCAGTAATTAGATTTCCAAACAAAATAACTAGCCGAATTCAAGGAGATACTACAAGACACAAGAATGGCTAGTATGAAAATGGAAGTGCAGTTGAAGCAAACAGAACAGCAGTTATCAAAACAAATAACAGAAGAGTGCCAAGCAGTTCAATTAAGAAGTGGGAAAACATTAAATACATCACTTCAAGGTAGCATGAAGCTAAAAAATGAACAAACTGCTACCCAAAATCCCTTTGAGGACAGTAAGAACCCAGAGAGGAATAATTCTGGCGTTCAAATGCTAGAAAAGGGTGAAGAGCTGGCGTTAAACGCCCAACCCATGCTCAGTTCTGGCGTTCAAACGCCACAAACAGGCAAGGAGTTGGCATTGAACGCCCAAAAGAAGCTCAGTTTTGGCATTCAGATGCCAGAAATAGGTAAGGAGTTGGCGTCTAATGCCACTCCAGCTTCCACCCTGGTATTCAAACGCCAGTAGGGGATCAGACACATACAAATGCTGATAGCAACCCCTCTAAAAAGGCTTCTCAACCCACGCCTGTAGGCAATAAACCTGCAGCAACTAAGGTTGAGAAATACAAACACAAAATGCCTTATCCTCAGAAACTCCGCCAAGCAGAACAGGATAAGCAATTTGCCCGCTTTGCAGACTATCTCAGGACTCTTGAAATAAAGATTCTGTTTGTAGAGGCACTTGAGCAAATACCCTCTTATGCTAAGTTCATTAAAGAGATCTTAAGTCATAAGAAGGATTGGAGAGAAACTGAAAAAGTTTATCTCACTGAAGAATGCAGTGCAGTCATTCTGAAAAGCTTACCAGAAAAGCTTAAAGATCCCGGAAGCTTTATGATACCATGCACATTAGAGGGTACTTGTACGAAGCAAGCTCTATGTGATCTTGGGGCAAGTATCAACCTAATACCTACATCTACTATCAGAAAGCTTGGTTTGATTGAAGAAGTCAAACCAACCCGGATATGTCTCCAACTTGTTGATGGCTCCATTAAATACCCATCAGGCGTGATTGAAGGAATGATTGTCAAAGTTGGCCCATTTGCCTTTCCCACTGACTTTGTGGTGCTAGAAATGGAGGAGCACAAGAGTGCAACTCTCATTCTAGGAAGACCTTTCCTAGCAACTGGACGAACCCTCATTGATGTCCAAAAAGGGGGAATTAACCCTGAGAGTCAATGAGAACGAGTTTAAGTTGAATGTTGTCAAAGCTATGCAGCATCCAGACACCCCAAACAACTACATGAGCATTGATATTATTGACTCTCTGGTAAAAGAGGTCAATATGACTGAGAGTCTCGAATCAAAGCTAGAGAATGTCTTTAAGGATGCTCAGCCTGATCTGGAGGAACCAAAGAGAATAGTAGAACCTCTAAAAATCCCTCAGGAAGAGGAAAAACCTCCTAAACCTGAGCTCAAATCATTACCACCATCCTTGAAATATGCATTTCTGGGAGAAGGTGACACTTTTCCTGTAATCATTAGCTCTACCTTAGAGCCACAGGAAGAGGAAGCACTAATTCAAGTGCTAAGGACACACAAGACAGCTCTTGGGTGGTCCATTAGTGATCTTAAGGGCATTAGCCTAGCCAGATGCATGCACAAGATCCTATTGGAGGATAACGCTAAGCCAGTGGTTCAACCACAGAGGCAGCTGAATCCAGCCATGAAGGAGGTGGTGCAGAAGGAGGTCACTAAATTACTAGAAGTTGGGATTATTTATCCTATTTCTGATAGCCCCTGGGTAAGCCCTGTCCAAGTCGTCCCTAAGAAGGGTGGCATGACAGTGGTTCATAATGAAAAAATGAACTGGTTCCTACAAGAAAAAAATGAACTAGTTCCTACAAGAACAGTTACAGGGTGGCGTATGTGTATTGATTACAGAAGGCTCAATACAGCTACCAAAAAGGATCATTTTCCTTTACCATTCATAGACCAGATGCTAGAAAGACTAGCAGGTCATGAATACTACTTTTTCCTAGATGGATATTCAGGTTATAATCAAATTGCAGTAGATCCCTAAGATCAAGAGAAAAAAGCATTCACATGTCCATCCGGAGTATTTGCATACAGAAGGATGCCATTTGGTCTGTGCAATGCACCTGCACAGAAGGATGTCATTTGGTCTATGCAATGCACCTGCAACCTTTCAGAGGTGCATGCTCTCTATCTTCTCTGATATGGTAGAAAAGTTCCTGGAAGTCTTCATGGATGACTTCTCAGTATTTGGAGACTCATTCAGCTCCTGTCTTGACCATCTAGCACTTGTTCTAAAGAGGTGCCAAGAGACTAACCTGGTTTTAAACTGGGAAAAGTGTCACTTTATGGTGACTGAAGGAATTGTCCTTGGGCACAAAATTTTGAACAAGGGAATAGAGGTGGATCAAGCTAAGGTAGAGGTAATTGAAAAATTACCACCACTGCCAATGTTAAGGCAATCAGAAGCTTTCTAGGGCATGCAGGATTCTATAGGAGGTTTATAAAAGATTTTTCAAAAATTGCCAAACCTCTGAGTAATCTACTAGCTGCTGACACGCCATTTATCTTTGATAAGGAGTGTCTGCAGGCGTTTGAGACTCTGAAAGCTAAGCTGGTCACAGCACCAGTCATCTCTGCACCAGACTGGGCATTACCATTTGAACTAATGTGTGATGCCAGTGACCATGCCATTGGTGCAGTGTTGGGACAAAGGCATGACAAGCTTCTGCACGTCATTTATTATGCCAGTCCTATTTTAAATGACGCACAGAAGAACTACACAACCACATAAAAAGAGTTACTTGTAGTGGTTTACGCCATTGACAAGTTCAGATCTTATTTAGTAGGATCAAAAGTGATTTTGTACACTGACCATGCTGCTCTTAAATATCTACTCACAAAGCAGGATTCAAAACCCAGACTCATAAAATGGGTATTGCTTCTGCAAGAGTTTGATATAGAAATAAGAGACAGAAAAGGGACAGAGAACCAAGTAGCAGATCACCTATCCCAAATAGAACCAGTAGAAGGGGCGTCCCTCCCTCTTACTGAGATCTCTGAAAACTTTCTGGATGAGCAACTCTTTACCATCCAGGAAATACCATGGTTTGCAGACATTGCAAACTACAAGGCTGTGAGATTTATACCCAAAGAGTATAGTAGACAGCAATCAAAGAAATTGATCACGGATGTAAAGTACTATCTTTGGGATGAACCATATCTCTTCAAGAGATATGCAGACGGAGTAATCCGTAGATGTGTGCCTAAAGAAGAAGCACAGGAAATCCTCTGGCATTGCCATGGATCACAATATGGAGAACATTTTGGAAGTGAGTGAACAGCCACAAGAGTCCTCCAATGTGGCTTCTATTGGCCTACTCTCTATAAAGACTCCCGAGAGTTTGTACTTAATTGTGACAGTTGCCAAAGATCTGGCAATCTGCCTCACATATCAATAGTTTTTACTCTGCTATGGTTCGATATGGAGTTAGCCATAGGGTGGCAACTCCATATCATCCACAAACAAATGGGCAAGCTGAAGTCTCTAATAGAGAACTTAAAAGAATCCTGGAATGGACTGTGATTAACCGTAGAATGGATTGGGCAAGAAGCTTGGATGATGCTCTGTGGGCATACAGAACAGCATTCAAGACTCCTATAGGGACCTCTCCATAACAGCTTATGTATGGAAAAGCCTGTCACTTGCCAGTGGAACTGGAACATAAGGCCTACTGGGCAACTAGATTCCTAAACCTTGATGCCAAGCTAGCTGGAGAAAAATGATTACTCCAGTTAAATGACCTAGAGGAATTCAGACTCAATGCTTTCGAAAATGCAAAAATTTACAAAGAGAAAGCAAAAAGATGGCATGATAAGAAGCTGTCATCCAGAGTCTTTGAGCCAGGGCAGAAAGTTCTGCTGTTTAATTCTAGGATCAGATTATTCCCCGGGAAATTAAAATCCCAGTGGAGAGGACCATATGTGATTACAGGTGTGTCACCATATGGATACGTAGAGCTTCAGGATAATGATTCTAACAAAAAGTTCATTGTTAATGGACAGAGAGTCAAACATTATCTTGAAAGCAATTTTGAGCAAGAATGCTCAAAACTGAGACTTGATTAAAGCTCAGTAATAGTCCAGCTAAAGACAATAAAGAAGCACTTGCTGGGAGGCAACTCAGCCATTAACAAAGCTTATTTGTTAATTAATTAAATTTTTAGAGGTTCATATTAATTATCTTCAAGGTAAAATAGCAATTGCATGAGTTCATAGAGTTACAGAAGGATTCAAAGGATAAAACAAGCAAAAAGAAGCTCACTGGTGCGAAAAAGCCAGTAAGAGCTGTTTTGGGTGTTAAACGCCCAAAAGAAGCATCTACTGGGTGTTTAACGCCAGTAGAGATAGCCATCTGGGCGTTAAACGCCAGAAAGAAGCAACTTCTGGGCGTTTAATGCCAGATTTACAACATCCTGGGCGTTCAGAAAAACGCCCAGTGATAAAGGAGTTTCTGGCGTTTAACGCCAGCCAGATGCTACAGCTGGGTGTTAAACGCCCAAGAAAAGCTACAAATGGGTGTTAAATGCCCAAAACATGCAGCGTTTGGGCGTTTAACGCCAGAATTGTGGGGAGGAGGTAAATTCGTTTTCACTTCAAATTTTTTCCATTTTTCATGTTTCAATTCATGATTTCTTGCATAAACATGTTACAAACTCACATCTTTCAACTTCAATTCCAAAAATTTTTAATCCTAAACATGTTTCTTAATTTTTCTTCAAAATCTTTTCAAACCATTTTCAAACCGAAACCCACTAAGATCATAGCTCCTAAAGGAAAACAAACCACTCCAAGAGCCAAGAAAGAGAATATTCTAAAACCACTTTGGAATCAAGGGAAGTTCTTAACCAAAGAACATTCAGACCATTACTACAAAATAATGGGTCTAGGGTCAGTGATCCCAGAAGCTAAATTCGATCTGAAAGAAGACGAATATCCGGAGATCCAAGAGCAAATTCGAAACAGGAGCTGGGAAATCCTAGCTAATCCTGAAACAAAGGTGGGAAGAAACATGGTTCAGGAATTTTACTCTAATCTATGGCAAACAGATATGCAGAGAATAGCTGGAATCGCCTTCTATGACTATCGGACTTTGGTCAGAGGGAAGATTGTTCACCTCCACCCTGACAAAATCAGGGAGATCTTCAAGCTACCTCAGCTGCAAGATGACCCAGATTCCTTTAATAGGAGAATGATGAGGACAGATAAGAGCTTGGACAAAATTCTAGAGGACATATGCCTCCCTGGAACCAAGTGGACAACCAACACAAAAGGAGTCCCAAACCAACTCAAGAGAGAAGATCTAAAACCAGTCGCTAGAGGCTTGCTGGACTTTATTGAGCGTTCTATACTGCCCACGAGCAACCGCTCTGAAGTCACCATCAAAAGAGCAGTAATGATCCATTGCATTATGTTTGGAAAAGAAGTAGAAGTTCATCAGCTGATCTCTTGTGAAATTTACATAATTGCAAACAAGAACTCCAAAGATGCCAAATTGGCTTATCCAAACTTAATCTCTATGTTATGTAAAGATGCTGGGGTGAAGATGGGAGTAACTGAGTATATCTCAATTGAGCGACCAATCACCAAAAAGTCAATAGAATGACAACAAGTGCAGGACGACCCCATCAAGAGGAAAGCACAGGAGTTCCTCCCGAAAATCCCTCAAATTAAATCTGGGAGCGTCTTGAAGCATCTGTTACCAAGTTGCAAGAAGCTATGGACTAACTAAAGGAAGAACAGAAAAATCAAAATAGCATGCCTTGCAAACTGCTTAGGGAACAAGAAGAGCAAAGACGTGAACTGAGGGAACTGAAGCGTCAGAAGCTGTCTCTTGAAGGACGACACACTCCACAGACTAAGGGAGCATCCACCTCCCAAAATAAAGGTTGTTGAGTCCTAATCTTAACCTTAACTCTGTGATAATTATTCTTAAAATGTAGTTTTTAGTATGTTTTAGTTAGTCTTTAGTATATTTTTATTAGTTTTTAGGCAAAATTCATATTTCTAGACTTTACTATGAGTTTGTGTGTTTTTCTGTGATTTCAGGTATTTTCTGGCTGAAATTAAAGGAGCTGAGCAAAAATCTTATTTAGGCTTAAAAAGGACTGCTGATGCTGTTGGATTCTGACCTCCCGGAACTCGGAATGGATTTTTTGGAGCTACAGGAGTCCAATTGGCGTGCTCTCAATTGGGTTGGAAAGTAGACATCCAGAGCTTTCCAGCAATATATAATAGTTCATACTTTTCTCGAAGATAAATGATGTAAAATGGCGTTGAACGCCAGTTCCATGTTGCATTCTGGCGTTGAACCCCAGAAACAGGTTGCAAGTTGGAGTTAAACGCCAGAAACAGGTTACAACCTGACGTTTAACTCCAGAAACAGCCCAGGCACGTGAGAAGCTCAAGTATCAGCCCCAGCACATACCAAGTGGGCCCCAGAAGTGGATTTCTGCACTATCTATCTTAGTTTACTCATTTTCTGTAAACCTAGGTTACTAGTTTAGTATTTAAACAACTTTTAGAGACTTATTTTGTATCTCATGACATTTTAGATATGAACTTTGTACTTTTTGATGGCATGAGTCTCTAAACTCCATTGTTGGGGGTGAGGAGCTCTGCAACATCTCGATGAATTAATGCAATTATTTATATTTTCTATTCAAACACGCTTGTTTCTATCTAAGATATTCATTTGCACTTCAATATGAAGAAGGTGATTATCCGTGACACTCATCACCATTCTCAACCCATGAACGCGTGCCTGACAACCACCTCCGTTCTACATTAGATTGAATGAGTATCTCTTGGATTCCTTAATCAGAGTTTTCGTGGTATAAGCTAGAATCCATTGGCAGCATCCTTGAGAATCTGGAAAGTCTAAACCTTGTCTGCAGTATTCCGAGTAGGATTTAGGGATTGGATGAATGTGATGAGCTTCAAACTTGTGAGTGTTGGGCGTAGTGATAGACGCAAAAGGATCAATAGATCCTATTCCAGCATGAGTGAGAACCGATAGATGATTAGCCATGCGGTGACAGCGCACCTGGACCATTTTCACTGAGAGGACGGATGGTAGCCATTGACAATGGTGATCCACCAGCACACAGCTTGCCATAGAAGGAACCTTGCGTGCGTGAAGAAGATGACAGTAGGAAAGCAGAGATTCAGAAGACAAAGTATCTCCAAAACTCCAACACATTCTCCATTATTGCGTAACAATTACTAATTTCATGCTCTTTTACTTCTTACAATTGAAACTAAAGAACCCTATTGGTATCCTGACTAAGAATAATAAGATAACCATAGCTTGCTTCAAGCCAACAATCTCTGTGGGATCGACCCTTACTCACGTAAGGTATTACTTGGACGACCCAGTGCACTTGCTGGTTAGTTATGCGGAATTACATAGTGTGAGTGTAATTTTCGTGCACCAGTGTTCAGATGGAATCATCCGGAGATGTGTCCCAAATGAAGAAAAAATGCAAATTCTTTGGCACTGTCATGGTTCTGAGTTTGGAGGCCACTTTGGTGGTGAAAGGACAGCTACAAAGGTCCTTCAGAGCGGGTTTTACTGGCCCACTCTCTTCAGGAACTCAAGAGCATTTGTAAAGCACTGTGACAGATGTGAAAAAGCCACGAATCTCCCTGCCAACCATGAAATGCCACAGCAGGGGATTCTTGAGGTTGAGTTGTTTGATGTGTGGGGTATTGATTTCATGGGACATTTCCCACCTTCACATTCAAACAACTATATTCTAGTGGCGGTTGACTATGTGTCCAAGTGGATGAAAGCTGTGGCTTTGCCCACCAATGATGCCAAAGTGGTAATGAGCTTCCTTCAGAGATATATCTTTAGCCGGTTTGGTGTCCCAAGGACACTCATTAGTGATGGTGGAAGCCACTTTTGTAACAGACAGCTGGAATCTCTTATGCAGAGTTATGGAGTCCGTCATAAAGTGGCAACCCCCTATCACCCTCAGACAAGTGGATAGGTTGAAGTTTCCAATAGGGAACTCAAGAGGATTCTAGAGAAGACCGTCAGTGTTTCACGAAAGGACTGGTCTTGAAAGCTTGATGATGCTCTCTGGGCATACCGGACAGCATACAAGACTCACATTGGCATGTCCCCTTACCAGTTGGTCTATGGCAAGGCATGTCACCTGCCAGTTGAGCTGGAGTACAAAGCTTACTGGGCAATCAGGTATCTGAATCTTGATTTAGAAGCTGCAGGAATTAAACGAATGCTTTAGTTGAATGAGCTTGATGAATTCAGATATTTAGTCTATGAGAATGCCAAGCTCTATAAGGAGAGAACCAAGCTACTTCATGACAAGAAGATTGCCATTAGAATCTTTGAGCCAGGACAAAGAGTGCTTCTGTATAATTCAAGGCTCAAAATCTTTCCCAAGAAGCTGAAATCCTGATGGTCAGGATCGTTTGTGGTTACCAGAGCTTCACCATATGGTCATATGGAAATACAGGAAAAGAATTTTGATAGGAAATTTACAGTGAATGGCCAGAGGTTGAAGCACTATCTTGGAGGCGAGATTGATCGCCAGAGGTCTACTCATCTGCTGAACTAGCAGAACTGACCGTCAAGCTAGTAACGTTAAAGAAGCGCTTGTTAAGAGGCAACCCGATAATTTCGTATCCTTAGTTATTTTTTGTAGTAGTAGTTTTCATACTTATTTTATTTTTATTGAGTTCTTACTACTTTTCTGATCATGCAGCTATTTTAGAACAGGAACCGAAAAAAAAGAGCACATGACGAGCAAGCGTCATTGACGTGCACGCGTCAGATGGGTGTGCGTAAAAAAATAATGAACAGAGAGTGTCGCAGGAGTGGCGCCAGAATAATGCCTTTATCACAAACAAGCCCACGCGTACGCGTACCCACACGTGCACGTCATTCGTGATTTTGGCACTCCATGCGTACGCGTCACTGATGTATACGCATGACCTTGAATTTCGACGTAAATATGTGTTGGGCAGAGAGTTATGCTGGCTTTGGGCTGGAAGTGTGCTAGAAGCACAAAACTTGTTCATGCGTACGCGTCCCTGATGCGTACGCATCATTTGCACAAATGGCCATCCACGCATGCGCGTGCATGATGCGCACGCGTCGATTGAAAATCTGGTTTCCCAAGCCACGCGAACAGCGAGTTGTGCATGCGCACGGCTGCTTTCGTGCAAATCGCACAAAACCAAGGGCACGCGGATGTGTGCCTGACACTTACGCGTCATTAAAAAAATTTTGCGCCGCACACGTACGCGTGCTGCACGCGTACACATCACCTGCTCCGCACAACTCCACTAGTTCGCCACCTAGTTTTTATTTTTTCTTTCCCCCTCTCCCAATCCTAATTCTCTCTTGTTCTTTTATCCTTTTCTTTTTCTTTCATCATAATATTTGTCTCTTTCTATTTTCAGTTCTTTTTTGCATGAGGACAAACAAACCTTTAAGTTTGGTGTTGACGCTCTGCTTAAGGGTTTTTCTGTTTATTCCTATGGCACCAAAAGGGAGGCAAATCATCTTCATGGAGGAGCACAACCTGAAGAATAAAGCGACCAATAGGATAACTAAGGTGGTTGAGTTCCTTTCATATTTTTTATTCCTTCCCTCTTTTTCTATGTTATGTTCCGGTTTTCTGCTATTTTACTTTGTCTGTTGCATGATCCTTCATTTGTAAGAATCCTAGGTCTAGTTTAGTTTTCCCTCAAATGCTTTAATTCTGAAAAGATGTCTCATGTATTACCCACTTAGCTTGAATTCAAATAAAAAATACAGAAGTGATGTATTGCATAAGAAATTGAGTTAATTTTATGAGTAATCTTATTTACTTAAATGTGGTGGTATTTTCTGTGATTCTGAATGCATGACATGAACAGTGCATATTTAAATTTGAATCTAAGAATGTTGATGTACAAGAAACAAGAATTTAGAGAATTATTATGATTTCTCTGAAATTAATAAAAGTTTAATCCTTGAAGCAAAAGAAAAATAAAAAGCAAGGTCCAAGGCTCTGAGCATCAATGACTAGGGAGGTCAGAGTATGCCAAAGGCTTTGAACACCACTGTCTGGGAGTAACTAAAAAAATTAATAATAATGAAAATATTTAGAACTTAAAGAGAGTTCCCTAGTTAAGTGCTTGTGGTGTTTCTGTACCAAGTAAAGCTTGAGACAAAACATTTAAAGTCACGGCTAGGCTCAAGGTGCAAAGCACCAAAGAAAAATTGCTATGTTCAAGGATTAAATTGAGTTACAAAAGATCAGAGAATTCATAATATTATCCAGATTCTAATTCCAGATGATAGTAACATTCTTCTGATTCAAAGGAGAGTGAGATGCCAAAACTATTCAGGATTGCAGTTGTAAATCCCACTATAAGAAGAGACATGAGCTTAATCGAATTCTCATTCTCATGCAAATTCACATCCTAAGCTTATATTAGTTTTGAAGCAAGGGTCGAATCCCACGGAGATTGTTGGCTTGAAGCAAGCTATGGTTATCTTATTAATCTTTGTCAGGATACCAATAGGATTCTTTAGCCTCGATTGTAAAAGGTAAAAAAGGGCATAAAATAAATAATTGTTACGCAATAATGGAGAATATGTTGGAGTTTTGGAGTTTTGAATTCCTGCAACATAATGCTTTCTCACTTTCATAAATGCAAAGTTCCTTCCATGGCAAGCTGTATGTAGGGCATCACCATTGTCAATAGCTACTTCCCATCGTCTCAGTGAAAATGGTCCAAATGCTCTGTCACAGCACGGCTAATCATCTGTTGGTTCTCGATCATGTCAGAATAGGATCCATTGATCCTTTTGTGTCTGTCACTATGCCCAACAATCGCGAGTTTGAAGCTCGTCATAGCCATTCAATCCTTGAATCCTATTCGAAATACCACAGACAAGGTTTAGACTTTTCGGATTCTCATGAATGCCGCCATCAATTCTAGCTTATACCACGAAGATTCTGATTAAGAAATCTAAGAGATACTCATTCAATCTGATGTAGAACGGAGGTGGTTGTCAGGCACATGTTCATGGATTGAGGAAGGTGATGAGTGTCACCGATCATCACCTTCTTCCTAGTGAAGCACGAATGAACATCTTAGATAGGAACAAGCGTGTTTGAATGGAAAACAGAAATAATTGCATTAATTCATCGGCACTGCAGAGCTCCTCACCCCCAACAATGGAGTTTAGAGACTCATGCCATCAAAGAGTATAAAATTCAGATCTAAAAGTGTCATGAGATATAAAATAAGTCTCTAAAAGTTGTTTAAATACTAAACTAGTAACCTAGGTTTACAGAAAATGAGTAAACTAAGATGGATAGTGCAGAAATCCACTTCTGGGGCCCACTTGGTGTGTGCTGGGGCTGAGACTTAAGCTTCTCAGGTGCCTGGGCTGTTTCTGGAGTTGAACGCCAGGTTGTAACCTGTTTCTGGCGTTGAACTCCAACTTGCAACCTGTTTCTGGTGCTGAACGCCAAACTGCAACATGGAACTGGCATTGAACGCCAGTTTACGTCATCTATCTTCGCGCAAAGTATGGACTATTGTATATTTTTGGAGAGCCCTGGATGTCTACTTTCCAACCCAATTGAGAGCGCGCCAATTAAACTTCTGTAGCTCCAAAAAATCTATTCCGAGTGCAGGGAGGTCAGAATCAAACAGCATCAGCAATCCTTTTCAACCTAAATCAAATTTTTGCTCAGCTTCCTCAATTTCAGTCAGAAATTACCTGAAATCAAAGGAAAACACACAAACTCATAGTAAAGTCCAGAAATATAAATTTTTCCTAAAAACTAATAAAAATATACTAAAAACTAACTAAAACATACTAAAATCTACATGAAATTACCCCCAAAAATTGTATAAAATATCCGCTCATCACGCCACGTGCAGAAAATGCAAAAAAAAAATGCTGGGGGCAATTTCTGGGCTGTTTTGACCCAGTTTTCAGCCCCGAAAACACATATTAGAAGCTGTAGAAAGGACAAAACATGGGATCCTCACCCATCAACTGAAAACCTGCTAATTATTCTGATTTAAATTCAAATCTTATTTTTAGGAAAAGATATTATTTTTAATTTTAAATAATTAGTTTTTAAATTTATTAGGATTAGTTATAAAAAGGGAATTCCATTAGTTAACTTATCATGCCATCAGATTGGAACTCTGTACATTTTATGAGAATCCTATTTTTTCTCTAAACCATGAGCAACTAATCATCCATTGTTAAGGTTAGGAGCTCTGTCTATTTGTATGGATTGATTTTATTGCTTTTTCTATTTTAATTCATGTGGGGATTTATAATTTAAGAATTATTTTCGCTCTTTATCTCATGAATTTGGGTGGAACGGAAGTATGACCCTCTTTCTATTTGAGTTCTTGTAAACTTGGAAAAGCTCTTTACTTAAACAACAGCTTGAAAATAATTTCTCCTAAATTTTAATTATTTGGATTTAACAGGATACGTGACATATAATCCTCTTATTTTTGGGTAATTAGAATTTTTGTGGCACATAAACTGGAATTTGAACTTCACCCTCTAATTGGAATTAATTGACCAAGGCATTGGCAGTCGATAAATTTTAGAGAAGGCTAGAAAGGTCTAAGGAATTAGGGTCTAGTCACATATAGTTTGCCATAAATTAAATCCTACATGATTAAAATAGTTAGTAAGAAAAGTTAATTCGAAAAAATAGATAGCTCTAAAGCCTTAACTGTTTCTCTAATATTTTATCTTCAACTTATTTACTTGCGTACCTGCCTTCTGATATTTTCAAATTTAAACCTTTTAAATATCTCAAAACCCTTTTTCTGCTTGCCTAACTAAGCTAATCAATCAATCATTGTTGCTTGATCCATCAATCCTCGTGGGATCGACCCTTACTTACGTCAGGTATTACTTGGTACGGCCCCGTGCACTTGCCGGTTAGTTTGTGGGTTATAAAATATCGCATCAACATACCATATCCCTCAAAATAGATAGCAACATCTCAATAATCTCTTTAACATTTTCTAGAACCTCCATATCTTCATATTTTGCCCCATATATAACTTCATTTGATTTCCAGGAGTTGCCATGCACTGTCATATTAGATTGATCAATTGAAATAGATGTATTCAAAGAAATATTTAATTTGGTAGTCTTTCCCTGCATGATAGGCATACGGTCATCAGAGCAAGAAAATAGACATAGCTGAAGGCTCTACAGTTGCTTATGAGAAGACAATAACATTTTAGTTTGCTAAAAGCCCTACTACAACAACAACAAATCATTATCCCATTAGATGGGATACTAAGCTGCCCATTATATTCTATTGTAGTGAAGAAAGAAGTAGAAGAACTTTCCAAGTTCCTTCAAGTTCAGGAGAAAAAGCTGACAACAGACAACATTTAAAACAATTTCCATTGATACAGTGGAACAAATAATAATTCAAAAAGTAGCCAGGCATAAGATATGGTCATAACTCTCAACTTTTAGTAGTAATTTAAACAACTGAGCACACTGCAATGTCCATAATGATTTAGCATAGTAGTAAAACTTCAAAAATGTGAAATTTCATTATTAAATCTTTTCTATAAATTCACTATCAATATTAAAATTTTCACAAATCTGAACCATTGTGTAAGTGCTATTTCATATTTTTACCACGAATAATGGCTCTAATCTCATTGTTCCTGTTCTGTTTCAAATTCTATGTACAACTCTTAACTTGCATGAGGAGCAATTGTTGTTTTATCAGCAGAAGACACATTTCCAGATAGCGCATATAAGTATCATTATTAGTTCTTATGGCTTTATATATAAAGCATAAGGAAAAAAATAAACAAAAAATAGATAAGAACTTTTGCAAGTACACCCCTAAAAAAAGTGTCTTTGCACTATTAAGATATCGGATCAGACATGGATAACTATAGTTCCATTATAAGAAGAAACAACACTTATAACCAGAAAAATAAATGAAAAATGGAATCACTGATAAATAATTGAAACAAAGTTTCCTCTAACATATATCAAACACAAATTGAAATTAAACTTCATTTAAATTCACAAAAAACTTGCCATAGAAAAAGCAATAAAACAAAATAAAGTAAATAGAATCTAAGTTGGGAAATAAGCAATAAAATATATCATATGCAAGAGATAGGGTGAAAATGATACCTAATAGAAAAGCAAGTTGTGCGGCAGCAGGGAAGCGGGTTGCGCGGCGGCAGCGGAAGCGGGTTGCGAGGCGGATGCAGAAGCGGGTTGCGCAGAAAAAAAGATGATCGAACGAGAGAGACGGCAGATGGAGAGGAAGATACAATAGCAATCACTATTGAAAGAGGGGCAAAACCCTATCAGAGCAAATGGCTTACAACATTGAATCTGAGATCAAAATTAAAAAGGGAAAAAGGTGTAAAAGTTAATAAACGTCGGGGTCAATTTCTAATTTTTAATTTATCCAAAAATAAAAAATGGGGTTTAATTTATAAATATTTTAAGGTGGGTTAATAGTACTCCCACATTAAACCCCATTTTTTTATTTTTGGAAAAACTAAAAATTAGAAATTGACCCCTATGTTTATTAACTTTTACACTTTTTCCCTTTTTAATTTTGATCCCAGATTCAATGTTGTAAGCCATTTGCTCTGATAGGGTTTCGCCCCTCTTTCAATAGTGATTGCCATTGTCTCTTTCTCTCCCTCTGCCGTCTCTCTCATCCCCTCATCTTCGCCGTGCAACCCACTTCTGCAGTCGCCTCGCAACTTGCTTCCGCTATCGCCGCGCAACCCACTTTTCTATTAGGTGTCATTTTTACCCTATCTCTTGCATAAGATATATTTTATTGCTTCTTTTTGAACTCATATTCTATTTAATTTATTTTGTTTTGTTACTTTTTCTATGGTAGGTTTTTTTTTAATTTGAATGAAGTTTAATTTCAATTTGTGTTTGATATATGTTAGAGGAATCTCCGTTTCAATTATTTATCAGTAATTCCATTTTTCTTCTATTTTCCTTGTTCGTAAGTGTTGTTTCTTCTTATAATGGAACTATAGTTTTTCATGTTTGATCCGATATCTTAAAAGTGCAAAGACACTCTTTTTTTAGGGGGGTGTACATACAAATGGTCTTATCTATTTTTTGTTCATTTTTTCCTTATGGTTTATATATAAAGCCATAAGAACTAATAATGATAGTTATATGCGCTATCTGGAAAAGTGTCTTCTACTGACAAAACAATAATTGCTCCTCATACAAGTTAAGAGCTGTACAGAGAATTTGAAACAGAACAGGAACAATGAGATTAGAGCCATTATTCATGGTAAAAATATGAATAGCACTTAAACAATGGTTTAGATTTGAAAAAATTTTAATATTGACAGTGAGTTCATAGAAAGATTTAATAATAAAATTTCACATTTTTGAAGATTTCTTTTACTAGTATGCTAAATCATTATGGACTTTGCAGTGTGCTCAGTTGTTTAAATTACTACTAAAAGTTGAGAGTTATCACCATATCTTATGCATGACTACTTTTTGAATAATTATTTTTTCCGCTACAGCAATGAAAATTATTTTAAATGTCGTCTGTTGTCAGCTTTTTCTCTTGAACTTGAGGATGACTTGAAAAGTTCTTCTACCTCTTTCTTCACTACAATAGAATATAATGGGCAGCTTAGTACTCTATCTAGTGGGATAATACTTTATTGTTGTTGTAGTAGAGTTTTTAGCAAACTCAAATGTTATTGTCTTCTCATAAGCAACTGTAGAGCCTTCATGTTTGTCTATTTTCTTGCTCTAACGACGTATGCCTGTCATTCAGGGAAGGACTACCAAACTAAACATTTCTTTAAATACATCCATTTCAATTGATCAATCTAATATGGTTGTGTATGGAAACTCTTGCAAATCAAATGAAGTTATATATGGGGCAGAAGATGAAGATATTGAGGTTCCAGAAAACGTTGAAGAGATTACTAAGATGTCAGTATCTGTTTTGAGGGATATGGTATGTCTAAAAGGTTAGATTCTTATAGTGAATTTTTGTGTTTCATCTCTGTGCTAAATTTCTGACATTAGATGATATGAAAGATGATGTTATGTCTGGTTACATGTAAATGATGATACATTACAAAGCAAACTGATGTTTGTTGCGTGATTTTTTTGTAAATGGTTTGTATAAATTATTTATCTAAGCTATTGAAAGTTGTACTAACTTTGTTGACATTAATCATTTGTTATAATTCCAATTACTGAAATATTGTTTTCAGTTATAGGATTCCATTGTCCGCTAGTCTGCAGCTAAAGGCATTGGGCGTATAACTTCAGGATTGACATCATCTGTTTATGAGGAGGTTTTATCATCTGTTTTGGACCTATTTTCACCTGGCGAGGTATGGTACTTGACTATCACTTCATATAGGCTCTTAACCTAACAACTATATTTTACTAGTTAAAGAAACATTCCACTACCTACGTTTTCATTTGCATTATAGTATAGTTATAATATACATAACTATTTTCTTATCCTCTATTATAGTTTACACGCATCACTTTTTTTAGGTGCCTGGCATGGAGGCTGTTTAGCTTTAGCTAATTTTGTTCGTCGAGGCCTTCTCTTGCCTATTAGTTTTCCTAAAGTTGTTCTTGTAATTGTGAAGGTGATGCTTAAATTTATAGATGTATCCATAGGTTTAGAGATATAAGATTGGGACTTAAAAATTTATTATAGCAGCTTATGATTGTTTATTTGGTCAAATAACTTGTAGTTAAAAAGTTATTTTAGCAGCTTATGAGTGATGTTGTACTTTGTAGCTTTATATGATTATTTGTATGAAGTTATATTCTATTATATAACTTAAGATAGATCAATTATATCTTATAAATTCATGATATGTTTGAACTTTGCTCTTGTTCATTTTTTGGATTAAGTTATATTGTATCTATCATACCCAGTAATAATTAGTTACGATAATATATAGGTTACTAATAACTTATATTAACTGATAAAGTAAAGAAAATTAGTAATATAGAATTGTAATATGTAGAAGAAGGATAAATTAGTGTATAAACTAATGAAAAATAGCTTAGTAATTTGTCTTTCAAAGAAAATAGTAAAAATATCTAAAAAGATAATTCTTCACTCCCAAATATCTTCATTCTCTTCTTCCATCCTACTCTTATATTTCCAAGAATTCTCCTAGATTAGGAGACATAAATCATTGTACTCCTCTAAAACCAAATCCATGGAAAGTCTCATTTGTGTGGAGTCGTTAATCTAATTAGAGCACCAATAATATAATTATAATTAGAAGTGTGTTGAAAAAATTATATTACAAATACTTTGTTATAAATATTACCTGAATATTGAAGTCATCTTGTAAAGTACATTCTCTCATCCAACTGATCACTCAAACTATGCTATCATTCCTAAGATATAAAGCATTCAACAAATATAAAGCATTCAACAAATAGCTATTATATACATATAAGATATAAACTATAGAACTTGTTATGATGTTCGAAAAAAATTTTGAAAAGACTTACGACCTATTTTTTTGAGTGGGTGGGCCAAAAGGTGTGGTAGGCCAAAAAGTGGAGCAATTTACAACTTTAGACTTATAATCATAAAAAATATGATAATCTAACATCGCTTCTAAATAAGTTGCACGTTCAAGAGTGAATTGTATGTGATTTAAATTGACTAAGAGTACTAGTTACAGCAAACGGTTATTTAAATTGTTAAGCAATTCAAGATGATTGAGTACTGATTTAGAACAAATAATTTTCACTTTAATTGCGTTGTTGATATTTTCCGACACAAGGTAGTGAATCCAATAAGATTAGGCGACAACTCGTAAAGTCAACAATAACCAAATACCAATGTGGATCCTCAAAGATTGGGATAAAAACCTGTAATTAACGTTAAACCATTATAAACATTAGGAAAATAAAATAGTATATTAATAGAAAACAAATTGGTCATTTGTATCCTAATGATGTGGCTAACTTTCAGTGACATATAAGCTCCAAAGAAAATCATAGATAACCTCGTCTGATTTGTAGTTGTTGCTTAAAGCATATCGCTGCAAACACAAAAAATACTTGTTAAATGAAAATATATTTTAAATTTAACAACTATTTTTGAATTGATAATTTAATTTAAACTTTACTCGTGTGAGTACATGACATGGTTTAGTCTAGAAAAATAACTTCTCTATAAATTAGTATATCCATACAAAATATTAGACAAAAATATTAACTAATAATTTAGAAATATTATAGGGATAAATTTACTGCAAAAATGTTTAGGCATAAACCATCAAATTGGATATTCATTCCTACATCGAAATACACATTTCATCATAAGTGCAACCAGGTTTATAACCTACAATATGTTAAATTTATATGTAAAACATGTTTATAGGTAAAATATAAATCACAAAAATATAATTACAAGAAAAATTATTATGCATTAACTTCTATACTTACTCGTGATTCGACACATTTCTCTGGCACAAGACATATAAATGTACTTCTATAACTTTTTTCATCTGAAATTACTAACTCTTCAGAATTGCCAAGTCATAAAATTGTTAGCTAGGAGAATCATAGAATTTTTAAATTATTATATATTATACATAAAAATAAATCATATGTACGGATCTAATGTATCCAAAAAATATAGGCTACAACATCAGTTTGATGCTCGGTTAACATCATCAAAGGTGTAGGTTCAAATGCAATAAGTGTCCACCACTATAGTTAAAAAAATAGTTTCAAGTTTAAACAAAAAAATAAATGTAAAAAAGATAATAAAAGTAAAAGAAAAAGAAAATAAGCTTACCTTTGGCAGTACAACTCCTACTCTAACATGTGGTTGTCCATTAGATAGAGTTATTGCTTTATGAGTGGTAATTGAATGGAATAACTTTTTGGGTTGAATTGATAAGATACTAGTAAGATCACTACTAGTTTTTGTACTTTTTGAAGATTGCACAACTATAGTAGGATCCAATATTGAACTATTATTTGTGGAAGTTATCTGTTGTGCCATGATCACATCAATTTTTAGTGTAGAATGTTAAATACCAGTTCAATGTTTACAATCTTTTTTGTTAGATCATTAAACGTATTCTTGACCTGAATGTTTTCCATTGGAATAATCTTTTAGTGCTCACTCAGATAATCTTTTATCTTGTATTATACCATATAACCCCTTAGGATGAATATATAGCAAATTCGGTTATAAAAGATAAGATAAAAATAATAAGAATTTTAAAAAAGTTTTATTTTTATCTCTTTTTAAAAAAAATTATCTAACTAGAGTAAGATAAAAAGAAGTTAAAAATAATAAGATTATACAAAATAATATGATTTTATCATTTTTAAAAAACTAATATTTAAAATATAACCTCATATTTATTATTATTTTAAAATAAAAGAAAAAAATACAAAATTTTGTCCGTGAAAAGAAATTAATTTTGGATACATTTTTATTTTTAATTTAAATTTAAATTATAACTTATTGTTATCATATTTAAATTATTAAAAAGGAATTAGTTGTGTGAAACATAATCTTATTCTTATATTTAAACACTCGAGCATAGAACACTAATAACTATTTTTATCAAAACTAAAATTACAATCCAGTAGAGCAATGGAAGAAAAAGTAGTAGACGATCACATTGGATCTTTTTCGATGGACATTGTGAAAACTTTTCCATTGAAACAAATACTACATGCAATAGAGATAATATATCGAACTCATGATGAATTATAATGTTATTTATATATACAAATGCTAATTATCTTTTTATAATGTAGTCTTTATCCAAGAGAGTTGATAAGATGGAGAAAGCAACATGGATGGAGAAGAAGTTACTTGATAAGCTAACTGCCCTTCAATGTAAAATTGAAGAGAAGCATCATAAGGAATCCGATCATACAGACCTATATGAGATGAAGAATAAATCATGTGGTGATGTAACAAAGAAGAACTCTTGTCTGTTGCAAGTAAAGTCCGAAAATTGTGTATTTACAGATTTATCCGATGAAAATAAGCACGTAGATATTTTGCACAATCTGCCACCAGCGTTCTACAAAGGGATGCAAACATGCGTCGATGGAGAAGGAAAGTCAAAGGCAAAGTCAAGACTGAGTTTTCAAACAAATAGCAAACCCATAAAACTGTGCAAGAACACGCAAGTAAGTTTGTAAGGCAAAATGACAAATCGATAAGAGTCAATAATCCAGCATCTATCCAAAACATGGCTTTTACAGGACCAGCTAAAATGCCAAAACTTGAGCACAAAGTTCAACTATCAAGCAAGATGGAAGAAACTAGAGTATGCAAAGGGCCTTTTAACTTTTAACATAGACAATGCACGGTTAACGAGCTCTGCAAAAAAATAAAAAATGGCTTTCAAGTCTACTTCTATCCCAAAGGTATTTCATATAGTTACAAATAATTTTTTAGCATAGTATTCAAATATGTATATTGTGGATAATCTCTTTGTTGTGTGCAGAATCTTAATTGTTCATTCAAACCACCATAAGACACGAGGTTGAGTGAGGACTTGGTCAATATGGCTATGTATATCTTTGCTGCCGATAATGATATAGCGTAAGGATTTTTTCGGCCATCTTTTATTTTTAATTTTAGTTATATCTTTGTATAACATGGTGGCTTTGTGTTAGAGAGGATTTGGTTCATATTCACGATACAGCTGCAACTAGGGAAGATCTGTTTTGTCTCGTACCTGGAAAGCAAGTGTCTAAATTGGTAATAAAGCTGATGGCATTGAAGATAACATCAAATATTAGCATGACAAAATTAAAGAATGTTTGGTCCCTTCTACCATCATTTGCGGTAAGTCAAAATCTTGATTATCTCATTTTAACTAAGTAAAATAAATAACCATTGTACTCAAACATACTTAGAATGACGTGTCGTTATATATTGAGGATCATGACCTACTGAAAAATATGCACATTATATGCCACCAACCCGTGACCTTTAATTTGTAAGTTCTCGTTAATTATTTGCATATTTTTATTATAATAAAAAGTACTTAAACTTGTACTTAAACATATTACATCCTCTTTATTATAGAGATATATGTTCCAATCACAGAGAACAATCACTGGTATCTAATGGTAATGAGCATTCTTGACAAAATACTTTATCATTTGGACTCTCACTGTAAGTTTAAAGACGATGAACAACGCAAGCATCATATTATTAATATAGTAAGTTCACCTACTATAAATATAAAGCAAATAATATTATTACTTCGAATAATAAAGCACAAAATTTTTATTACAGGGAGTGGCTCTTTCTGAAATAATATTTTCAGAGAAGTATGAAAAATGTGTTATACAAGAAATAGTGAGTTTCGAGGGTTGGGAAGTCTGTAGGGTAATAGGTATTCCTAAGTGTACAAATAGATAACTGTTAAATGATTGGTTATTTAATTTAATATATATACTTTGCTTTTGACGCCCTTATGCTGTATTACATGATACGTTTTCACACAGCAGTGATTCAGCTGTATGGGTTATGCAATGGATGGATGTGCAATAGGAATTCACTCCTGTGGTTCCTCAAAGGTAACTCTTAACATAGACAATTGTGCTTTATAATTACACTAATACATGTGTTAACGCTTGGTGTTACAAATTACAGCTGCATGTGGAAAGGAGTAGGATGTATTTAGCATTGGATTTCATCACCAGAGATTGAAATAGAGTAGATGTTAACGAGAGATTTCAATTATGGTGGCTCACAATACACCGGTAGCATCTTTACTGAGATTGGGAACAATTAATCATATCTTCTTTTAGACTTAATATGGTTGACAAATTTTTTTATTATACATTTTTTATTTCTCATATTGTGAATTATTTTTTCGTTATTCTAAAAAGTAATTTTGATTAAATCTCAAAATTATCAATGTTATTTTTGTCTTTTTTTAGTGATGAGCTCTTTTTTATTAAAATAAAAAATTTTTCTTTTTATAATTGATTTATAACTCAAATTTATTAGGAAAGTCAATTTTACATTTATAATGATGGAGAACATCATTATCTCACTTCTTTATTCCTTGGTTGTTAGACTGAGTTATTGTCGACAAATCAAATTGTAAAATCGAAATCCTACTTAAAATTAGAGAAACAAATAAAAATATAAAGTATAAAATAACAGCAAAGAAATAAAATTGATAAATTGTAGGATTTAATCGAAATTATTAGAAATAATTGACTTATTCAAAATTGTAAAAAATTTAACTGCTTTGGCTCCTACACAATTGCACAAGCAGGAAAGCTAGCACAGTTGACTTGTTCCAATTTCTAAATCAAAATTAGGGATCCCAACTAGAAGAAAAACCTAACCAAGATTTTATCCAATTTACCTCTGCAAACTATTTTTTTTCTCTCTCAATATTCATCAACAAAATACACTAATGAAAAAACAAATCACAAGCTTACAACAAAATACATTATCATTGTTTGTCTCTCTTGCTGATTTATAATCACTTTCTTGACTAGGCTTCCTAAAGTTAAATAAATTGAGAAGAACACTATGTTAATGACACACTAAACAAGTGGTTAGTTAATCAACTTCAGTTGAAAAGGTAAACCGGCCTCCTATAAGAAGAGTATTAAAATAATTAGAAGAGGCTAAGCATCAAACTACTAAAGAGCATATTAGTGTGATTGTTGTTTAGAGACATAATCCTAATTTGTACGTCTTCCCTTGTAATATAGAATTACAAGTACAACCCTCCACTGAATAATCATTGGTTGAAAAAGAGCAAAATAAGGAAAACTGCATCAGAATATATTAAATAATCAGAAATTGGCAAATCATTTGAGTTCCTACATTTAGAACTAGTTATATTGCAGTGGCACACTGACCTTAACCGTGAAGAAGGTTTTGATGGGTCAATGTAGAGATGAATGGCAGACAAGGAAACATTGCAATACTGCATCACGGATTAACTTCCATTCAACATCAGAGGTACACCCGCCGCATATGCACTCCATTCCTTAACAGATTCCCACGAGTCCTCAAGCATTCTTATCATATACCGACAATATAAGAAATATAACAAGTTTAGTACCAGCTAATAAGAAGCAATTAAATCATTGTCGTAACTCATTGACATATATACTTACTACTTGATCATCTTCAATGTTCACCTGATCATCCAAGTCATCCTCAAACATGTCAATTCCACGGCCTTCTAATCGATCATTGCTCAATCAAACATGACAAGTTGTTTGATTGTGGCCCTCCATGCCACAATATCCACATCGATGTTTTCTTTTATTGGATTGTGCAGCACTCCCTTTTGTCCTACATATTCTTGGATCCCTTGGCAAG
Organism: Arachis duranensis; assembly: GCF_000817695.3. NCBI lineage: Eukaryota > Viridiplantae > Streptophyta > Magnoliopsida > Fabales > Fabaceae > Arachis > Arachis duranensis. The sequence continues at coordinate 82,093,117 of NC_029780.3, read as the reverse complement.
CCATGTCCCATATCATTGGTTCCAAGGCCAGCTCCAGAAGCATTCACTTGCACATCATCTCTTGCACTATCTACATCATTGGCCAACTTTTTTTGTGTAGCATCTTTCTCCTTAAATTGTTTCAACAAATTCATAGCTATTTCTCGTGTAAAGATAAATCTCTCATTATCTTAGCAAGCAATGTTAGCTAGTTGTCTAAACCAATCCATCAAACAATTGTATTGACTTAGCATCAAAGAATCCCACCTAAATCCAGTCGCATTTTTGGAAACCTACTTTGTGAGTCTTGGTCCACCTAGGCAAGACTAATGACCTTGGCAACTCATCTATATCTTCGTGTACCAAGATGCAAACTATATGTTCACAAGGTATCCCAAATGATTCCATTCTCATGCATAAACAATTGAACTCCATCTCAATGTCAAAAAAGAATACACACGACATCTCATTTGTCATGCGGTCCAAACCGACAGAGTAAATCACATAAGAGCCAGTTTGCCTCATATTTATTACCTTCATTAATGTAGCTCGTACAAGGATTAGTTGGAACATATAAAAAATTGATAAGGTGTAAACATTTACAGCACTCCTCTCTAACTGTTCAAAATACGTCTACATACTGGGTTTTTCATTTACAGATGCGAGGTCAGCCTAGACCTCTTTCCACCGAATATAGTCAATACATCGATTAAAGTGTTGAATGAACTCAACCAAATTGTATCATGAATTGACATACTTTGCAATGATCGAGTTTAATCCCTTGCACCGAGAAGTAGTCCGAAAATCAGCAATAAACTTCCCTCTTATATGTGCAGTTGCCCATGAATGTCTCTTCTTATACATATCTAAGATCCAATTCTTATTTTTGACTCCAAAAAATCCCTCAACCATTTCAAACCACTTTTGACGAAATACATCAATTTTATAGTTGCCTAGCATACACCTTTTAAACATGGAGGTGAACTGGGGCTTGCCAATATTACTTGTTGCATTGCGAATCAGATGCTAATCACATAACCTATGATGTGCACTAGGAAACTCTTTCTCAATGGAGAACTTCATTGATGGATCACCATCCATGATAACCAAAACGGGTGCTTTCTCATTCATTTCCACCTTCAATTGTTGTAACAACCCCCTATATGTGTCTTTTTCCTCATCGCAAATTAAAGCAGCGGCAAAAACAATTGTTTGGTTGCGATGATTGACACCAGAAAATATCACCAATGGACACATATATTTATTCCTCTTATAGGTAGCATCAAAAGGCAACACATTGCCAAATAATGAGTAATCGGCCATGCTGAGACCATCACACCAAAATAAGTTACGCAAAGTACCATCGGCATCCATGTGATGATTAAAATATAGAGAAAGATCATTTGTTGCTTGATCTTCCAGATACTTCAAAACTGCATCATCACCCAGTAACTGGCGCCTCTGCTTTGCTATTTTATTATACATGTCCCTTTGCGTGAAAGAGAGATACTCAAAGCCACCTATATGATTTGCTAATGCTCGATATATCTGTCCAACACTAATTCCAACCTTTTTCATGTTAATCATGTGGCCAATATCTGCCTCGGACATGAATCTATGCCCATGAAGCAATCCAGTCAACCGAGGACATATAAGCAGATGATTATGTTCATAAGAAAAATACGAAATAAACCAACGACCACCAGATGCATCTAAACAAATTTCCATCATTGCACTACAGCCACACTTTGTCTCCGGCGTGGGTTTCTTCTTACAGTTTCCAATGCCATAATTATTTTGTGTCTAAATCCTTCACAATGACATACAAATTTTTTCAACTTAAGTACGCCCGCACAACTCTTTCTAGTCCTATTCTTCTGAGCACTAAAGCCTCTTGTCCTTGCATATCTATTGTAGAACTCAAATGCAATGTCGACATCAGAAAAGTGAAAGTGACATACGTCTTCATCCCTGATGTTCCAAAATTCAATAATCCCAATGTCTTCGAACGAATCAATGTTATACCCTTCATCGAAGTCGTGATCGTCAAACATTGGTTCCACATTTGTGTCGTCCTCATCCATATACTCTCCGTCAATTTCCTCCTATTTTCTTCGTCCTGCCCGTACTGGTCATATGATATATGTTCACTATTAATCTCTTCATGAGAAAATTTCTGATCCATTACTTCCTGAACACCAATACACAATTCAAAATAAGTTTGTATATAAACTGCCAAAAATGATAAGAACAACTATTTTTAAAATAGAAACCAAATTTCTTATATGTCCTGCACACATTTATGCTTAAACCACTCATGCAAATTAAAAGAAAAAATAACTACTCCAAAACTTTTTCTTTCTTTCATAAATAGCTCAAGTTTTTTAATAATTTTCCAAGAGAAGAAGAATTTTTATATCATATTTAGCTCTTAGAATCTAATCCATGCAGAAAAGTTTGAGTGGGGTATAAATAACTTGCACATAATGTAATGAGGATTGTGTTAAGTACTAATTCAACTACATCTATGTGTGGGAAACAAGGTTGAACGTATTAAAAAAGACACTTATATTTTCTTGAATAAATTATAGTATAAGAGAGATTGGAAGAAGACAAAGTCAGCACTAATAAATCCCCAAAAGCTATTTCTATAATACTTCTAAAGGTTGAATAAAAGTAAGCTTGTTGGTGATTTGGATTGCTCCATTCTAAACAAAAAAAACCACAAATACAGGTGCTATGTAACACCTTACTAATGATCGAATTTTTTGTGTGGTAAAGAATTTCCCAATAAGTTCTCGTTGAAAGTATAGCTTCTAAACTAACAAGAATTCTTTCATGCAAACATTTGGTTGTCACAAGTAACAAACCCCTAAAAATAAACCGAAGTATTCAAACCTCGGGTCGTCTCTCAAAGAAACTGTAGGGTAGTGTTCTTGTTATTGGTTATAGACATGTATATCTTTGGGGTTTTGAATTAAGAAACAAGAAAAGTAAATTGTGATAAAAATCAAATGATAGAACGGTCTTGGCAAGGTTTGGTGGTCAAGGATCTCTATCCTTATCACTAACCACAACATGATAATTGCAAGGATCAATCCCATTAAATCATCCTCTAACAAATAAAGGAAAGTCAAATGAGCTATATCAATCTAAGTCCATAAGTCCTAGCTATTCACTAATTGAATTAATGAAGGCTAGAGTAAACAGCTACCAACTATCAATCACTTGGACATTAGTAACTCAAAAATTTCTAAGTTACCTTCCCAAGCAAAGTACACAAAATTCTACTCTAACATCCTTCCAAGCATTTTGTCAAACACTTGGAAGGCATAAAAGGAAGGCATAGTAAATTGACAACAAGAATAAAATCTAACAACAACTAATTGCAAAGAATTAATAACAACAATCAAAGAAAGCACAATTAACATGAATTACCTCAACTTGCATTAAAGGAGAATAGAAGAAGAAGCAAGAGTGTATCAACAACAAAGTAAGGAATTACAAGAATTAAATGCTAAACTAGAGAGAGGAAAGGTCGAAGAACAAGAATTTGTAAGGAAAAAGTAGATCAAAGCATGAATTAAACCTAGATCTAAGAGAGAAATTAAACCTAATCCTAATCCTAATTCTAGAGAGAAGAGAGAGCTTCCCTCTCTAGAAACTAACTCTAACTACTTCTAAAACTAAACTATGACTATAGATAATGGTAACTAGATAGATGATCCCCCTTCAATTCTTGGGTTAAATAGCATCAGCAGAGGTGAGTTGGATTTAGGCCTGGGAAGCCCAGAAATTGCCCCCAGCGGATTGCCTTTAAGTGAGTCACGTGTGAGCACCGATGCGTACGCGTCATGTACGCGTATGCGTCGCTTGACAATTTCCTATCGATGCGTACGCGTCATGTACGCATTCGCGTCGCCTTGCAACGTCACTTTCCACGCGTGCACGTCTGTTGCGCGTGCGCGTCGATCTCAACATCCCAAATCCTTGTTTTTCCATGAGGTCTCCACTTGCATGCTTTTCCTCTTCATTCCTTTGATCCATTCCTAACCTTTCCAACATAAATTCACTAACAAACACATCAAGGCATCTAGTGGAATCAAAGGTGAATTAAAATCAAACAATTAAGGCCCAAAAAGCATGTTTTCACACTTAAGCACAATATAGGAGGCAATCATGAAATCATGCTATTTCATTGAATAAATGTGGGTAAAAGGTGATGAAATCCCCTAAATGAAGCACAAGATGTACCACGAAATAGTGGTGCATCACCATATAGTTGAAAAAGTTTTATATCTAGGAGCCTTTGAAGAAATGGGTAAAGAAATAGGACACACGTGACGGGTCAATACTCTTGGATTGAGGGGCTCGCGTACGCGAATCAGTGACGCATACGCGAGAGTGTCCAGATTTGCCTCCTGTGTACGTGAGCATGGTGCATGCGTACGCAAATCTTTATTTTTCCAAAACATAAATTTTACTTTCTAAAAGTGTTCCTCTAGCTTTCAAAACCCTTGTAACTATTGTTTAAAGTCTAGTAGGTGGATTTAGGTAATGAAGTATGATTATGGCTGTGAGGAAGATAACTTGCTATGAAGAAAGAGGCAAAGTAAATGATGATGAAAGAGGAAGTGATGTAATGTTATATATGCTATGATCGGTGGCTAAATTCGTGATGTATAATGATATGGTGATGAATGAATAAATGTATGTTTGTGACACCTGGGCAGTATCAAGGATTGTGGTCCGTCCCACTTGCTCCGGGTCAATGCTTGAGATATGATAATAATGATGATTATTTTAGACTGAATGAATGTATATTTGAGATATCTGGGCAGTAGCAAAGATTGTGGCTCGTCCCGCTTGCTCCAGGTCAGTGATTGTGATGCCTGGGTAGTAACAGCAGTAGTGGTTATTCCACTTGCTCCAGGTTGAGGTTTTAAATACCTGCCTAGGTAGTAGCAGCAATAGTGGTCTATTCCACTTGCTTTGGCTTAAGTGGGTAGTAGCAGGGGGTTGTAGCTCAAACCCACTTGCTCCGCAATAGGTGTTTCTGTTCATGGTTAGCTACCAGGACATGTTGGGTTAGCTATATAACCGACAGATGATATCATCAGCCATAGGACAGGCATGCATCATATGCATCTATGTGTTTGTTTGGTGTTCTTTTCTGAGAATGCGTAACTGATCATATGAACTCCTTGCTACTTGTTTACCTATTGTATCTGCATTCTAATTGTGATTTCCTTGTATGTAATACCTGTGTTTGAAAATAAATAATTCCAGTGGCGGTTGGGAGGTTCGGAGGAGTTGGAAAGGGGAATGTTAAACTAGAAAGAAGATCCTTAGTTAGTTGCCTAATTTATATTCGGTTTAGTTATGCTTTATAAGATTAAATCAAATGTTGGAAGTTCTAGGATCACCTTTGGCTTTCTTGGGACCTTATATGTTAGTTATGTGGGTACTGTTACCATGCTAAGGACCTCTGGTTCTCACCCCCATACATATTTGGTGGTTTTCAGATGCAGGGCGTGAGGTACCTCACTGAGGTATTCTGGGAGCTTCGAAAAGCGAATATCTTTTATGTTTTGGGACTTTATTTTGGTTTTCGTGTATATGTAGATACTTTTATATCTCCACTGTATATGTATATCATGCTTCATCCCTCTTAGAGGTTGATTTGGAGAAACAAGTTCTATAAACTGTACTCTAGGACTTTTTGGGATTTCTTAAGTATATATGTATGTATATATGCTTTGGCCGGTTTTAACTTCGTAACCTGGGTCGGAAGCTTTGTTATCTGTATTGTTGAAATTCCTTTCCTATGTATATATATGTCGCTTTGCTCTTACCTTGTCTAGTCCACATTTATCGCTTTCGAGAGTGATACGCTTTTTTGTTTACCATTTTTGTTTAATCTTTCCTTCAAAGGCTCCTTGATATAAATTTCCTTTCAACTATTATTTTATATATATTTTTACTTTTAAATGTCGTAATACCTCACCACCTCAATTTTATGATTTAAGCATAAGACTCTGTGTGGTAGGGTATTACATCACACACATGGATAGCAAAATTAGACATTTTATTAGATGTGCTAATGTTATACTTATTTAATATAGTCTTTATAGTTTTTGTAGCTGAATATCCCAATCTCTTATGCTATAAATAAAAAGAATATAAAGAAATTGCTAAAACATGAGAAGTTGTTGTTGAACAAGATTTTGGCACAACAACAATGACAAATTGATAAAGACATTATTTCTAAAACTTAGTAGAAGCAATTTCTGAGTGAACTGCATTCCACAGCATAACGGTAAGCATAAAATTCAAAATAGAGTAATAGACACAATTATTTTCAGCAAATTTAGAAACCCTAATGAGAATTTTAGTAATTTGAGGAGAATGTATCAATATTTGCATGAAAAATCACCTTTTAGAGTCTAAAGCATTAAGAAAAGAGCTACCTATATGAGGGATGAAAATACCTAAACCATTACCAAGCTGAACTTGTTTTGGACTAAGATACTTATATATGATCCTAATATATTAGATTGATTAGCAGTGACATTGTGTGTTCTCCCAATATTTAAGTACCAAGAAGGGTCTGAAACTATGTTTGGAACTGTGAGATATGTAGATGGATTATGAAATGCTTGTGCTAGGGGTGGTGGGACTATAAATGTTGAATTTGATTGAGAAGCTGTGCTAAACAAGTTGGATGAGGAGATTGAAGAACTAGAATTGTTGTTCTTGAATTGAGAGGGAGATAAAATTTCTTGATTAAACTGAAAGAAATAATTCTATGCAATGTGTCCAAATCTTTCAAATACTTGATACTGAGGTCTAATGTTATCAAAGAAAGATCTGCCACCTCTATCAAAAACGTCCACCTCTACCTTTTCTTCCTCCATTAAATCTCATATTATTGATAATTTGAGGAAAAAAACCTTGAGCTATGTTTGCCTAGATCTTGGAGTTTGTAGATTTTCTGAAATTTCAGCCATATCATCTTGTGTGAGCACCATAGTCTCTACTTCAGTCAAGCTGAACATTTCAGATTTAGAATTAACCATCATTAATAGAACATGATAATCCTCATTTAGTCCTTCTAAAATTGTTTCAATATGCTGAGCTGATTGAAGAGGTTCACCCAAAATAGCAAGTGAGTCACTGAGTCTGCAATATTCTTGATTTTAGTGATATAGTCAGAAGCACTCAAACCTTGTTTCTTGATGGACTTTAATTGTGTCTTCAATTGTTTAATCTTGTATTTAGTAGATTTTGTAAAATAATCTTCAATGCTTTACTAGATCTTATATGCAAAAGATACATTCTACCATCTTATTCTTGAATGTCACATTCATAGATGTTAACATCCAAGAAATCAAATTATAATCATCCTGTCGTTATTGCTTGTAATTGAAAGTTTCAATACATGCAAATTTATTTCTAGTGAATCAAATTAAACAGAAACTCAATTTCGACGAAAGTGATCTTATAGATTTTGGCCCTAAATTGTAAATAATACTTATTGTTGTCAGGTTTTATGGTTGGTTTCTGTGAGCTTATCTATAATGGGATTGAAAGATCATTATTGAAAGAAATTAGGAGGTCGAGATGCAATTGTTTGAGGAGTGATGATTGTTATATTTAATTTAATTGAGTTATCCGAATCTTTTTCAAAATCTGCCATAAATCTCTAATTCTTAGCTCTTGATATCATGAATCGAATCTTGAATGATTATTTGAGCAGTACGAAAACTAGTTATAAGACTAATTAAGGATAAAGAACTAAAGCATTTGAGAGAGAAAAAAAATTGAGAAAGAAAATGAATTAAAACTATGTAAATCAAATTGTGATAAAATAATACATAGTTCCCCCAACAATAAACAGTGCACATATACATAAGAGTAAAACAAAACATATTTAACAAACTCAACTATTTAACCACACTCTCTACTATTTATGTCATTTACAAATGAATTTTACTAAGTAGATAATAGTTTTTGTGAGCAATGTGAACAATGAGCTTTAAAATTGGCTCAATAAAATAAAAAGATACTACACCCTCAAATTACCCACTTAAATCTTAATATTAGAATAACTATCTGCACACCTAGTAAATTAAACATCGAATATATCCATTGTTATTTGTTCACATTATTTAGTATTAACATTGTTAAACTTTTTCTTTACAATATTATCCATCACAAATCTCAGCTTAACTTTCTTAATATAATTAGAGAATTAATTTAAAAAAGGACGGAAAGTATCAGACTTCCAAAGTTCCAAACCTACTTTAACTAAAACAATAGTACCCATATTTCCCAAACCTACATCTGTATTGGCATGCAAGCTGCAGCTCCCAACCTAAAACCCTTAACAATTAACACAAACAAGCCTCTCTTTTTTCGTCCATGGCCACCAGGTATTGCTATCTAATTCCTCTCACCTTTTCCTTCATAACTCAAGAAAGGGTGTTCCAAAAATCAAAGCTTTTACACCCTCACCCATCAAAGTATCAAAGTTCCTAACTTTCTCTTACTTCTTAGCAATACGGATAGTTTTCTTCTTGTATATTTATATTCAAATGCTGCAATTTCAAATACTTCCGGTAAAGAAAACTGCATTTCCCCCCTCCATTCCTCTTCTTAGTTAGTTATTTAATTACTTCTGTTATGTATATTGCAACTCTTTCTGTGTGAACTGTTAAATTAAATTATTGATTTAGAATCATTCAATACATTTGTGTGCATAGGCGTTTGAGGGCATTCAAGCGATGGATGAGTTCCAATGGATTCGAATGGAGCAATGCGTTGGAGTTTGTTGACACCCCGGAAGAGGGAATATCTGTTAGAGCACTGTGCCAACTGAAGGAAGGTGATATTGTGGCTAAGATGCCGAAGGAGGCATGCCTCACTGTAAGGACTAGCGGTGCGCGCCAGATAATCGAAGATGCCGGTTTGAGCGGCTATTTGGGACTTGCAGTTGCCATCATGTATGAGAGGAGTTTGGGTGAAGAATCTCCTTGGGCAGGGTACCTTCAGGTCTTGCCCAAACAAGAGTGTGTGCCATTGGTTTGGACCCTCAATGAAGTCGATGAGCTTCTGCATGGAACCGAGCTTCATCAGGTATAAGACTTATAGTCATCATGGCTTGAATTAAAATGGACCATGTGTAACTTGTAATGCTTTGCTAAAATATATAATTTTTTGAAAATGGTAAAACGATACTGTGCTTTCCTTGTTTGATTTTTGCTTTTTGTTTGCTATGGCAAGGAGCCAATGAAAGAGAGTTTAAATGGTCGACTGGAGAATGATATGCATGTTTTATTGTGTATGATGCTGAGTTTTTGCTGAACTTATAAAGGAAATAAGTTCAAAGAATATCTGAGAAATTAGTGGCATTTTTCTGGTGTTTAGAAATATCTCCCTGCTCTTTTTGTATCCAAATACATTGATGAAGGGATACACCAAAAGGTGATACTAACCGATAAGAGGGTGGGGTTTAAAACTATGATGCTTTTCTGTTCATGGAAATGTTCTGATCTCTTACAATTGTAGGCAGACGGTACAAGAAGACAAAGCTCTTATCTGTGAGGACTGGAAAGAAAATATTTTTCCCCTATTGGATTCAGCGCCTTCAAGGCTTAACCCAACATTTTTTGGTATAGAACAATACTTTGCAGCAAAAAGTCTTATTTCTTCACGGGGTTTCGAGATAGATGATTTCCATGGTTTTGGTATGGTTCCCCTGGCAGACCTGTAAGTAAACTCTTATACCCTTGTTTCTTTAACATGCTTATTTCTGTCATTTTCATTCAATGATCTCAAAGATGCATCACAAGTCTTAGAGTCTAGTTTGTATGTCAATTCAAGATGGTTTTGTTCCACTCCTGATTGAAGAAAGGTCGTTTTATGAGCTGTGCAGTCTATGCCAAAGTAGCATATTTATGCCAAATGAGGTGTAGCATTTAAACCTTTTCAAGTATACTGCATACTGAGAATCCTTCTTTTACAAAAAGTAATTCATGTTTATTTGAATATATTAGAGAACATGGGCCTATTCTGTTTCTAATACTATATATTTTAGCATCACAGACCAAGCAGACATTTATTTGCATGATCCTGACCTGGAGGCTTTCATATTCTAATGGTGTTTGTACCGTCATGTGCTCCAGATTCAATCATAAAACAGGGGCCGAGGATGTGCATTTCACCGCCTCATCTAATTCTGTAGCTGATGATGATGTCGATGATGATAATAGTAACAATGATGAGGGCATTGCTGATGAAGAAGCATTGGCTGAGAAATCTTCCACAGATACAACTGATCTGGATGCTGCTCATGTTGAGAATGGCAATGCTAGTGACACAGACTGTTTGTCGGATACAGGAGATGACGATCCTTCAATGCTGGAAATGATTGTGGTAAAAGATGTCAGCAGTGGAGCAGAGGTAAGAATTCTCCTCTTGGTTATGCAGCTTTTCTTAACTTCCTTGTGTGAGTTACTGATCACTTCTACAAGTCTTCACAGAAATCAGTATGTATAATCCCTCCAGTACACAATATCTGTCAATTTAGTGATTTGCATGCTGATTAAGGAACTCAACTACTTTATAGTGTAAATGCTTCATTGTTTAACGTGTTTAACATTGTAAGGTAAAGGTGAAAAGTACTTGTTAAATGTTATATTGAGACATGAAATGAGTGAACAAATATATAGAACCAGAACCTATGAAGCACGGACACTTCGCTAAATTGTCGTGTCCGCGTGTCGGACACATTTCGGACACGACACTCACCAACACTCGTTCGACACGCGTGTCTGCTGTGTCCAAAACATGTCTTAATATAAAATAAAAAATTCTTCACCGGACACGCTTGGACACACCTAAATACCATCACGTGTCAGTGTGTCCAATCTTATTCTTAACATATATTCTTGAAATAAATTTAGATATAGTATATATTATTTTTTATTAAAACAAAAAATATTTTAAATGCTTGATATAATTAAAATAAGATATTAAAAATAATTAAAAAATTAATTTATATTTTAATATCAATAAAATATCAAAATATCATTACGCTTTATCTAAAAAATACTTTATATTTTATATGTATGCGTGTTTCCGTGTCTTATAAAATTTTAAAATTCGCGTGTTGGCGTATCCCATGTCGTGTCGTATCTCGTGTCCGTGTCAGTGTTCGTGCATCATAGACCAGAACATTTTTCTAAATTATTCGATAGCATTAATCGGTGGAAATATTTTTGTTTGCTTATATCCTTTGATGGTTTTGCATTCAATGACCTCCAATGTCACTATGCTACACTTGATTCAAGATATTATAGTTTTTTTATTATTGACCTCGTATTTTCACTTGAGGGTATTTTTATTTAATACTTGTAGTGTCCTCTTTATCAGGTGTTTAATACTTATGGGTTGATGGGTAATGCTGCGTTGCTTCATAGATATGGGTTTACTGAGCAAGATAATCCCTATGACATTGTTAACATTGATTTGGAAATGGTGATTCAATGGTGCTCTTCTTTGTTTTCTGATCGGCACAGTAGGTCAAGGGTCTCCCTATGGAGAAGGTTAGGCTATTCTGCATGCGGCGACCAAAACTCGGAATATTTCGAGATATCATTTGAAGGAGAACCGCAGACTGAACTCATGGTTTTGTTGTATGTCATGCTGTTGCCGGATAATGCATACCATATGTTGGACCTTTCGCTATCGGTTGCCAGATCTGGGCATGAATCAAGCGATGCTAATCTGTTGGATGATAACATATTCGCAATCAAATCATGTAATGTGAGCAAGAGATCTCTGCTAACAAAAAAAGTACGTGATGGTTTGTTAGCACTTGCAGACACGAGGGAGGGTCTCTATGGTTTGGAACCAATAGAAGACGATATTGCGCGACTGGGAAAGTGTAGTTCGGTTAAAGAGAGGAAGTTGTATCATTCTTTGATGCTGCGCATGTGCGAAAGGAGGATCCTTCAGAGACTCAGACATTATGCTTCTGAGCCATTTGAAATCAATAATCATAGTTCTTCAAGGAAGAAGTTGAAGTCAACAAAGAGAAAAAGATAATACTTTTATGTAGTCTTTTTTTTCAATGAAAATGATGCAATATCTATTCTCAAATTTCGCCTTGTTGATTAACCAATTTACCATTCAAAAAATCAATTAATTTTGTTATATTAGTCTTTGATGCTCTCTAGTAGAGAGAGAGTACAAACCAAGAGCCCAACAAAAACTTAGAAATGAAGATGATATCTGGTTTTTTGTATCTTGTTTATTTTTCCCCCTTTGTACTTGAATGTTGGATATTAGAAGTTTAAAAATTAAAATGCAAAATATGAAGTTTCTAGTTCTAGTTCTAGACTAATAAAAGAACGTTTATGATTCAAACTGAAATTGTGTTTTTATTAGAACGTATATGAAGCTTGCTGTTAACCGTTCTATTGACCCGATGAATATGCTACTCCTTTCAACAGTATTTGTTATTTAGATAGCCAATATTGAATTAAGCTATATAGGGCCATGAGATGATTTAAGTCCATTGTTATGTCTAGGAATGTCAATGGGGCAGGGCGGGGGCGGGGGATGCTTCCCTGCTCCCCATCCCCGCCTCCAGATTTACTCCCTGTCCCCGCCCTGTTCTCCGCCGTAGGGGAATATTGCTCCCCATCCCCATTCCCCACAGGGCCCTATTCCCCGCAGGGACCCCATTCCCCATCTATCTGATAGTTCTAACTAATTATTAAGATGGTGAATTCTTTCGAAATGACGCAATCGGGGGACGCAATGGCGAGTCAGAGGATAGAGAAGTGGATAAGGTGGGAGACGCGACAACAGAGAGGAGAATGAACACGACGAAAAAGTTACGGAAAGGAACTCCGCAAATAGAGAGCACGACACAGTGAGGATCATGGCACGGTGAGGTGTGACGATGCAGTGAGAAGGGAGAGCGGCGAGAAGGTGGCTGCAGAGAGGTTGGATGGAGTATGGACAACGTTAGGGATTTCATATATATATATATATGTGTGTGTGTGAAATGACTAAAAAACATATATGAGAAATAAACTATTAAGGACAATTCAGTAAATTTATGAACTTCGGGGATTAGCGGGGATCCCCACTCGAGTCCCTGCGTCTGCCTCGGGAGAATTTTGTCCCCCGTCCCCATCCCCATGGAAAAAATTCCCCACAGTCGGATCCCCATTCGGGGTAGTCCCCACAAGAATTCCCGCGTCTGGAGGAATTTTGTCATCCTTAGTTATGTCACCTTTTCCCTTTGTATTGTCTAGATTCATATGTCCTATAAGTAAATTTAACACCATGTTCAGATTTTGCAACAAAACCAATGTTTATTGTTACTATTTCAGGGATAAACACCTAATTTGATTTCTGTTCATTTCTAAATTCATATGACTATTGTGGAGGAATAACACGTCTCCTGACTCACTAAGGGGTTAAGGAAGATTATTGTGGAGAGCGACTCACAAGCGGCAATATCCATGATAAGATCAAAGCAAACGATCAGAAACAGTAACCATTGGAAAACAAAGACCTGGGACATTTTTATTGTATATATTCATAGAGAAGATAATAAATATGCAGATTGCTTAACCTGTAAAAGTTTAGATCTTGAATTAGCCTTTTTCTTTTGGAGTTTACTTTCTAGAGAGGTGAAGAATGTTCTTGTTGATGATGAAAAAGGAATCTCCTTGTCCTGTATAGTTTATAATTAGGTCTTTTTTGAGCGCTATTCCCGTCTTTTAACCAAAATAAAAAAACACGTCTCCTAACTTTATAATTAAGACAACGTGACTGTTCCATTAAAAATTTTGACTCATCAAATACTAACAATATAAGCACTCAATGACCAACCACCACCATCTGCACCACTAAGCTTCGCTACTTCTATTGTGTAATCATACCATATTATTATCACTATCTCTTCTACAGTTCTACTAGACTTCCACCGCTAATACCATCACCATCAATATCTCCCTTTTTCCATTCTTTTTCTTCTCACACCCTCTGTCACCATTTTCTTGTCTCATTTCTCATGGATACCATTTTGTCTATTCCAAAACAATTTTCATACTGTACTTACTTTTGTTTTCTGGTGGCATTATTCTCAACAATAGTCTTTGTTTACCATACCATTAGTAGTGAAGGATAATTTTCTAAAAAAAATAAGCAAATTAATAATTTGTAGGGCTTAAAATTCTCCTCTTACAAATAAAACGCTGCTAAATTAAGTTCAAATAGCATTTGATGGAGTTTTTAATAGAGAGGCTTTGTTGTCTCAAAACAGCAATATCAGAATGGTGTTGTCCGTTTTATTTTTGTTAAGGGTCGCCTTACCCTTCCTATAAATGGATAGTGATAAATATGGTGTTTATTTTTATTTTACACAAACAAAGAACATAAAGAGAAGAGTGAAAGGGAATATAAATATGGCTTTGAAGGAGACATTCTACATATCACATGGATCACCAGAACTGGAAATAGAAGATTCAGTTCCAGCATGGAAGTTCTTGAAATCAAGGAAGGAGTGTTTCCTAATAGACCCTCTACCATTCTTATGGTACCTGGTCAGCGGGACAACAGTCAATGTTGTTGATGGTCACAATGATTCCATCTATCACTTCTATGGCTTCCCCATGGTCATGAACATGTTTGTTTGACTGCATTTGTTTCTAAGAACAAGATAAGACAAGACATTGAAAACAAGACATAAAGAATAGAGGCACAAAATTTTATGTTCTTGTATTTGGAAATAAACTAGAACAAATTATGAAAATTCAATTTGTTATTATTATTCTTTTATTCAAAAAAATTGAGAAAAAAATATAATAATAAAAAGTATAATTATAAAAATTAACAAAAATAATAAAAGAAAAAATAAAAAATAAGTTACCTTCTTTGTTAGTGTCTCTGTGTCTTTTCTGTCAAGATGGACATAAAATACGTTAATTCAGTGTCTTTATTCATATCTCATTTGTCAAACACAATTTTGTGCCTCTGTGTCCCTGTCTCAATAGCCTATTCCTATAAACAAATGCAACCTTTTATATTTTACTCCATCAACTTTCTCTTTTTCGATTTTGTAGTTATGTTATTTATATGGAAAAGTATAGGTAGACAATGAGAATACTAAACAATGTGAATAATGGATATGTCGGATGTTCAATTTATTAGGTGTTCAGATAGTTATCCTAATGTTAGAGTTTAGGAGGTAATTTAAGAGTGAAATATTTTTTCTACTTTATTGGGTCAATTCTAGAACTCATTATTCACTAAAATCATTGTTTACCTAGCAAAACTTTATTTATATTCATTTAGTGTGAGATATTGTGTCCACCCTCAACAAGATTTGAATAGGTGAGTATTTCATTTAGTAGAAAAGAAGTTGTGAGTCGGTCAAATATTAAATGGAAAAGTATAGGAACCAAGTGTCTAACCAACTAAAAAGTGAACAACTCAATTAATTATAATTATTAATAATTAATTTTAAATATTTAAATTCAAAATTTAAAAAATTTTAAACTAATTAAGTAAATCTAATTAAAGCTTATAAAAACATTCCTCTTCTCTTCCACATTAATCTACCCACCTCTAAAAACCTCCACAAGAATTTGTGTCCACTCAATTCCAATCCAAATGTTATCTCATTCATTTGCTGCACAATTTGGGAACAAGCATTGACAAGCATGCATACAGCGGGATCACTGAACAAGATAGAAGCCCTGTGGTGCATTGTCCCAACAAGAACCTGAAGAATTTTCATCATAATGGCGTCCTCAGAAACTGGATCAGTTTTCTCGAGTCGGTAACCTGTGATAGCGGTAACAATGGCTTTCATGGCTTCTCTGGCACCATGAGTCCTTTCATCGAACACCTCGAACTTGAGAATGGAAGAGAGGGCGACGGCTGTGGAACAGAAAGAACGAAGGAGAGGAATTTTTAAAAAACTATAAAATTCTTAAAAAAATAAAGTCACATTTGCAATACAAAAACATTCAAAAAATATATAAAAGAACATCTATTTAGTATGACAAAGAAACATTCTGATACTTAGCAGGAGAAAATTCATGTATATTAACTTATTTATTTATGATTTAAAATATTGATAAATCAAAAAATAGATTTAGAACCATCCAATTTACAAAGAAAAGAAACATCCTAATGCCTAACATAAACACTATTCACGTAGAGATTTTAGATTCACTTAAAAGTATTTGGCTGGTTTTTGTCTGATACCCTTTTAATTCCCTAGTATCGTTGTTAAATGGAAAAAAAATATAATTATCTCTTTTCTTTTTTTTTGTATTTTATATATTTTTTTAGCAATGAATGTCATTACTAATCAGCTTGTGTGCATATGCTTGATTTGTTCATTGCAAGTCTTATACTACAAAGTCTACAAATCATATATGTAACTTTTTAATCACTATCATTACCAATCTCGAAATGGTGGTCTATAGATGATCATTATATAGTCCTTATCCATATGATATAATAAAAAAGAAGGAAGACTATTTGAATGTGTGAATTAGTTTTACAAACTTGATTTTGTATGAAGTGAAAAATAAAGATTAATATCATTTCTCTTCGTCATGGGTTTGCATACTAGTTATTTTTCGGTGCAAGTTTATGCAATTTATATGACACTATCATCAATTTGTATCCTGATTTAATTTGGACACTATCATCTTTGATATTATAATCAATCTATAAGTAAATAGCAATTGGATCAATTGTGATGATGTTCAATTCCCGTCTCCAAAAGAACACTAAACAAATGTAAAAAAAAAAAAAAAGAAGGGTATGGATATCTTCAAATTTTCAACAATATTTTAAACTTAATTCCCTTTTATGACAAGCTCAACTATCCAGCAGCAGGGGATCCACATGTGCCAAAGAAGGTGAAGGAACTTCTCCAAGCGTCGGGGTTCTGTGCCGCGTCGACGAGGATAGAAGGCACGACCTGGACCTCTGCGCATCAGTGCCCCTTCTGTTGATGTACACTGAAGCAGATATACAAATATGGAACTTACCACTATGAATTGGGGAAAGCATTGACTCCTCTTATGGATGAAGGTGTTCTTATCATTGGATCTAGTAGTGAAAATCATAATTTTGAGAGCCATTGGACCTCGCAACAGCCCTCTAGCTCCTTGGCCTCTTGAAAATTTGATTTTTGGTTGAGGAATTCTGTTGTTCAAGGAAGGGAAGTAACTTAGTCTTCTATCTTTTGATCTGTTTTCTACGTTCATGGTGATTGATATTTCATGTGTATATACCAGCATGATGATGAAAAACAAGAATACAATAATCAAAAGAAAAATTTGCAAAAATTAAATTTCTAGAATTATGTTACAAAAATGTTATGGATTGTGTACAAGGTGTCGCTTGCACGGGTTGATAAATCGGATCCGGAAGTTGTTGGTCTTAGCGATGGTTAGGAGTGGCCAGGGTGTTACCTACAAAGACATCCCGACGCCTAAATTAGAGAGTTAATGTGGTAGGGATTATGTGTTTAAGCGAAATTAAATCATACCTGGGATAATGGTTAGGCTCTCCTTTTATAGGGTTCCTTGGTTATCTTATCTTATGAGGTGGTCCCACTTTTCGAGGTTTTAGTAGGTTTGTTGGAATCACCTTGGTTGGGTCAGATTGTGGAAGGCCCATGGGATCCGGGAGATCGAGTCCATAACAGTTGTCCCGGAGTATCACTCATTGGTCTGAGCCTTGATGCTGATGGTCTAGCTTGCTTCGAGTTCATTGGGTCGTGTGGTCATCAAGGTTGAATGGATGAGTGGAGTTTGTGTTCTGTTCGTTACGTTTCTCGAGAAAGTGATCGTTTTGCAACTTTCAAGGCACAAAAAATGTGCACAGCGGAGAGGGGTAGAGGGGTTTTCCATGCCTTTTCCCTTTTTACCCTTCTATTGTGATTTTTCCTTTTTGTCCCTGTCCTTTCATATTTTTACGAGGGGTTTAACTTTTGGTTTTTGGGTCCTTTTTTCTATTTTTTTACATTTCTTCTATTATGTGTTTTCTCTGGGTTGCATTTCCACCTTCCAGGTATTGTTTGACTTTTCCGGTCGCCGTGTTTGTTTCGTGGTTTCTTTGATCATCATTTTCTTTCGTTCTTCTTCACAAAAGGTGTGTACTTTTTCTGTTCTTTGTTTGCTATTTTAGTTATGCTTTATTAATTTGCCTTTACCTTCATGTTTCTTTAGTTATCGCTGTATTTGGTTAGCAATAGATTTTTCTTTTGGTAGTGATCCTTTTGCTGTGTGATGGTAGTAAGTAGATCCCCCTTTGTATGATAGTGGGGGAGAGGGGGATGGTGCCATTGTTTTAGTGTAGTTTAGTGTATTAGGGGCTTGATTGCATGTTTAAATTTTCGGAGAGTGGGCTAACAGTGGTGCCCTCTTTATTATAGCAGAAGTTGCTCAATGAGGGCGCGGTTTGTGGGGCAGCGAAGCGGAGCGCTAATACGAGTTGGTGCTTTTTGGAAAAAATGAGTGGGTTTGCTATATCAACCTTGATCCCCTTGAGTTGCTGATGAGCAGATAATTTATACACTTTTTGACATTGTTTTTAAGTAGTTTTTAGTAGAATCTAGCTACTTTTTAGTATATTTTTATTAGTTTTTAAGCAAAATTCACATTTCTGGACTTTATTATGATTTTGTGTATTTTTTTGTGATTTCAGGTATTTTCTGGCTGAAATTGAGGGACCTGAGCAAAAATCTGATTCAGAGGCTAAAAAATGACTGTTAATGCTGTTGGATTCTGACCTCCCTACACTCGAAATGAAATTTTTGGAGCTACAGAAACCCAAATAGCGCCCTCTCAATTGCGTTGGAAAGTAGACATCTAGGGCTTTTCAGCAATATATAATAGTTCATACTTTATCCGAGTTTTAATGACGCAAACTGGCGTTCAAACGCCAACTTCCTGCCCTATTCTGGCGTTTAACGCCAGAAACAGGTTACAAGCTAGAGTTAAACGCCAAAAATAGGCTACAAACTGGCGTTTAACTCCAAGAGAAGTCTCTACACGTGAAAGCTTCAATGTTCAGCCCAAGCACACACCAAGTGGACACCAAAAGTGGATTCTACATCATTTACTTATTTCTGTAACCTTAGTAACTAGTTTAGTATAAATAGGATTTTTTACTATTGTACTCATATCTTTTGATCATTTTTGAGACTATCTTTTGATAATCTTTTGATCTCTTGATCACGTTTTGGGGGCTGGCCATTCGGCTATGCCTGGACCTTAATCACTTATGTATTTTCAACGGTGGAGTTTTTACACACCATAGATTAATATGTGGAGCTCTGCTGTTCCTCATGAATTAATGCAAAGTACTATTGTTCTTCTATTCAATTCAAGATTATTCTTATTCTAAGATATTCACTCGTACTTCAACCTGATGAATGTGATGATCCGTGACACTCATCATTATTCTCCCTTATGAACGCATGCCTGACAACCACTTCCGTTCTACATGCTATAGCTTGAGTGTGTATCTCTTGGCCTCCTGGTCCACAACGCATAGTTGCCTCTCCTGACAATAGAGCCTTCCATTCTATGAGATCAGAGTCTTCGTGGTATAAGCTAGAATCAATTGGTAGAATTCTTGAGATCTGGAAAGTTTAAACCTTGTCTGTGGTATTCCGAGTAGGATATGGGATGGGATGACTGTGGTGAGCTTCAAACTCATGACTGTTGGGCGTAGTGACAGACGCAAAAGGATCATTGGATCTTATTCTGACACAAGTGAGAACCGACAGATGATTAGCCCTACGTAACCCGTAGCTGGACCATTTTCACTGAGAGGATGGACGGTGGCCATTGACAACGGTGATCCCCTTACATACAGCTTGCCATGGAAAGGAGTATGAATGATTAAATGAAGACAGTAGGAAAGCAGAGATTCAGAAGGAACAACGCATCTCCATACGCTTATATGAAATTTCCACCAATGAATTACACAAGTATTTCTATCTTTATTTTATGTTTATTTATCTTTTAATTATCAAAACTCTATAACCATTTGAATCCGCCTAACTGAGATTTACAAGATGACCATAGCTTGCTTCAAGCCGACAATCTCCGTGGGATCGACCCTGACTCACGTAAGGTTTATTACTTGGACGACCCAGTGCACTTGCTGGTTAGTTGTGCGAAGTTGTAAAAAAGAGTTGAGATTACAATTGTGCGTACCAAGTTGTTGGCGCCATTGAGATCACAATTTTGTGCACCAGTCGCTGATTAGATGTTGGTTTATGAACCATTATTCACGAACTTAGGGGTTTGGTTCCCTTTCTCTGAGTTTGTCCAAGCCCTTCTGAATCGATGTTCAGTAGCTTCGTCTCAACTACTTCCAAACAATTGGGTAGCGATTCAGACCTTTGAAGTTGGTGTGTGAATTCTTGGAACTTCTTGCTCGGATGGAAGTCTTCTTATTTCTTTCTGTGTACTATTCTGATTAAGGAAGAAAAGCATAAGAAGGGTTATATTTTGTTCCGAGCTCAGCCAAATCGCCAAATTTTTGATTTGTTCAAAGATTCCTTCCATGGGTTCCAGGAGGAATATTTTTAGACGCATCCCACACGGGCCATCAGCTTTTTTGGCTGACTTTGAAGGGGGAGCACCGTTTTTTCACTTACTAGAATTTGGTGCGGGTGCGTCCTTCTTGACGAGGATCACCTATGAGGGATTGTCCCCAACAAATAAAGATATTGCCGATGTTCTGTTGGTGATTTTTGGGGATAGGCCATTGAACCCTCAGAATGTCATGGGTGATTGAGGGACATGTGGGTCCCATGTTAGTATGTCTTTTTTTTTCTTTTGTCATATCTTTTGTTTATTCTGCTTCTTCCGACTTAATCACTTGTGTTTTATACATTCTTTGAAGTTGGTATGGCTAGTGGGGAGACCACTTTGACGAGGTTGAAGGCAGCTTTCCTCCGCAACTCGGAGGATGGTAGTGATGTGGCTTCACCGGCGAATCCTTCAATGATTTCTCATCCGAGCTATCTGATAGTTTCTTAAAAGGTGGTTGCTACTAGGGCTACCAAGGTTGACGTTGAGGTCGAGGAGATTCCTGTCCCCGAGTTTGGTAAAAAATGGAAGAGGTCGGCTAAGGGAGGTAGCGGGGAGAATCTTGGGAAGGATGTGGATGCTCCTTCCATGATGCATCGCATTATTGATGTTCTTTCCTATATTGACCAACACCTTTTGCCCGGTACCGAGGAATTCTTCCAAGACTGCGACCTTGCGGGTCAGGCTAAGTCTGTGTATCAAGCTCTTCTTCATTCTGCTGCTATTGTTCAGAAGGGGAAACTGATGCCATCCCAAGTGCTCCTTCAGTGACACTTTTACTACCCGAATGTCACGCTTCTGACTGCACTTGAAAGAGCAAAACTGTCGGCTTATAATTTTCACAAAATAGATTCCGTTGCAAGTATAGTTCCAAGCTAACAAGTAATGCTCAAATCAAATTTTGAATTCTAAAGATGTCACAATACAAATCAAATTAACCGAGAGTATTTAGACTCTCGGGTCGTATTCCCTAGGAGTTGCAATAAGGTGCTCAATCGTTGGCTGTGGGGGATTTTGGGGTTTCGATTATAAGATGCAAGAAATTAAAATGGCAAGAAATTAAACAAGCATGCAAATAATTAAATGAAAGCAAGTAGAAGCAATGCAAATGGGAATTTAAATACTAAAAAGGGCTCCTGACAAGAAGTGGGTAATTAAGGATTCCTATCCTAGTTATGGACCACAAACATGGTAATTGTGTGGAATTAATCCCAATTAGTCAATCCTAACATCGAGGATTAGTCAAAAGGGCATAATTGATCTCAATCCACAAGGCCTAGCAACCTCTATTAATGGAAGGCTTAGAGTTAGTGGAAACCAAATCAATTAACAATCCTCACACAATGTGGAATGGACATCCACCACTCAAGTTCACCTAATCACCCAAATTCTCAACCAAGAGTGTGAAAAACTAGGCAAAAATCCAGCCAAGCATTTTATCAAACACTTGGAAGGCATAAAAAGAAAGCGTGGTAAAATAACAAGAAATGATAAAATCTACAACTACCAAGCAAGGAAAGTAACAACAACTCAATTAAACAATAAAGGAACATAAAACATAAATTGTATTAAATGGAAATCAAAATAACAAGAGTACCCATAAACATAAAAAGTAACAAAAATGAGAAATTAACAAGAGAACATAAGAAAATTAAGGCAATAGAACAAGGAAAGATAAAAGAGACTATATGAAAACAAGAATTAAAAGTTGAAATTACAAAGAAATTAAGCTAAAAACCCTAGGTTCTAGAGAGAAGGGAGAGCTTATCTGTCTAGAAAATGAACTACATGATGTTAAACTAACCTTAATTGCTCCCACCTTTCACATGGAAAGAGGGCCCCTTTGATATAGCAAGAATCAACTTCAGAAAGTCCCAAAATTGGGCTCTGGAGGCCCAGAAATCGCCCCCAGCGATTTGCATTAAGTGAGTCACACGCTGGGGCTTGTGCATACGCACACTTGCTGATTTCGTTCTTGTGCGTGGGCACAGGTGCTGATTTTGACCCCTGTGCGTGGGCACAAAAGGTGTGCATGGGCACAGGCCGAAATGCTTCCCTCCTTTGATTTCTTCATGTTTTCTCCCAATTCCATGCTTATCTTCCACTCCTATCAAGCCATTCTAACCTATTATACCTTAAATCACTCATCAAAACCATCAAGTCATTGAATGGAATGAAAGTGGGATCAATTGATTAAATTAAGTACAAAATAACATGTTTTCACAATTAGGCTCAATTTAGGGAGAGAATACAAAAGCATGATATTTACATGAATAAATGTGGGTTTATATGATGAAATCCACTCAAATCAAACCAAAATATATCGTCAAATATGGATTCATCAATTCCCCCACACTTAAACAATAGCATGTCCTCATGCTAATCACAATCAAAGGAGAAGGATAAAAAGGTAAGCAACTTATTCAATACATCTACCTACATGCACGCAACTATGCAAAATGCTATCTATCTATATCTATACTATGGTCTTTATTGAGTTTGGCAAAAACAAACAAGAGAATTCCAATAAATCCAAAATAGATCATTAGGGCCAAAACAAAGGATTAATGTAATATGACCAATGTCCAAAGATGTGATTTTGAAGTTTTCAAAATTGGTTTCAACAACTTGCAAGAAGATACAATATAAGAGATGGAAACATAGAATTGAGCGATCGAACCCCTCATCGGATGTGTATACACTCTAGTCGCTCAGTGTTTAGGGCTTAATCACTCAATCCTCCTTTAATAATGTTTTCTAAGATTTGCTAGTCATCTAACAATCAACAAATACTTGATGAATGAATGCAAATATCATGAGGTCTTTAGAGGGTTGTAATGGGGCTAGGGTAAGGGTAGGATTAATATGGTTAAGTGGACTAGTGAATTGGATCTTTGAAAGAGCAAAACCGTCGGCTTAGAATTTTCACAAAATAGATTCCGTTGTAAGTATAGTTCCAAGCCAACAAGTAATGCTCAAATCAAATTTTGAATTCTAAAGATGTCACAATACAAATCAAATTAACCAAGAGTATTTAGACTCCCAAGTCGTCTTTCCTAGGAGTTGCAATGACGTGCTTAATTATTGGCTATGGGGGATTTTGGGGTTTTGATTATAAGATGCAAGAAATTAAAATGGAAAGAAATGAAACAAGCATGCATATAATTAAATGAAAGCAAGTAGAAGCAATGGAAATGGGAATTTAAATACTAAAAAGGGCTCTTGGCAAGAAGTGGGTAATTAAGGATTCCTATCCTAGTTGCGGACCACAAACATGGTAATTGTGTGGAATTAATCCCAATTAATCAATCCTAATATCGAGGATTAGTCAAAAGGCCATAATTGATCTCAATCTGCAAGGCCTAGCCAACTCTATTAATGGAAGGCTTAGAGTTAGTGGAAACCAAATCAATTAATAATCCTCACACAATGTGGAATGGACATCCACCACTCAAGTTCACCCAATCACCCGAATTCTCAACCAAGAGTGTGAAAAACTAAGCAAAAATCCAACCAAGCATTTTATCAAACACTTGGAAGGCATAAAAAGAAAGCATGGTAAAATAACAAGAAATGATAAAATCTACAACTACCAAGCAAGGAAAGTAAGAACAACAACTCAATTAAACAATAAAGGAACATAAAACATAAATTGCATTAAATGGAAATCAAAATAACAAGAGTGCTCATAAACATAAAAAGTAACAAAAATAAGAAATTAACAAGAGAACGTAAGAAAATTAAGGCAATAGAACAAGGAAAGATAAAAGAGACTAGATGAAAACAAGAATTAAAAGTAGAAATTATAAAGAAATTATGCTAAAAACCCTAGGTTCTAGAGTGAAGGGAGAGCTTATCTGTCTAGAAAATGAACTACATGATGCTAAACTAACCCTAATTGCTCCCCCCTTTCACATGGAAAGAGGGCCCATTTGATATAGCAATAATTAGCTTCAAAAAGTCCCAAATTGGGCTCTGGAGGCCCAGAAATCGTCCCCAACGATTTGCATTAAGTGAGTCACGCGATGGGGCTTGTGCGTACGAACACTTGCTGATTTCCCTCCTGTGCGTGGGCACAGGTGCTAATTTTTAGGCACAGAAGGTGTGCATGGGCACAGGCTGAAATGCTTCTCTCCTTTGATTTCGTCATATTTTCTCCCAATTCCATGCTTCTCTTCCACTCCCATCATGCCATTCTAACCTATTACACCTGAAATCACTCATCAAAATCATCAAGCCATCAAATGGAATGAAAGTGGGATAAAATTGATTAAATTAAGAACAAAATAGCATGTTTTCACAATTAGGCTCAATTTAGGGAGAGAATACAAAAGCATGCCATTTACATGAATAAATGTGGGTTTATATGATGAAGTCCACTCAAATCAAACCAAAATATATCGTCAAATATGGATTCATCAACGCCACTCTGATAGCAAGGACATTATGACAACGTACATGTATTTAATAATAAGATAAGAGCCATTAACTCAAAATCGTATAAACTTTTCATTTGAAAAACTGGAAATACTTTTTCTTTGAAAACGTACGTACATACATATAAAACCAATTACAACACTTTACACACACACAGACACACACACACACACACACACACACACACACACACACACATACACACACACACACAAAATAATAATAAGGGTTCTAATACAGATAACTTATAAACATGACATGTTATACAATCACGACTCTTATCCCTCTTTACAAAAATTAATAATAATAGTGAGGGACTAATAATAACTAAACAAATACAATAATGTCGCATAGGCAAAAGCACAAAGATCTCTTCATAAGCCCCTTCTCCATTTCCTGAAAGATAAGGCTGTAGGGGAGTGAGAACCTAACCACACGGTTTCACTAGAGGAGTTTAGTATTGTTACAAGAAAATATATAAAAAGGAAAGTTATTTTCAATTGCAGCAATCATCATTCATCATATGAACCTTTTTGAAATCCAACAGTTAATCATCCAAAATTCCAAACCTCTTCAAAAATTAACAGTTAATTATCCAAAATCCAAAACTCGTATTTTTCTTATAAAAATCTTAAAAATTACCTAGACTGTATGAATGACCAACTTGTTCCAAGAATAGGTTCATTAAGTCTATGTTGAAGGTAACACCCTACCACACAGGGCCTTATGCTTAAGTTATAAGACAGAGGTGGCGAGGTATTACGACCTCTGAAATAAAATATAGTACGTGTAGTATTGCAAAAATGGTTAAAACTAGGAGCCTTTGAAGAAAAGTGGGTAAATCAAAACCGATAAATCGAACAGCGCAACACTCCGATCAATAACATAAACGAACATATAAAGAGTAAGATAATGCGAAGAGATATACAAAAGAGTGCCAAAATACATATATCAAGACTCGGAACTCGGCTTGCGAAGATAACCGGTCCGAGCGTAACAGTATACGTACACACACACACACACACACACATATATATATATGTATGTATGTATGTATGTATGTATGTATGTATGTATGTATAAAATAAGGAATTCCCAAAAGACAACCCAAAAGACAATATACAAATCTTGTTTCTCCAAAATAACCTCTAAGAGGAGTTAATACAATATATATACCCAGTGGAGAATATAAGTATCTAACAAGTATACATGATCAGAATAAAAACCCAAAAGACTAAGGATCTCTGCCAAAAGGAAGTCTCCAGCATGCCTCAGTGAGGAGCCTCACGTCCTGCATCTGAAAACCACAAAATCCGCATGGGTGAGAATCGGAGGTTCTCAGCATGGTAACAGTTCCCAAATATCTAACATGTAATGTCCTGGGTAAGCCGAAGGCAATCCTAGAACTTCCAGATTATAATCAAAGTGTATAAACAAGCTAAACCATAAGAAATGAAATTAAGCGACTAACTTAAGGATCTTTAGACTAGCTAAACATCCCCTTTCCAAATCCTGCAAACCTCCCAACTGCCAATAGTAACAGATGCAAACACAAGTATATCAAACAATGAAATGCACGAGTAGGAAGAATTTAAGACAAGTAGGCAATTAGCAAGTAATAATGCAACCAATTAGGCAATCCAGACAAATCACATATAATGCATATGATGCATGCCTATCCTAGTGGCTGATGAGTCTCATCCCACGGTTATCTAGCCAACCCGACGTGTCCTGGTAGCTAACCCAGACACTGTCTCTCTCTATTACGCACTAGTATCATTAGAGGGTATATGCGCCCTGTCGCCATTAGAACTAGAGAGAAAGCATACAAACATACTCACATCCAACCCTTTCCATTCATGCCATCTGGCTCATAACATACATAGCCATTCGGCTCACATCATACCCAGTACTCCACTCTCCTCCTTAACAACTTATATCCTCATCAGTAAACATAACTCATTGTAACATCCATTTTCTTCATCCACAATTTCCCTTTCCTAGATTCCTCTCATTCATTAGGCATTTCACATTAGTTTAAGATTTAAGGGATGAAATTGGGGGTTTCTAAGCATGAAATAACATCTCGGAAGTTTACGAGCTTGTTGGGAATGTGAAGATCTTGAAAACAAAAGTTCTAGAAAAGAAATAGGTCATGTGTGTACGCATAGGGGTGTGCGTGAGGACGCCTAAAATTATTTTTAAAAGTGTGCGTACGCACAAGTCTGTGCGTACGCACAGAAAATATAATCTCACTGGTGGAGCGCGCGCACAGCGTGTGCTAGCGCCACCACCAGTGTGCCATTCCCAACGTGTGCGTACTGTAACACCTTAACTATCAAAGCTCACGCTTCCGACTGCGCGACTTTGATAGCTCGGACAATAAGACGACTCTTATACTATTTAATACTAAAATATGAGCCTGTTTAAAGCTTTAAAACGCACTACCACTCCCAAATACTTTTGTTACGTAACGTACATCCATACATAAAGATAAAGGTGATGGTACAATAAATAATAACTATATCAATACAAAGCATCACGACAACGACTAGATAAACTCTTCGTGACTTTCACGTCCATATCCTGAAATGGGAAAGTTGTAGGGGGTGAGAACATTATCCTTGAAACGGTTCTCACCGTAGGGTTGTAGAATTACTATAATAGGATACGTGAGATAAAATCGTTATAGTGATTGATGACCGCCTTATGTATCCTTTCAAAAACAACGGTTTACCATAAAAGAGAAATCTAAAATCTTTTCTGAAAGAGGAACTATTCAATTCTTAAAAACTCAAAAGCCTTACAAAAGGTTTAGCTATACTGAAATAGATTAGTTTTTCATACTTTTCTAAACCAGAAACACCAACCAACATGGCCTTCGGCCCATCTCATGACCAACCACGGCTCTAGGCCCAAACAGCCCAAACAACAACTAGTCACCACAGTTCAACAGAGTCTCAGTCGCAAGCACAAATAGGAAAGTTCAAGCACAAACAAACAAGTACAGCACTTAGAACAATTAGTAGTTAATAACAAGTAATCACAAAGGCAAACCAAGTACAATATGCACACCCAAACAATGTCACATAGATGCATATGATGCATGCCTGTCCTAGTGGCTGAAGATATTATCTGTCGGTTATAAAGCCAACCCGACAAGTCGTGGTAGCTAACCATTGGACTGTCACTCTGTTATGCATCCCCAACTCGAGTTATTCTTGATCATCATCATGATCATAATCATAATCCATATCCAACACCCTCACTCGTGTATATTCACGGGGACGAGCTCATCCGGGACTTTTACAGTGCCCGACCACACTTACGACATAGGGTCAGCAGAGTCTCGAGTCTCCACCCGGAGCACGTGGTGGCTAGCCACTCCTTTCTTCCAGAAAAACTCGTGTCTCTGATAGTGTAAGTGCAACAATTGCAATATCAATAACTCAGTATATATGCATTCATTCTCATCCATGAATCAACGTTCATCTCAGCCATCCGGCTTAAGTTCATAATTCATAGTCAGCCGTCCGGCTTATGACATATTGTACAATCAGCCATAATTTATTATCATACATAGCCATTCTAGCTCATAACAAAATAGCACTTCCACTATTCAACATCATCAAATTCATAAAAAATCATTATTCAAAGCCATAAGTCACTTTTTCTCAATTCACTTCGCTTTGAAATCAAATTTCAACACTTTTCAATCTTGGCTTTAAAGTTCTCACTCATAAGCCACTCTTACACAAGGTAAATTCCTCTTTTGAAAACAAAGCCACCCTCGGCATTTTCTTTTCAAAACTTCTAAAATCATGACAAGTTAAAGGCTTATTTTGAAATATTCAAAATCGTCTATTCAACAACGAGATTTTATAACAAAAGTTCCTCGACAGAGTCTCAAGTCTTTAGGAGATAATAACATAATTCATTTCCCCAAATTCACTTAAAATCATTAAAATCTTGGCTTCCTAATTTGGGTAATAAAATAGGATCTAAGCCAAACCGAGTCATGTAATCAATTTCTCCTTTCAAAGTCATTTCCTTCACTTAAACAAAACCAGCTTCAACCCCATGATAAATTCTAAAAGCATTTCAAACTGTTCAGAAATTGTTTTAGTCTTGCAAAAATTTGGAATTCAAAGTGTACTTAAATCGTTTCCCAAAATATTTTAAAATGAAACTTGTTAATAGACTGACATGGTGGAAATTGGCAGATTAATAATTATTAAGGAAAACAGCGTTGCAAGTACAGCTCTTAACTGGAAAAAATCCACTTGTCAATTTAGAAAAGAGTTATCACAATATAAGAATAAGATTACTGGGAGTATGAGTCCCAGGTCGTCTCCCAACGAGTTGACAAAAGAGTGCAGCTTATTGGTCGGAGGTTTTCCAAGAAATTTTTGAGTTTGATAAACAGGGAATTAAATCAGAGAATTTATGTGATTCAAACAAAAATCTTGACTGGGAGAAGATTAATCGGAAGTTCTATCCTTGTTGGGTTTTTCTCAAGATCAATTAATAATTAGTAGTTGTTTCTACTTAGTTAACCCTCACTAATTAAGGGAAAGTCAAGTAGTTAGGAGTCAACTTCTATTCACAAGTCCTAATCCTCCCCCTTGGGAAAGATTAAAGTTAGTGACTAACAAGTCAACCAACAACGAACTAATCACAATTGAACTCTTGAGTATCCAAACTCAAGGTTCTCCTTTTAATCCGCTCCCAATCAAGTTAGGGAACTACTCCATTATCATAAATATAAACTTCACAAAATTAAAGAGAGAATAAAAAGAAGACATAATAGACAATAATCAAAAGATCAATAAAAAATGAAATAGTTTCTGTATTAATAAATTCTAAAAGTAATCCAATTGGGACTCTAGACAAATTAAGGATATAAAAGAGTAAGCAAAAAGTAAGGAAACTGACTAGAATGATGAAGTCTTACAGAGGTAATAACTCTCTCAATATCCCAATCCAAAAAGCAATAAACAATGAAATCCTGAGAACTATGAGTGTGTAGAGAGAAACCTAGCGGAGGAATAAAATCAGATTTAAAATTCAAAAGCTATCCTAATGTGAATCTCCGTCTCTCCTTCCTGAGTCTCTGCATGTTCCCTGGCTTTAGTCTGTGTTTCTGGGCCGAAAACTGGGTCAAAACGCTGCCCAAAATCCACGCCAGCGATTTCTATAAATTTTGCAGATCACGCATGTCACGCGACGGCGTCGTCTACGCGTTCGCGTCATCCAGCGTTTTTCCTTGTCATGCGTCCGCGTCGTCGACACATTTACGTCACTCGTGCAGATTCCAATCCATGCGCTCGCGTCAGGCACGCGTTCGCGCCACTGTGATTTTTTCCAATTCGCGCGGATGCGTGAGCCATGCGCTCACGTCGCTTCTCACTGGTCTTCTCCTCAATTTCTTGTGTTCCTTCTATTTTTGCAAGCTTCCTCTCCATTCTCTAAGCCATTCCTGCCCTATGAAACCTGAAACATTTAACACACAGATCACGGTATCGAATGGTATAAAGGAGAATAAAAATACACAATTAAAAGATCTTTAGGAAGCAAGTTTTCAATCATAGAACAATTTTGGGAAGGACTTGTAATATCATGCTAATCATATGAATAAGTGGGTGAAAGACTTGATAAAACCACTCAATTAAACATAATATAAATCATAAAATGATGGTTTATCAACCTCCCCACACTTAAACATTAGCATGTCCTCATGCTTAGTTGAAGGAGATAAATATGAATGAATAGGGACACGTAAGACTCATGCAATGCAATGCAGCCTATATATATGAATGCAACTATATGATTTTGTCTATTTGGTTAAAAACAAATAAGTTCTCTAAGACAAACATAGATCAAATCCCACTAATTCGAATCATACAGTAAAAGCAAGTAAATTTGTAAGAAGACAGCTCATGAAAGCAGGGAACATAGAATCAAGCATTGAACCCTTACTGGTGGTGTGTGTGCACTCTAATCTCTCTAGTGTATAGGGCAATCACTCTATCCTTCTCTAATCATGCTTTCTAAATTTTGTTCTTCACCTAACTAATCAACAATAATTAATGTACCAATGCAAACATCATGAGGTCTTTTCAAGGTTGTAATGGGGCTAAGGTAAGGGTAAGGGTATATATATATAAGGCTAAGTGAGCTAAAGTATGAATCTTTGACTAACCTAAGCTCTTACCTAGTATACATACACTCTATATAACTTAGAATCATGCCTAGCTACCAAAAATTCCTCACTTTACATTACCTACTCATGCATCAACTTTTCTTTAATTTTTATCACATATGCATTGATTTTTCATTAGCTTAACATTGGGGTAATTTTGTCCCCTTATTTATTTATTTATTTTTTTATAGAGACAAAAAAACTAAAATAACATATCAATGAATATGGAATTTTTGATTTTCTGTTTTACTTGAGTAGGTACCCAAATTTTCCAATATTCAAAATTAGAAATATGATACATTCCTTTATTAACCCATGTTCCCACAATTTTCTCCACACTTAATCAACACACAATCTCTATCTTAAGCTAACCAAAGATTCAATTTGGGGTGTTTAATTATTTTTCTGCTTGAGGCTAGTGATGTGGTAAAACATAGAACAAGGGGGATAAAAAAGCTCAAAGTGGTAAACAAGGGTGATTTAAAGGGTAGGCTTATTTGGGATAAGTGAGCTAAACAAGTAATGGCCTCAATCATATGCATGCAAATAACACATTAAACATTGGATATATAGGATAAAACAAAATACAAATTACAATCAAAGAGAAGTAAACACACAAGAATAAAATATTTATGGTTAAATAATGTAACCATGTATTTAGGCTCAAAGTCTCACAGGTTGTGTGTTCTTTAGCTTAAAAACCATGTTCCAATTTACAATCTTCAAAAAGTTTAACATTTAAATTTTGATTTAAATTAGTGAAATTTTTCAAAAATAGGGTCTTAAAAGAAACTTATTATATTTCAACTAAATAGAACATGCATGCAAATAATCATATTTCTAAACAATCTATCCTAAAGTAAAACTGACTAAATATCCTACTTTATTGATGTTAGAAAAGAGAAATTACCTCTGGAAGTCAGGTACTGACCGACCTCCCTACATTTAAGGCTTTGCACCGTCCTCGGTGCCATCTGTCAGGAACAAAGGTGGGCTAGTAGTAGTATCTCCACAGTCGGGACCGTCATGGCTCCCTGTGCTGGTAAATGAAGTGGAGTCCGGAGTGAGTGGGTCATTGTCAGGTCTGTGGTTTCCTCTGAGTAGCTCCTTGAGGTATTTGAATTGACATTGGTTGCGGCGCTCTCGTAGCTTCGCTTTCTGTTCTTGCCGGTCCAACCTCTCCAGTATTTGATGGAGCAGCTGACTCGTTGAAGGTGCTTGTGGTGTTGAAGGAGGAATGTCTTCAGCCTGTTCTGCAGGTTGGCTGGTAGTGGCTGCTGGAGGTCTGATATATTTCCCATTAGGGACGTACTGATCACTCCGTGGAAGCATGGCTCTGGTGTCTCCAGTCCTGTAGGAGCCAGAGGCTCCGGAGACGAGATCTGAGACCAAAGCGAGAAAAGGTAAGTTGCCCATAATTTGTACGTGTCCCATGGCATTCTAGATGTGTCTTAATAGGTTTAGAGGCTAGTCTGTAATGATACACCAGAGTAGAACATCCATGTCTGCAGTGAAGGAGGACTCATGAGTGCTCGGAAAGATGTAATGGGACATAATCTGCGCCCATACTCGAGCTTCTAAGGTAAGTGCGGAAGCCGATATTTCCTTAGGTTAGGAACGATGGTATCCATAAATCCATCTGCTGCCAGGTTGTGCGATAACTCTGAGAACGGCGTCCCAGTCAAATTGGTACGTCTGGCGCTTGAGTGCGACTTCTTGAAATATGTCCAGTCCTTCTGGAGCAGGTGGAAGATCTAAAGCTAGTTGAATGGCCTCTTCTGTAATAGGGACTTGCTTCTGATGGACATAGACAGACTGCAGGGTTGGCAAGTGAAAGTTGGAGTAGAATTCAACTACCCATGATAGATTAACCTGTCGTGGCTGTCTCTGTAGGAATCCCATTGTCTTCGCTCAATGTGGGGCTCAACAAATTCAGCGATTTGGATTGGGAAGATGAGAAGGTGCTCATTGTTATAGTTCCTTTTCGCCAGAATGGGGAACATCTGCTCACAGTAGCGGTTAGTGAACCGCGCAACGTCCTTTGCTGGAAAGGCTTTTTCTTTTTCATTGACCATGATGATCCTCTTGATTTGTTTTGTTGAGGGCTTAACCGCTGTTGAAGATGACTCTGCCACTAAGGCACATTTTGTTCCTTTCCTTGCCAGTGGGTTGGGAGTAGCTTTCTCTTTACCTTTCTTGGTGGCCATCCTGAAAAGGAAAGAGTAAGGACTTTAAAATTTCAAGAGTTGGAGCAAGGAAGAGAGCTAGATATGTGATAATCAATGCACGGTAAAGAAGGATGGCGTTAACACATGGTCATGACTACATGTGAAAGTTCATCAATGGAAATAAAACAAGTGCATGTAAGGACAATTAAATGCAAGACGTTTATTGGCATGCTGGCAAAGGCATGAGTAGCATAGATCAAGCATTCAATGTCCAAGTTAAATTACCATGTCTGTCAAACTAACAATCTGTTTATATGGACAATTATATTTAATTAATAAAATATAAAAGGGGTTTTGTGAAAAGCAGGCATTAAAGTAGGATACATAAAAGTAGTACATGATGCCATACGGGCTTTTTCACAAACACTTAGCATGTATGGTAAATAAGGTATTGAAAGTATTAAATTGAACATACAAGCAACCCCATAAAAAGTAATATATAATTGTCAAATAATTCCTTAATAATCCACAAGAAAAATATAGAAAATAAAGACCTAAATAAATTTCCAACACCAATAAAAGGGTTTAAAAAGAAAAAGAAAAAAATATAGAAAATGAAAGTAAAAAGAAAAAGAAGAAGAAAATATAAAAATAAGAATAAGAATAGAGAAGTAAAGAGGGAAGAAGAAAAGAAAAACCTTGATAATAGTGGTAAAAAAGAGGAAGTAGAAAGTGAGAAAGAAGGAAGGAGGAAGAAGGGAGAAGAAAGAAATAAGAAGGGATAAGAAAAATTAGGATTTGGGAGGAAAAGATAAGATATTTGGCTGATCTGGATAAGCTGTGCGCCGCATGTGACGCGGACGCGTGAGTGACGCGGTCGCGTGGTGTGTGGTGTTTTCAAGTGACGCGAACGCGTGGGTTGATTTGTGCTATTGACGCGAGAGCAGCCTCGCATTCGCGCAACTCTCTGTTTGAAACTCATTTTGCCAAATTTTAGGGTGACGCGTTCGTGTGGTTGACGCGATCACGTGAATGGATAAATTTTGAAAATGACGCGGACGCGTGGTACACGCGTTCGTGTGGTAGGGCTTGTGCTCTTTGCATGGTTCCAGCCCCGCTCCATCACAACTTACTGGCATACAACCATTTACGTCGATTTTACAGGGCCACGCATTCGCATGAGTGATGCGGACGCGAGGGGAGGCTATTTCTCAAACGACGCGAACGCATTAGTGATGCGGTCGCGTGGGCGCGTTGGTGCCAAAGGCACGCCTCCAGCCACACTGTCACGTGACTCTCTGTAAAATCTCTTTTCTTCCTTGAGGCACATATGACGCGGACGCGTCGGTGACGCTGTTGCGTCGCGTGCGACTTTTTCTTTTCTTTTTTTTTTTATGCAATATGCAAATGCAGATGCAAACTATATGCACTAATGTTAAGAAGAGTTATTGAAAGGGGAAACTAAGAAGTGGGAAAAGAACGATCATACCATGGTGGGTTGTCTCCCACCCAGCACTTAGCTTTAACGTCCTTAAGTTGGACGCTCCACTAGCTCAATCTTCTGCTATGAGTGGATCCTCCAAGAGGAAGATCTCTAGCTCCTTCTTTTTCGGCATCTTCTCGCCATGATATAACTTCAAGCGATGTCCATTGACCTTGATAGGTGCAGAGTTTGAAGGATGGCTCAAGTGAAAGACTCCGTATGGCTCCGCCTTCTCTACTTGATAGGGACCGTCCCATCTGGATCTCAGCTTGCCTGGCATGAGCCTCATTCTGGAGTTGTAAAGGAGGACTAAGTCCCCAGGTTGGAATTCTCTCCTCTTGATGTTCTTGTCATGCACAACCTTCACCTTTTCTTTGTACAGCCTGGAGTTTTCATAAGCTTCTAGACGAAGGGTCTCTAATTCTTGCAGTTGCAACTTCCTTTCAGCTCTGGCTTTCTCAAATTCCATGTTGCATTCCTTTACCGCCCAAAAGGCTTTGTGTTCTATCTCAATTGGGAGGTGACAGGCCTTTCCATAAACTTAGCGGAAAGGACTCATCCCGATTGGTGTCTTGTATGCTGTCCGATATGCCCAAAGTGCATCTTGGAGCCTGGTGCTCCAATCTTTTCTATGAGGCTTGACTATCTTCTGTAGTATGTGCTTTATCTCTCTGTTAGACACCTCGGCTTGCCCATTAGTCTGGGGGTGGTAGGCTGTTGATACTTTATGGACTATCCCATGCTTCCTCAATAATCCTGTTAGTTTCCTGTTACAAAAGTGAGTGCCTTGATCGCTGACGATTGCTCGTGGTGATCCAAAGCAACAAATAATATGGTTTCTAACAAAGAAAACAACAGTGTTAGCATCATCACTGCGGGTAGGAATTGCTTTCACCCATTTAAAAACATAATCTACAGCTAACAGTATATAAAGGTGACCATTAGAATTTGGAAATGGACCCATGAAGACAATGCCCCAAACATAAAAAATTTCACTGAAGAGCATAATCTGTTGAGGCATTTCATCCCTCTTGGATATATTACCAAACCTTTGGCAAGGGGAACAAGATTTACAAAAGTCAGCAGCATCTTTAAAAAGAGTAGGCCACCATAATTTACAGTCTAAAACTTTTTTAGCTGTTCTTTGAGGGCCAAAATGTCCTCCACTCTCAGATGAGTGACAGGCCGCTAAAATGGACTGGAATTCTGATTGAGGCACACACCGTCTAATTACCTGGTCAGCACCACACCTCCATAGATATAGATCATCCCATATATAATATTTGGACTCACTTTTCAGCTTGTCTCTCTGATGCTTAGTAAAATCTGGAGGAAAAGTGTGGCTAACTAGATAATTAGCTACATGTGCAAACCAAGGAACTACTTTAGATACTACCTGTAAGTTATCAAATGGGAAAGTATCATTGATAGGAGTATAGTCATCCTTAATGTGCTCAAGGCAACTCAAGTGGTCTGCCACCAAATTCTAGTTACCACTCCTATCCATAATTTCTAAATCAAATTCTTGCAGCAGCAGCATCCAACGTATTAGCCTTGGTTTAGACTCCTTTTTAGCTAATAAATATTTTAGAGCTGCATGGTTTGAGTACAGTACTACCGTAGTACCAAGTAAATAGGCTCAGAATTTATCCAGAGCAAAACCAATAGCTAGAAGCTCTTTTTTAGTAGTAGTGTAATTAGATTGAGCAGCATCTAAAGTCTTAGTTGCATAAGCAATTACAAAAGGATCGTTACCTTCATGCTGAGCTAGTGCTGCTCCTACTGCATGATTGGAGGCATCACACATGATTTTAAATGGTTGACTCCAGTCTGGTCCTCTCACAATCAGAGCTTGAGTCAGGGCGGTCTTCAGCTTATCAAACGCTTGTTTGCAATCCTCACTAAACTTGAACTCAATATCTTTCTGCAGTAGTTTGGATAAAGATAATGCTACCTTACTGAAGTCCTTAATGAATCTCTTGTAAAAACTTGCATGGCCAAGGAACGAACAGACTTCCCTCACAGAGGAGGGATAAGGTAAACTATAACATCCACCTTTGCTGGATCCACAGATATACTAGTATCAGAAACAACATGTCCTAGAACAATTACTTGTTTTACCATAAAATGACACTTTTCAAAATTTAAAACAAGGTTTGAATAACATACCTGTCTAATACTCTAGATAAACTATCCAAAAAAAAGGCTAAATGAATCACCATATACGCTAAAGTCATCCATAAAAACTTCCATACAGGTTTCAATGAGATTAGAGAAAAGACTCATCATACACCTTTGGAAAGTAGCTGGTGCATTGCATAAGCCAATGGGCATTCTCTTATAAGCATAAGTCCCAAAAGGACATGTAAAAGTAGTATTTTCCTGATCTTCAGGAGCTATATGGATTTGAAAATAACATGTATAATCATCTAGAAAGCAGTAATGAGATTTACCTGACAGGCGATCAAGCATCTGATCAATGAATGGCAAGGGGTAATGATCCTTGCAAGTGGCTTGGTTAAGACGCCTATAGTCAATGTAGACTCTCTATGAATTCTGCACTCTGGTTGTCAGAAGTTCTCCATGCTCATTTCTTATTATTGTGACTCTAGACTTCTTGGGCACCACTTGTACTTGGCTGACCCATTCGCTATCTGAAATGGGGTAAATGATATCTGCTTCAAGTAGTCTGGTGACTTCCTTCTTGACAACTTCTAAGATGGTCGGATTCAATCTTCTTTGAGGTTGACGGACATGCTTTGCTCCTTCTTCTAAGAATATTCTGTGTTCATAAACTTGAGGGCTGATGCCTACTATATCCGCTAAGCTCCACCAAATTGCTTTCTTATGCGTCCTCAATACACTAAGCAGTTGTTCTTCTTGTTGGGAAGTGAGCTCCCTTGCAATGATAACTGGAAACTTCTGCTCGTCCTCAAGGTAAGCATACTTGAGGTGTGAAAGAAGAGGATTTATTTCCATTTTTCGCTCATGGATGGGCTCTGGATCATCTGGGGCTGGTGATAATGGCAAAGAATCTTCATTATGTTCAGAGGGTGTCTCCACACTTGGATCTTGCTCCATGTGCTTCTCCTCAATTTCTTCCTGGTGAACTGCAACTACAGTTTCATCAATAATGTCGCATTGGAATATGGAGTGATCTTTCGGGGGATGCTTCATAGCTTCATCCAGATTGAAGCTCACTGTTATGCCATCTATCTCAAAAGAATAGGTTCTCGAAAAGGCATCCAACTTGAACTTCGTAGTCTTCAAAAACGGTCTTCTAATCAGGATTGATGATGGCTTTCTTGAGTCATTTTGGGGCATCTCTAATATATAGAAGTCAATGGGAAATGTGAGCCCCTTAGTGCTCACTAACACATCTTCGGCAATTCCAACCACTGTAATATTTAAGGGAGGGAGCCTTAAAGCATTATATATGGATAGAGGCATAATACTCATGCATGCTCCTAAATCACACATGCAGTCAGAAAAATCAACACCTCCGATGGTACATTTAACCATACATGGACCTGGATCACTACATTTTTCAGGTATATTTCCCATTAAAGCAAATATGGAGCTACCTAAAGGAGTAGTCCCTAATTCATTAAGTTTATCTTTAAGTATGCACAAATCTTTTAGAAGCTTTATGTATTTAGGTACTTGCTGAATAACATCAAAAAGAGGAACGGTTACCTCAACCTTTTTAAAGATTTCTACCATTTTTGGGTCAAGTTCCATCTGCTTTCTAGATTTCTTTGCAAGGTGTGAAAATGGGATAGGAATGGCGTCTCTTACAGCTTCAGCTTGCTGGGGTTCTACATTCCTTGGTTGAGTTGCTTCTTTTTCAACCATCCCTTGTACTTCATCTTCTTCTTCAACATCCTCCACGTCTACCATATCTGTATCTGGGGGGTACTCTTGTGGCTTTGGCTCCTCCTGATTCCTCTCTTGCTGTGTGGTTCTGGACCTTAAGGTGATGGCATTGATGCCACCCTTGGGGTTGGGTAAGGGTTGAGAAGAAATCCCACTGGAGTTTGCAGGTTGGGTGTTAGAGGTACTCGATGGTCCCATCTGGGAGATGAGAGCTTGTATAGCAGAGGTTAGACCATTAAGTGTGCTCTCCATGGTCTTTTGTCCTTGTGCAAGGTAGTGAAGTAACTCGTCATTGGAAGACAAAGAAGAGTAAGTGATCTGAGGGATTTGCTGAGATGCTTGGGGCTGCCTTAAATGAGGTGCTCTGTAAGCCTGGTTCTGATTCTGCTGTCTGATGTTGTTATTGTTATTCCACCTCTGGTTTCCATTGTTATCTCTATCTCCTCTGTTATAATTGTCCCTCCAACCATGGTTAGAATTATCTATCTAACCTTGGTTGAAATTATCCTGCCATCCATGGTTGTAGTTGCCACCTTGATTGTATCCTTAATTTGGGCGGTCATAGAAGTTATAAGTGGCTACCACAGTGTTGTCTTCCTGTTGGAGTTGCGGACCTTCATCAGTATAATGACTATAATCAGCACAAATCCTATATACTCTTTGTGGAACCAACTGTTGGCTTTGTTGTGGTGGGAGAAGCTGAGCTTGTTGAGCTTGTTGTTGATTCAACTGTATCTACTTCAGTAAGTTGATCATTTCACATATACTCTGGGTCAAAGTAGTAGTTTCTCTGCTAGAAGATACCTCTACAATAGCTTTTGAGTTGCTTTGCTTATGCCTATGATTGATCAATTGCCATGCTTCATCAGTGGTCTTGTACTTTTTCATAGACCCATTGCTAGCACCTTCCAATGTGGTCTTATCTTGAGGCTTCATGCCCTGTGTGAAGTAGTTGAGCAATACCAACCTGGAAATCATGTTGTGGAGACATGCTTCCAGAAGATTGTTGAAGCGCTCCCAATATTCGTAGAGAGTCTCGGATTCGCCTTGAATAATCATTGAAATTTCTTTCCTCAATCTATCAGTAACTTCAGCTGGAAAGTATTTTTCCAAAAATTCTCTTCTAAGCATATCCTAGTTAGTAATAGTCCCTCCAGGTTGAGTGTAGTACCACTCTCTCGCCTTTCCCTCAAGAGAGAAAGGGAAGGCTTTTAATAGAATAGAAGTTTCATCTGCACCATCACGCTTAACAGTAGAACAGGCTGTCTGGAAATCCCTAAGGTGCTTGATAGGCTCTTGAGCAGGTAAGCCATGAAAATAGCGTTGAAAGTATAGCTCTTAACCGGCAAAAATCCACTTGTCAATTTAGAAAAGAGTTATCACAAATTCAAGAATAAGATTACTGGGAGTATGAGTCCCAGGTCGTCTCCCAACGAGTTGACAAAAGAGTGCAGCTTATTGGTCGGAGGTTTTCCAAGAAATTTTTGAGTTTGACAAATAGGGAATTAAATAAGAGAATTTATGTGATTCAAATAAAAACCTTGACCGGGAGAAGATTAATCGGAAGTTCTATCCTTGTTGGGATTTTCTCAAGATCAATTAATAATTAGTAGTTGTTTTTACTTAGTTAACCCTCACTAATTAAGGAAAAGTCAAGTAGTTGGGAGTCAACTTCTATTCACAAGTCCTAATCCTCCCCCTTGGGAAAGATTAAAGTTAGTGACTAACAAGTCAACCAACAACGAACCAATCACAATTGAACTCTTGAGTATCCCAACTCAAGGTTCTCCTTTTAATCCGCTCCCAATCAAGTTAGGGAACTACTCCATTATCAGAAATATAAACTTCACAAAATTAAAGAGAGAATAAAAAGAAGACATAATAGACAATAATCAAAAGATCAATTAAAAATGAAATAGTTTCTACATTAATAAATTCTAAAAGTAATCCAATTGGGACTCCGGACAAATTAAGGATATAAAAGAGTAAGCAAAAAGTAAGGAAACTAACTAGAATGATGAAGTCTTGCAGAGGTAATAACTCTCTCAATATCCGAATCCAAAAAGCAATAAACAATGAAATCCTAAGAACTATGAGTGTGTTGAGAGAAACCTAGCGGTGGAATAAAATCAGATCTAAAATTCAAAAGCTATCCTAATGTAATCTTCGTCTCTCCTTCCTGAGTCTCTGCATGTTCTCTGGCTTTAGTCTGTGTTTCTGGGCCGAAAACTGGGTCAAAACGCGGCCCAAAATCCACGCCAACGATTTCTGTAAATTCTGCAGATCGCACACGTCATGCGACTGCATCGTCCATGCATTCGCGTCATCCAGTGTTTTTCCTTGCCATGCGTGCGCATCGTCTACGCATTTGCGTCACTCGTGCAGATTCCAATCCACAAGCACGCGTTCATGCCGCTGTGATTTTCTCCAGTTCGCGCGGATGCATGAGTCATGCGCCCGCGTCGCTTCTTGCTGGTCATCTCCTCAATTTCTTGTGTTCTTTCCATTTTTGCATGCTTCCTCTCCATTCTCTAAGCCTTTCCTACCCTATGAAGCCTGAAACACTTAACACATAGATCACGGCATCGAATGGTATAAAGGAGAATAAAAATACACAATTAAAAGATCTTTAGGAAGCAAGGTTTCAATCATAGAACAATTTTGGGAAGGACTTGTAATATCATGCTAATCATATGAATAAGTGGGTGAAAGACTTGATAAAATCACTCAATTAAACACAATATAAATCATAAAATGATGGTTTATCATAGACGTTCAGGTTTTTTCAAAGTCACTGAAACCCCTCTAATTGAAATCCCCAAGTAAAATTCAAAGACATAACCCTTTTCACATTTAAAACAGCTTTAAAATATAAGTTTCATCTAAAAAACTTTCTCCTAAAAGAGATACAATACTTTTCTTAAGAAACAAGACTAAATCACAATCTCCTCTTTAATAATTCATTTTAAAAGCATGAATCACCACTTTCTTAATAATTTCAAATAAAATAGTAGAAGTCTTTAACTCATAATTTTTCTAGACAACATTTCAATAAAGTCCCGGATTCTAACGGAATCTTGGCAGCACCTCTCCTAAAATTTGGACTTTGCCACCTGGTTTGGGTCCCAACTAAACCGTTCCACAATCCTTTTCAACAGTCCAAATCCAAAAATCAATTCAAGAGCAAGCTAAATCCAACAGTCACCTCATTTTCATATCTCAAGGAAACCATTTCAAAATCAAATTATTATCAACCGATTAAACTCATTTCCAAAACCTTAAAGAAACAGTTCAGCAACAATTCATTTATCAAAACCAAATCATTTAAAGCAAACCAGCATGAATCCAAAAGTGTATTCTATTTTTCACATTATGTAGAAAATCAACTCAACTCAAATTAATTCCCAACGGATTAAGCTCGATCTCAAATCTTTAAAAGAATCAACTTAAAAAATATTCTATTTCACAAAGCCTCACAACAATCCAGTTAAACAAACATTCATAAACATTCAAGACAACCAATCAATACATAAGACTGATTCAATCACCAATATACATTGTCTCATATCCATATGTAATAATTTCAATATATAAAATATAGTTTTCAGAAAAATCCCCTACATTAAAATGCAAAACCATAACATAGACGCCTCACAGAGTCTTTTCCGCCTAAACCCGAATTGACGGCAACCAACAACTCAGATCCACTTGCTTTCTTAACAACCACAACGACTCTAAACACAACATATAATAATCAAGACTCGACCCCACATTACTAAAACTCATATTCATTAACCAAACACAACAAAATACTAACACGAGGCTTTCGAAATAGAAATACTCACAGAATTAACAAAAAGAAGCAGTCGCAACTCTAAATCGACTCGGCAGCGGCTCCGTCAATAAATTCCGAGTGACGACAGTGGCCTGAATCTCTGATAATAGCAGCTGTACAACCATGCAGCATCAACAATCTTCCCAGAATTCCAAAAGAATAGAAACCAAACTCAAAACTCTTACCAACGGTGGAACTCGACCGCGACAGTGGCGTTTCCCGGGGCTAACAGCGTGGTGGCGCGGCTGATTTCTCCTCTTGGAGTGGTTGTAACAGAATTA
The DNA here is from genome assembly GCF_000817695.3 of Arachis duranensis. Classification (NCBI taxonomy): domain Eukaryota; kingdom Viridiplantae; phylum Streptophyta; class Magnoliopsida; order Fabales; family Fabaceae; genus Arachis; species Arachis duranensis. The sequence continues at coordinate 82,050,199 of NC_029780.3, read as the reverse complement.
TCTTTTCCCTCCTTTCATGATTCCCATGGTGGATTCCATCAGATACTACAGCAAACCTGAAAGGTGGTGGCAGCTTGCTCTCTCTCTAATGACAAACAAGAACGACGGCGGCGCCCAAGTATTCCATCGGCGATGACCCCCAACAGTGGCAGCGACGGACCAGAGCAGCAAAAATAGAGGGGATTCACCTTGCTTCTCTCCCGCTGCTGACAAGGACAACGACCACCCAGCTTTGGCGACGGCAAGCTCGCAGCAACAGCACCCAGGCACGCCGGCGACGGCGCAAGACAGCATCCCTTGCTCTTTTTCTCGCGCGCCAGCTTTGATGGGTTGGCAGTGGCTGAGGTGCCGCACGATCTCTCTCTTCTTCATAGCACATCGGCGGTGATGGTTTGACAGCAGGTTGATGGCGTCACAGGAAGCTTCGGTGGTGGTAAATCGGTGGCGACGTGGTGGTGCGATGGCGAGGAGGCTTGGCGACGGTGACCCTGGCGGCATGGACTGTAGTTGCGGCGTGACGCGGTGAGCTTCCTTCCTATTCTACTGTAGCTCTCTGCCTCCCTTTCTCTCTATTGTTACTGCATATTGATTTGGAAAAAGGGGAAAACATGCGTGTTGCAGGTTTGCTGAGGGAAGAAGAAAGGATGACGGCTGCTGGGTTTTGGAATTAGGGTTTCATCATTTTGAAAACAAGGGTTAGTGTTAAGCTAGGGGTAGTTTAGGTAATTACAAATAAAAGTAGGGATAATATAGTAATTCAAACCCAAATTAAATCCAACACTAATTATATATAGAAAAATACTATTTGCGCATCAATTTTACAAATTATTTTCAATAAAATGTTCAAATCCAAAAATTAGAAATAATATACTTAATTTCTTCATTTTCCAAAACAACAATATTAATATTTAAAATATTAATCATTTAACCCATTTCATATAAAATTCTTATTATTTCACAACTACCAACTTTATAATTTAAATATAGAAAATAATCCAATAATTATAAAATTGGAAAATAATCTTAATTTTATTTCAACTTCAATTAATGGAAACTAGCTTTAATTTTTTTTAATATAGAAATTTCTTAAACTAAAGCTACAGAAATACTGAATTTGAAATTAGCTCATGATAGCCCTTTTTCAAAAGTGATGGGTCTTACACGTACGCACAGGGCTGTGCGTACGCACAGCTCGCAAAACTCCCTTGGCCATGTGCGCACATAGAGCGTGCTAGTACTCCCAACAGTAGCCCTATTCCCGCATGTGCGTACGCACATGTCTGCGCGGGCGCACACAACCTAGAAATCACAAACTCTGTAGAATTTACAGAATTCAGAATTTTGACCTAAACTTCCAATAATCATATCTTCTTCCATAAAATTTAGATTTTACCCAAATTTAAACCATTTTAAAGCTTATGAAATTATCCTTCAATTAATATAAAAATCATCGAATTCCAAAAACAATTGCTCAAGATATGGTCCGTTGAAGTTTATCAAAATTCTATTTTTACCAAAACTTATAAATTCTCAAATCTCAAAACATACTCTTACCATTCCATACTAAATCAATCTAAAACTCAACCATTCCAGTCCTCAAGTATTTCCAACCTCTTTCAATCACCAATCCCCAATTCCATCATATTTATCCAACTCTCAATTTAACAAGTTTCATATCATAAACAACATTTCACATCTTAATCTCCAACAAATATTCAATTCATCAATCACCTTATATACATATATACACATATCAATATTACACTTATATCATGCTCATCAACAAGAGCCTTAACCCATATCATCAACCAAGAATATAATTCCTATCACACACAATATTACATGCTTTACCAACTATTATCATCAAATACATACATAACCACACAACATATATCAACATTAAATCAACATTTCATAATCCACCAAATACATACTTAACCATGCAACATATATCATTCACCAAACACATCAATAGCTCCAAAAATCTTATCCTAGGGCCACTAGCCTACGTTTTTCACAACCACATTATATTTTAGATACAGAAAAACGAAACCATACCTTGGCTGATTCCCATTCCACCCGAAACACTCTCAAATTCAACTTCTAAGGTTTCCATAGCCTCACCAACAGATTTCCCATACAAGGCTCCTTTCCAAGCTTTCCAAAATCACCAATCAAGCTCCAAAACACACATATACAATGCCTAAGCTACAGTATCACACCCAAACACAATAACTTAATTACTAAATCACAAAATCTCAAGTCTTCAGCTTAGGGTCGAGAATCTCACCTTACCCAAGGACCAAGAGAGCAAGAACAAGGCTCCCCTTCAAGTTAATTTGATCCTATAACACAAAGGAGCTCAAAATCTCAACATTTTTTCCCATGAAACTCGAAAATAAGGGCTGGAGTTCGAAGAAAAAAATGTGGCTTACCTCAAGATTGATTGTGTGGGTTTTGTAAAACTCGATGTCGTGGTCACGTGGCCGCAAAACGATGTGTCAATCAAATCTCCGGATCAAAAGATATGATCAATGGAAGATTGATGTGAATAGGAGCAAGGGTTCATGTTCTTCCTTCCTCCCCCAAGTGTTTCAGTGTGTGTGTTTATAATGGGGGAGAAGAAGGGCTGTGCCCTTCATTAAGTGGGGCATTGGTCTAAACCAAGGGCCCAATACGAGTCCGGTTGGCATGGTTTGGCCCGTTTGGCCCAATATTGAGCCGATTTCTTTAAAATAGGTGTCGAAATTCTTATTTTAAATTTCTCTACCATATTAAACCATAAAAATCTCATTTCCCACTTTCTAAATTATATTTTAATTTATGGGTTAATTAGTCATTAATTAACCGGGTTTTACATTTTACCCACTTAACAGGAATTTTCGCCCTCGAAAATATAGTTCGCTTTAAGAGTCCGCGTGAGTGGTTCCCTTCTCAGCCTAAGCGAATGGTTACTCACACTTTACCAATGCTTGTCATGGCTTATCTTTGGAGTTTCCTGCTTTCGCTGTGTCACTCTGATCGCCTTTTTTTTAATGACCTACCTAATCGTTTATGCTAGCCAAACCTTCTATTAAGCTAACTCAGCGTCGTTTAGAACAGATCATGATTTTTCATTCGACCACGTGTTATGATACCAGTCTTCAGTATTGTCTAAAGATGTAAAGAATTAAGTCATCATTTTCCTTATTTCCTCATATCTGAGGATTGGATCCGGTAGTACTCCGGTCCCTCCTGTGTGGGCAATGTTTGACCAAGTGTCTTGGCTTCCCGCAATTGTAACACAAACCCGAACCATAGTGACATGGCCTATTTGGGTGATAACCTCCACATTTCTGACAGCTCAACAGATTTGAAGTAGCCGCTGTCTGTTTTCCTTTATCATTTCCTTGGGGATTCTTATTCGTTGTAAAGTTATTCCGTCCTTGGGAAAAATGTTGTGGATATCCTCTTCTCTTAAACTCTTGACCCTTTGTTGTGAATCCTTGATTGTGCTCCCTGCGGTGGGACTCCCGACAGTCATTCTCTGCCTCAGCAGCCTTCCTCACATATTCTTCAGCGACACGACTCTTGTTCGCTAACTCAGAGAATGTTCTGATCTCCATAGGCCCTACCGAACTGAAGATGTCGCTTCGGAGTCCTCCTTCATACTTGATGCATTTCCACAACTCAAAGTCTCCCAGAGCTCCTTGACACATCCAGGAGAACCTAAACAACTCCTCAAACTTGTCTGTGTACTCAAATACAGACATAGCACCCTGCTTCAGCTGCAGTAGCTCAAGTTCCTTTGTCGTCTGAGCGGAGTTTGGAAAGTACTTCTTGTAGAATTTCTCTTGGAAGGCATCCCAGGTGATAGGATCGTCACCCTACTGTAGGAGACGTCGGGTTCCTTGCTACTAATGTGATACTTCCCCAGTGAGCAGATAAGTAGCAAACTCAACACATTGTTCTTCAGTCACAAATTGGGCTTGTAGTGTGCGCTCCATAGCTTGAAACCAAGTGTCGACCTCATTTGGGTTGGTAGTTCCCCTGAACTTTGGTGGATTGACCTTTAAAAAGGTCACCAACATCATCTGACCTTGAGTCCCATTTTTGCCATTTTCCCCATTGTGATTATTGTTATTCATCTGCTGTCCGAGTGCTTCAGCATTGGCCTACATAGCAGCAGCCATGTTCTGCAATGCAGCCATGAAGTTCACGGGGTCGTTCGGGTTAGTTTCCGGCCCATGAGTACCGGCACATCCTCTCCCATGGCCCCGACCGCATCCACGAGGCGCCTGATGACATGTCATCATATACCTATTTTTCTATGCTTTTTCATACAAGAAATTGATGATTTGTGCTTAAATATTGAATGCTTTTGTGCTTAAATGATATATTTTCTTGATCTTTTAATTTTATAAATCTTGTAGGAAATAAGAAGAAAAAGAAGCAAAGAAGCACAAAATAAGCTAAAAAGGAGAAAAAAAGAGCTTTGGGGCATACTTTGAAGTTGGAGCACACTTTGGAGCCTTAGGCCACGCTTTTAAAAGCATGGCCCATGACCAAATTAAAGGAGGAAGCAACCAGCACGCACATTGCCCTGCTCTTGCCAAGGGCAGGGCAATATCATGATGAAACAAAGTGAGGTTGGAAGCAAATTTTCGCAAAGTTAAAATCTTGGCGCTCACAGCATGACCATGCATCCTTCAAAGGGCTATAACTTGAGCTACAGACGTCCGATTGATGTGCTTCCAGTTGCGTTAGAAAGCTGACATTCAGCGCTTTCCAACGATATATGGCAATCTATATTTGGCATAAAATTAAGGCATGAGTGAAAGGCATCTTTAAGGGCAAAAAATAAGCAAAAATAAACCAAAGTGCTTCCACCAAGGTTCGAAGCTGGAGCCTTGCTCCAAAGCAAAGTAGCACTCATTATTTTGCTCTGCCCTCTTGGAGAGCAGGGCATTGTCGTGCTTCTCTTCATGAAAATTCAAGAAAAAAATTGCAGCAACTTCCTCCACCAAGTTTCGAACCAAGGATCTCTAGGAAGCCAAGCCTTATGTATGAATTAGGTGCCAAGAAGAAAAAGCCAAGCAATGCACTCCATGGGATTCGAACTTGGCACTCCCCTTGGAAGCTCCATTGCGCTGCTCACAAGGAGGGCAGAGCACAATCCTTGTCGCACACAAGCGCATCATGACACGGTCCAAGGAATTGAGCGCGTAAGACACACATGCAAGGCTCTACTGCCCCGCTCTCCACAAGAGCAGGGCAGCATCCTGATGCCTCACTATACTCAGCACATAACATGCATCCCCACACAAAGCTTCACTACTCTGCTCTCCACAAGAGCAGAGCAGCCTCCTGGGAGCAACACCCATGGGCCAAAATTCAATTAAAATTCCCTTTGAACTCAATTCTTCACCAATTGAACCAAGGCCATCCAAGACCCATTCTCCCTCAAATCCAAAGCAAGCTAAGCCCATTATCATCTCTCAAAGGCACAAGGATCAATTAGATTAGGATTTTTATTTTTAAATGTAATTTGTTTTCATTTTCACTTCGTAAAGCCTATATAAAGGCATCAATTCTATCTCAAAAAAAAAAAAGGCTAGCTCCACTAGGGAGCATTAGGAGTAGAGAGCTCTCTCCTTCAATTTTCATTTCTGTTCTGAATCTTAGATTGAGATTGGAAGGAATTCTGTTTTCATTCTCTATCTGCAACTTCGCTTGTTCTTCTTCTGCAAACTTTCAAGTGAATTGTGATTTGAATAAAAGTTTTCTTCATTGCTTTCATCTTTAATTTTTCTGCATCTTGTTTGCTGTTGGATCAAGGAAGGGATTGAGATCTAGACTTGTTCTCTAGTCTCCTCTACCCCTGAGATCTTCAACTTTCCTTTAGCTATTGAAATTGAGCTGCATTTTACTTTCTGTTTCATTCCTCTTTAATTTCCTTTCTGTTTTGATCTTGAGAGCAAGTGAGCTCTTGGCTTCCTTTCTGTTTTTACTATTTCATTAAAATTGTTAGTTTCTCTTTAAGAATTAAAAATTGATCTAAGTCTTCTTGCTGGTTTCCTCTTCTGCTACATTTACTTTTCTGCAATTTCTTTTCCTGCATTCTGCACTTTCACATTTTTGTTCACATTGAGCTTGATTTAATTTCCTGCACATTTACATTTTCTGCAATTTAAATTTCTAGTTGCTTAATCTATTGCTTTCTTTAATTTCCAGCACCCACCCCCCTTTACTTTTTCTGCAATTTACTTTTCTTGCAATTTAAGTTTTAGCTCTTTTACTTTCTTGCTCTTTAAGTTTCCTACCATTTACATTCTGCAACTTTAAATTCACTGCAATTTTACTTTCTGTTGGCTACAATTTCACCCAATCGCTCAATGTTAGCTTGACTAACCTAATCACCCACTAAAGTTGCTTGATCCATCAATCCATGTGGGATCGACCTCACTCTAAGTGAGTTATTACTACTTGATGCGACCCGGTACACTTGCCGGTTAGATCTATGTGTTTGGAAAGTTCTTTTTCCACAAAAACACCATCAAGTTTTTGGCGCCGTTGCCGGGGATTGATTAGATCAACAATGATTAAGTGGGTGAGAAGTCTAGATCAAGCATCTTTTTTGTTTTTATTCTCTGTTCCAAGTTGAAACCAAGGTGTTTGTGTTTTTTCCTCACTAAGCAAATCTCATCTGAGACATGAATTTTAACTTTCAATGGTGTTGTGTTTTACAAAACTCAGATGGAGACCAACTCATCTTATGATCAAACAAATTTTATGGGATATTACTCACCATCACCAATCTCTAATGGTGGCTGGGAATATCACCAAGAAAATACAAATTCTAAGCACTCCAATCCATGGAAATTTGCTTCATAAACACAAGATGAGCAAGAGAATCATATGGGATACCAACCACCACCACAAAATGATTCATATCATTATCCTCATGGTAGATGGGAGTATCACCAAGGAATAAATGCTTCAGAAACACAAGATGAGAAAGAAAATCATATGGGATATTTCCCTCCACCAGAAAATGATGCAAGTCATTATTCTAATGGTGGCTGGGAGTATTACCAAGAAACTGCAAATTCTGAGCAGTCAAGTCACATGAAAAATTATCCACCCTCACTTCCCAGTTTCTCATTTGAAAGTTCTTCATCACTTGATTATACCTCAACACAAAGTTTCCTCCGAAACCCATACAAGTTATCCTACTAACCACAAAATTCATCCCACAACTCACAAAACTCATTCCACACCCCTCAACACAACTTCACCACAACAAGCCAATGTCAAGCCATTGAAATACACAGACAACTCGTGAAAAGACACACACAATCCCAATCTTGGAAAAAAAATTCTCTTCAAGAAGATGAATAAGCCCTCAGAGCAAACAAGGAGGAACTTAGAACATTCAAACAGAGAGGATGAAGACCAATTTGTGGGTGAGGAAGTGGAAAAGCAAGATGAGGAAGCCTTTGTGTAAAGTGAAATTTCAATGAAAAATGAGGTGGTGGAGGTATTTGAACCTGAACTTGCATATTCACAGAAGCCACTTGAGATGATAAAGGAACATGAAAGCTCACAACCCCCACAAACTTCCCTGAACCAAAGATGCTCAACATTGATTGAAAGATATGAAGAGGAGATGAAGAAATCATGGGAAGAACAACAAACCTCTTCTATGAAAGAGCTATTAAAGCAAATGTTGAGTGTAAAAGAGGAAGTGGAAGAACAAGCTAGTAAGGAGGACAATCAAGAACGTCCAAACTTAAGGGAAACAGAGAGGCACATGAAGGATAAGCTCATTGAACCACCAATTCAAAAGGCTCTGGATGAAGATCAAACTCCAAAAATCACACAGCAACCAATTCATGAATCCAAAGAAGTAAAGGCAACTAACAAGAGCACCAATCATGTCCCTGGTCCAGCAAGCAAGGTCAATCAAGCCATGTGCAAAAGGAAGATTGCTGAGGAAAGGCCAAGACAAGGGACAGCAGCTGAATCTTCTCCCCCCTTGAGGTCATTCCTCTTAACAAATTGGAAGAAGAGGAAGAAAGTGAAAAATAGGTAGACAGTAGGTACATTTCTTATCCTTGCTTTGTTTAAATTTCAATAAATGGCATATGATTACATTCTAAGTTTGGTGTTGCCTTGCAACAATTTGTTTTCAATTCTTTTGGATGATTGCATCAATTCTACATGAAAGTGTCACACTAAGATTCTAAGTTTGGTGTGCCACTTTTTCTATGCAACTCATCCAGCAACATCACTTGTCTGCATAATCATATTGCCTTTTGATGAGCGGATAATTTATACGCATTTTGGCACTATTTTTAGTATGTTTTTAGTACATTTTAGTTAGTTTTTAGTATGTTTTTATTAGTTTTTATTTAAAATTTACTTTTCTGGGCTTTACTATGAGTTTGTGTATTTTTCTGTGATTTCAGGTAATTTCTGGCTGAAATTGAGGGACTTGAGCAAAAATCTGATTCAGAGGCTGAAAAAGGACTGCAGATGCTATTGGGTTCTGACCTCCCTACACTCGAAGTGGATTTTCTGGAGCTACAGAAGCCTAATTAGCGCGCTCTTAATTTTGTTGGAAAGTAGACATTCTGGGCTTTCTAAAAATGTGCAATAGTCCATACTTTGCTCGAGATTTGATGGCCCAAACCGGCGTTGCAAATCAGCTTCAGAATTCCCGGCGTTTAACGCCGGAACTGGCACAAAAATTGGAGTTAAACGCCCAAACTGGCATAAAAGCTGGCGTTTAACTCCAAAAAAAGTCTCTACACATAAAAGCTTCAATGCTCAGCCCAAGCACACACCAAGTGGACCCCAGAAGTGGATTTTTACGTTATTTACTCATTTCTGTATATCCTAGGTTACTAGTTCACTATAAATAGGATATTTTGACATTGTATCTTTACCTCATGACACATTACACGTTTCTTATTGTATCTTCTACGGCATGAGTCTCTAAACCCCATGGTTGGGGGTGAGGAGCTCTGCTGTGTCTTGATGGATTAACGCAATTACTACTGTTTTTCATTCAATCA